>NW_027509119.1:125000-442500 GCF_051911475.1 Siphateles boraxobius | reverse complement strand
TTGAAATAAAAAATTGGATGTGGGGGGTGGGGGGTGTTATAAAACATTATAAAAATAAATGTTTTTCTTCAAAACAATTCTGACCAGTAACAGTAAACCGCAGCTTGTGCATTTCGAACGTCCCAGTGAGTACATCGGGCCTTTACTAACTGGTTTGTAATTGAAACAAATGAACAGTGAAAGTGAAGTACCCAAGAACTGCTGTCTGTCGGCTCGTCTCTTCAGCGACGCTTTCACCAGATCAGGAGGAGCGTCTGGGAGATCAGCGGCTTCTCTGTATGTGTTCACAGCCTTCAGGAGCAGCTCATTACTGCGCTTCTTCTCTGCAGAGTCATCTTCTGCCTGGACACACACACACACACACACACACACACACACACACACACACACACACACACACACAACACACTTCTCAGAAACACACACTACTGTATGTGTTCAAAGCCTTCAGGAGCAGTTCATTACTGCGCTTCTTCTCTGCAGAGTCATCTTCTGCCTGCAAACACACACACACACACACAGACACACACACACACACACACACAACACAACCCAACACACTCCTCAGGAACACGCACTCCTCAGAAACACGCACTCCTCAGGAACACGCACTCCTCAGAAACACGCACTCCTCAGAAACACGCACTCCTCAGGAACACGCACTCCTCAGAAACACGCACTCCTCAGAAACACACACTCCTCAGGAACACGCACTCCTCAGGAACACGCACTCCTCAGAAACACGCACTCCTCAGAAACACACACTCCTCAGGAACACGCACTCCTTAGAAACACACACTCCTCAGAAACACGCACTCCTCAGGAACACGCACTCCTCAGAAACACGCACTCCTCAGGAACACGCACTCCTCAGAAACACGCACTCCTCAGAAACACGCACTCCTCAGAAACACGCACTCCTCAGGAACACGCACTCCTCAGGAACACGCACTCCTCAGGAACACGCACTCCTCAGAAACACGCACTCCTCAGAAACACGCACTCCTCAGAAACACGCACTCCTCAGAAACACGCACTCCTCAGGAACACGCACTCCTCAGGAACACGCAATCCTCAGAAACACGCACTCCTCAGGAACACGCACTCCTCAGGAACACGCACTCCTCAGAAACACGCACTCCTCAGAAACACGCACTCCTCAGAAACACGCACTCCTCAGAAACACGCACTCCTCAGGAACACGCACTCCTCAGAAACACGCACTCCTCAGAAACACGCACTCCTCAGAAACACGCACTCCTCAGGAACACGCACTCCTCAGAAACACGCACTCCTCAGAAACACGCACTCCTCAGAAACACGCACTCCTCAGGAACACGCACTCCTCAGAAACACGCACTCCTCAGGAACACATACTCCTCAGGAACACGCACTCCTCAGAAACACGCACTCCTCAGAAACACGCACTCCTCAGGAACACACACTCCTCAGAAACACGCACTCCTCAGAAACACGCACTCCTCAGGAACACGCACTCCTCAGGAACACGCACTCCTCAGAAACACGCACTCCTCAGAAACACGCACTCCTCAGGAACACGCACTCCTCAGAAACACGCACTCCTCAGAAACACGCACTCCTCAGAAACACGCACTCCTCAGAAACACGCACTCCTCAGGAACACGCACTCCTCAGGAACACGCACTCCTCAGAAACACGCACTCCTCAGAAACACGCACTCCTCAGAAACACGCACTCCTCAGAAACACGCACTCCTCAGAAACACGCAATCCTCAGGAACACGCAATCCTCAGGAACACGCACTCCTCAGAAACACGCACTCCTCAGGAACACGCAATCCTCAGGAACACGCACTCCTCAGAAACACGCACTCCTCAGGAACACACACTCCTCAGGAACACACACTCCTTAGAAACACACACTCCTCAGGAACACACACTCCTCAGGAACACACACTCCTTAGAAACACACACTCCTTAGAAACACACACTCATGAGAAACACGCACTCCTCAGAAACACGCACTCCTCAGAAACACGCACTCCTCAGGAACACGCACTCCTCAGGAACACGCACTCCTCAGGAACACACACTCCTCAGAAACACACACTTCTCAGGAACACGCACTCCTCAGGAACACACACTCCTCAGAAACACGCACTCCTCAGAAACACGCACTCCTCAGAAACACGCACTCCTCAGGAACACACACTCCTCAGAAACACGCACTTCTCAGGAACACGCACTCCTCAGGAACACACACTCCTTAGAAACACACACTCATGAGAAACACGCACTCCTCAGTAAAACACGCACTCCTCAGAAACACGCACTCCTCAGAAACACGCACTCCTCAGAAACACACACTTCTCAGGAACACGCACTCCTCAGGAACACACACTCCTCAGGAACACGCACTCCTCAGAAACACGCACTCCTCAGAAACACGCACTCCTCAGAAACACGCACTCCTCAGGAACACGCACTCCTCAGAAACACGCACTCCTCAGGAACACGCACTCCTCAGGAACACGCACTCCTCAGGAACACGCACTCCTCAGGAACACACACTCCTTAGAAACACACACTCATGAGAAACACGCACTCCTCAGAAACACGCACTCCTCAGAAACACGCACTCCTCAGGAACACGCACTCCTCAGGAACACGCACTCCTCAGGAACACGCACTCCTCAGGAACACGCACTCCTCAGAAACACGCACTCCTCAGGAACACACACTCCTCAGGAACACACACTCCTCAGAAACACACACTCCTCAGGAACACACACTCCTTAGAAACACACACTCATGAGAAACACGCACTCCTCAGAAACACGCACTCCTCAGAAACACGCACTCCTCAGAAACACGCACTCCTCAGAAACACGCACTCCTCAGAAACACACACTCCTCAGGAACACACACTCCTTAGAAACACACACTCATGAGAAACACGCACTCCTCAGAAACACACACTCCTCAGAAACACACACTCCTCAGGAACACACACTCCTTAGAAACACACACTCATGAGAAACACGCACTCCTCAGAAACACACACTCCTCAGAAACACACACTCCTCAGGAACACACACTCCTTAGAAACACACACTCATGAAAAACACGCACTCCTCAGAAACACGCACTCCTCAGAAACACGCACTCCTCAGGAACACGCACTCCTCAGGAACACGCACTCCTCAGGAACACGCACTCCTCAGAAACACACACTCCTCAGGAACACACACTCCTCAGGAACACACACTCCTCAGGAACACACACTCCTTAGAAACACACACTCCTCAGAAACACGCACTCCTCAGAAACACGCACTCCTCAGGAACACGCACTCCTCAGGAACACGCACTCCTCAGGAACACGCACTCCTCAGGAACACGCACTCCTCAGGAACACAAACTCCTCAGAAACACACACTCCTCAGAAACACGCACTCCTCAGAAACACGCACTCCTCAGGAACACGCACTCCTCAGGAACACGCACTCCTCAGGAACACGCACTCCTCAGAAACACACACTCCTCAGAAACACGCACTCCTCAGGAACACGCACTCCTCAGGAACACGCACTCCTCAGGAACACGCACTCCTCAGGAACACGCACTCCTCAGGAACACGCACTCCTCAGGAACACGCACTCCTCAGGAACACGCACTCCTCAGGAACACAAACTCCTCAGAAACACACACTCCTCAGGAACACGCACTCCTCAGAAACACGCAATCCTCAGAAACACGCACTCCTCAGGAACACGCACTCCTCAGGAACACGCACTCCTCAGGAACACAAACTCCTCAGAAACACACACTCCTCAGGAACACGCACTCCTCAGAAACACGCAATCCTCAGAAACACGCACTCCTCAGGAACACGCACTCCTCAGGAACACGCACTCCTCAGGAACACGCACTCCTCAGAAACACACACTCCTCAGGAACACACACTCCTCAGGAACACACACTCCTCAGGAACACACACTCCTTAGAAACACACACTCCTCAGAAACACGCACTCCTCAGAAACACGCACTCCTCAGGAACACGCACTCCTCAGGAACACACACTCCTCAGGAACACGCACTCCTCAGGAACACGCACTCCTCAGGAACACGCACTCCTCAGGAACACATACTCCTCAGGAACACGCACTCCTCAGGAACACGCACGCCTCAGGAAATTGAAAATTGAAAGTGACACGTGATGGCCAAGTATGCTAACCCATACTTGGAATTTGACCTCTGCATTTAACCCATCCAAGTAAGTGCACACACATTAGGAGCAGAGTAGTGAGTAGTGAACACACACTCACTGCAAACGTGGATACACACACCCGGAGCAGCGGGCAGCCTTGAGTGGCACCCGGGGAGCGATTGGGGATTAGGTGCCTTGCTCAAGGACACCTCAGTCATATTCCTGCCGGTACTGGAATCGAACCAGCAACCTTTGGGTCACCAGTCCAGCTCTGTTACCATTAGGCCATGACTGCCCCCAACACACACTCCTCAGGAACACACACTCCTTAGAAACACACACTCATGAGAAACACGCACTCCTCAGAAACACGCACTCCTCAGAAACACGCACTCCTCAGAAACACGCACTCCTCAGAAACACGCACTCCTCAGAAACACGCACTCCTCAGAAACACGCACTCCTCAGAAACACGCACTCCTCAGGAACACAAACTCCTTAGAAACACACGCTCACTAGAAACACACAATCATGATAAACACACACTCATCAGAAACACACACTCCACAGAAACACACACTCCTCAGAAACACACTGGAACTGCTTTCTACTGAAGCAGAAGTAGGAGAGTGATCATATTTTCATGCGAATTTTGGGATATTGCAATTGATGGAAACACCATCAATGTGCATAAATTATAAAAATGTGCATAAAAATCAATTGAGGCGGATACATCTTTTATCTGATGACACAACATGTGCATAAACTACGATTTACTGAATAAATCCCTCAATAAATCCCTCAAAAACTTATGTAGCTTTTCCTCAGCATCAGCTGTGATTGGATAACTGGAGTAACCAGCGGACCAATGGCATCGCAGCATCGATGGCAATGGCAAACGCTGGAGTCAAAGTGTGTGATCAGAATGATGTGGTTTAATTCCCTCCAGAAGCGTCTCACACACACACACGAGTGTGTTCCCGAACACCAGCGTCCGCACACACGAGAACACGACAGCGTTTACTGTGTTTCGTCTGACGCTCTGAGACACACTCGTTTATGATGGAGGGAAACGAGAAAGACTGCAGAAACTTACAGTTTTATTACTGATACACTGATTTTGTTCTCTTGAACACATGGAATGTAAACGCTGATTTATCCACAAATGTTTTGTGCGATTACAATTTTGCACAAAAGTTAAATTCACAACTTTGGATGAAAACATATCTAATGTTAATTTTCATGCTAATGTGTTACCTGAGCTTTACCGTATCGGCACCTCGGACTCTGTGGGAATCTCTGGACAAGAGCTTCAAAAGCTCGGAGGGATTCCTCAACTTTGCCCTGAAAGAAAGACAGACTTCTATTATACGGTCAACAAATTCAACAAAAAACCCTTATTCTGCCAGTATAGTATACGCTGTTACCTTCTTGCGTAATTTCTCTGCAGCGTTGATCTCAGATTTGATTGTTTTGTCAAATTTATTAAGAAGTTTTGGTTTCTTCTTTTTGGCTGTAAATCAGCAACATAGCATTAGGTTTAATTGAAAACAACTTAAAATGTAGTGTGTACTTTTTCACAATGAGAATCTATTCATAGCAGATCTGCAAATTCGTCTTGAAAACAAATTATTACAGTCTTTGATTGCATTAACAAATTGGAGTAGAAACATTTATATTATTAAAAAGACATAAAACTGCCTTATGTGCAATTTAATTTTGTCAATTTAAATCAATTTGACTACTAATTAACTGATAATTAAACTTTTTTAAATATGTTTAATTTTAAAGTTTAAAGGTGCAATGTGTAAAAATTTTGAGTATCTATTAACAGAAATGCAATATGACATCCATAACTATGTTTTCAGTGGTGTATAAAGAACTTACTTAATAAACCGTAATGTTTTTATCACCTTAGAATGAGGCATTTATATCTACATAACCGCGGGCACCCCCTTCTATGAAGGTCGACATATTGTGACGTCATGTTTCTACCGTAGCCGACAGCGAACAAACAGCGTTGCAGAGCGCGTTTCGTCACTACCTTGAAAGAGAAGAAGAAAGCTAGAAGCTAGCCATAAACACCGTGAGTAGTGACTTTTCCCTTGTCAGTGGTGTAAAATATGTAGTTGGATTGTTTCATGTAACTTAGTTCTTCTCCCTCGCTGTGTTATGGCTTTGCTATGTGGGGATAAATGTGCTGGTTACGTTCGTGAGACAGCTGATTAGTACTCTTGTCATTGACCGTAAAACAGTTACAGGAATCACGAACCCGTCGATCTTGGAAGCATTTTAAGTCGATCACGCAGAGTTTTCAAAATCAGAGAAAAAAAGCCTATTGTGTGTAGTAAATGGTGTCTAGGGGATGCGGAGGCGCGTGCGCTGTTACAATCACGTCATTTTTGCCGTGCGCACCTTTGGGCTCATGCGGACGCGTCGAGTTTAAACAAGGTTTAACGCTTTAACCAGCTCAGCCACAGTAACAGCTCATATTAGCCAGCTAAACTTTTACTACCCTATTAGAAAAAATATATAGTTGCATAGTTTCATGTGGTTCTTCTCCCTCGCTGTATTATAAGTTTGATATGTGGGGAGAAATGTGCTAGTTACGTTTGTGAGACAATCAGCTGATTACTATTATTATATTATATATTAAAACCCTTGATCCTCATCTGACTATGGCTTTGTAAACTTTATCCATGTTGTGGTTTATAATGGACTGTGGTACAGAAACAGTGACAATGTTACACACTCTTGGTTTACTCTGGTTATTCTCTGCCGTCTCAGACGACGATATGTTTGTCCAGTTTCAGCCACCGTAGCTTGAGCCCTTGCTAGTGGGTTGAGCCCTTAGTGCAACTCGCAACCGAACCGCTAGATGTCGCTAAAAATCACACACTGCACCTTTAATATTAATGCAATTACACAAAAACAAAATTAAAACAATTAATATTCTTGGCCAAGTGAATCCTGAAGTTTGTGTTTCAGCCCAGAGTTTATATTTCTGCGCATCAGCACTTTAACACATTACCCAGCATTACCCAGCTCAACACACCTTCAGTTTCTCCACTGGACTCCAGCTTAACTTCTCCTGTTAACTCTGCCGTCTCAGTCGTAGACTCAGGAGAGGAGGACGCTTTAAACACAGACTCGCTCGACTCTAATGAAGGCTCAGCACTGGGTGTAGATTCATGCGGAGAGTCTTTACAGGACACACATTTAGAAATTTAGCATATAAAAATAAATACATAAATAATACATGACTAATAAAATATTTATCTTACCATTGTTCTCACCGGGCAGAGATTCTGCATGTAACTCTGAAATGACAACATTCATACCTCTGTATATTAAAACTGTATATTAAAAGCCTTAAAACCATAAAGGTGTCTCCATGGCCTTTATGAAAATACAGATACCAATAACCGATAATTCTTTATATCTGAAAGCTGATAACCGATATATTGGCTGATAAATCTAAATCCAAATTTTATATAATTTCTGAGAGCCTGATTACAAAAAACAAGTCTCACCATTAAAATCCATGTCCCAAACACACAATTATGATGTTCTCATGATAATTGTATGTAGCCGATATGACACACTTGCGCTGCACATGTTGCACTTTACTCTAATTTCCTCTTTTAAAGTGATTCCAATCATATTTCAAGCAATTCAAAACCATCATGTTGAACAGTGCGCATCTCTGCCATTAACATGCTTGGCTCCGATAACTGCTTCTTGCTTCTAAATGTATTCATATTCTCAATAGGAAACACTATTGAGTCAGTACTGAGTTAAAGGGGTGGTTCAGGATTTTGGACATCGGACCTCATTTCCAAGTTAGCCTGGGTGTTGTTTATCAGTGGAGACAGTTTTCAAAAAATTTCCATCCAGTCATTCCAGTGTCATAGTTCACCGGTGCTAGGCTAGCGCGAGTCAATGGTTTCTGCTAGCCTGCCATTAAAAACAGTTTTACCCACTCCACAGTCCACCAAAAGCAAATACATTATAACGCCAGACTATCGATGTAAATGTCTGTTGAGAGAATAATGTTAGAAATCATACTACATGACTCGCATTGCAATAGATATACTTTGTTCCCTGTATTTATTAGCACAGTCTACAGCAGCGGCGGAGTGATATTAAGTTACCTAGGCAGCCGAGAGAGCCGGTCCACATGATGATCACGCGTGTGTATTTCCCTGCCGATGACATCATCACTACAGAAGCAGAGTATATCACCATGTGCCAATTCCTTAGTTTACAATCCAATGTTTCAATATCGATGTTCAAGGCTACTACTAGCTAGCTAGACGTCCCGACTGTAGTGCGCTTCTGTTCTGTGTTTTCTTTTCGGCGCAGTACTACTAACCGGAGCAAAGTAAACTTCCGCCGCTGCTGAGAAACTAGTTCCTGTAAATGTAATGCGATCATTGAGATGCAAGAATAGTTTGATTTCTAACATTATTGTCTCAACAGACATTTACATCGATAGTCTGGCGTTATAATGTATTTGCTTTTGGTGGACTGTGGAGTGGGTAAAACTGTTTTTAATGGCAGGCTAGCAGATACCGTAGACTCGCGCTAGCCTGGCACCGGCGAACTATGACACTGGAATGACTGGATGGAAATTTTTGAAAACTGTCTCCACTGATAAATAACACCCAGGCTAACATGGAAATGAGGTCTGATGTCCAAAAATCCTAAGTGATTTAAGTGAGCCATAAAAGTGAATGGGCATCAGAGAGTAAACTGTAGAGACTCCAGACACACATCTGTCCGACACTAGGTGGCGCTATAATAAGACAATTTTTTATTTTGGATATTCATTCTGGAAGCCTCAAGGTGCATTTTGAGCTGAGTTTTCCCACTGCGGTGTAATTTACATTCTGTAGGGATTTAGTCAAAGATTGAATATCTGTGTCTGGTTGCATAAACGGCTAAGACTAGTCTTAAAAACTTAAAGACTGGTTTTAACTTTTAAAAGAGTTGCAAAAAAGTGGATCGGCCTAATTTGAATAGGAAAAGTAAGAGTGATTACCTCTTACTAGTCTTGCTGCTAGTTCATCAAACTAACTATTATTAAGACACGTAGAGACTTCACATAGTGGCCAGGTTTATGCAACTGGCCCAGAGTTCTTTACCATCTATAACTTTTTACGACACTTTTAACCTTCTGAAAAACCCTTTTCGAACTCCTCTAAGGCCGTCGGTCCAATCTTCAGAATATTTTGCACACAGTAACTAGTTATCAAAAGAATGTTAATTCATTGAAAGGTAGCAAAGACAAGCATAATAAAAACTTGGTAAAACTGCACCTATAGGGGGCGCTACCACTATCAGTGAATGAGAAAATAGGAAAAACATCCTAAAATATCCTCCAATATGACTGCAGAAGCCCATCAAATTTCAGTGATTAATAACATTAAATGTGAATGGCTTAAAAATGGATATATTTGTACATCGTGTGAAAACGACTGCATGTTCCAAATTTTGTGAATATCTGTTGCAATGGGGTGCTATGATTTCGCTAATAACTTCACAACCGTGTGTGATATAATCACAAATCTTGTTCTTATAAGCCCTAACAAGGGTAAATCTCTTTTATGTTTATCTACACAATTTATCCACCACTCTAATTTAAAAAAATAAAATAAAATGTATTTTGATTTACTGGATCTGGCCCATATTGGCTAATATATCTATATTGTGTGTGAACAAAGTCAAAACCATTCAAATCTTTATATGCATGGAGGGCAAATCCTCATGAGGAAACATGCTTGGTTTCTTTGAACTCTTTCATTTCTGACGCTCTGGGAGTTTACAGTATATTATGCGATTTTTAATGGTTTGCGTGTGTACTGTTCGAATGGCACCGGAAGCATTGGACTCAGATCAGACATGATAATACAGTAATATGATAATACAGATAATACTCAGATTATGCATGACAAGTTGAGTCCTGCATGTGAGAATATATCCTAGTCTATGAATATTTGTTTTCACCGTCTTCCTTACCTTGTTCTTCTAAGGCGTTGTTGCTTGATGCCACAGTAACAGGCTTCTCAGTCAGACCTGTATGAATGTTGAGTAAAATCAGACACAATTAAAAAAATAGCTTACACTGTATCCTAACCAGACGTGATGCGAACAAATCAATCAAAGATTGCAGTGGTCTATGTGGTGTTTTTAAGATGCTTTAAGACAAATCATGTGTAAATTCATAAGTCGACAGCATTGCTGAGTATTTTCTCCTTAAAACTGCAGTGAACCAAAGACAGTCTCAAAAACACGCTTTGAAATCGCTGGTGTTTCTGACGTCACAAACTACCTTGTAACCAATAAGATCAACGAGTGGATCTCTGAGTGAGTGAGTGAGTGGAGGCGGGGCTCATTTGCATATTCATAGAACCACCTCGAATATTAAATGAGGCAAGGGTGTCGAATTACGTTCAAGATATTTTAAGGCATGAAGAATTTTTTTGCAAGGAAAAAACTTCTAAATATGTCATTTTGGTGATAAAAGATGAGATTTAAAGGATAAAATCATTGACTACAGGGGGACTTTAACTTTAAATTAAGCACATAAACAGTACCTGAGATTATCATCTTCATACTTTAAGCTTCAGTTCCGCAGTTGTTTAGGACAAAAACTCTTATTAACATGGAAAAGTTTATCGCGTTTATCGCGTTTCACATGGCATGTCTGGTTAGGATACGGTGTTAAGCAGCACCATCAAATAATTAAAAGTTGAAGTCCTTCTCAAAATGGATGGTCAGATGTGGGATACAGCATCGGGATCTAATAAATCGTATTCATTTTTTACATAAAATGTGCATTTCGTACAATTCATCTTGTGTGGAAGAGAATAAAAAAAGAACTGTGAGAAGAAAGTCAGGGCTTAATCCACCCACACACCCACACACCCACACCCACACCCACACCCACACACACACACACACACACACACACACACACACACACACACACACACGGAGTAAACCAGACCATGTTTCAAACAGATCAAGTATATTTTAAATAAGAGAAAAATTCACATTTATTGGAGGCAGTTACCTTCATACTATCTCAGAATATTAAACCACAGCTTAGTTTCATTAAACACTTAATAAACCATTTCAATAAATACATTAAAATGATGAGAAGAACTTTTTCCTATCCCACATAAATATGCACTATAATTCAGTCATTCGCATGTTGATTTCTCTCGTGTTGAAGCAGTCAGACATGAAACAACGGCAGATGTGAACATAATTCAGCAGACGTTTTTGTTTTTCCCAGAATCATATCTGGTGTGATATCATATCTCGATGCCTCAAGTGGTGAAGAAATTACACACTTCAAATTTAACACCATAAAACATGCCATTATATGATTGGTATTATACGAATAACACAGTTAAATGTTTCACACAACAATAAATGGTTTTTCACCAAAGAACTAAAGCAGATATGATCAATATCTCACTATACTGGATGAGAAAAACCTGTAAACATATATAAAACAACTATAAGTAAGAAAAAAAATGCATACAATTTAGCATACAATTTCTGATCTGCAAATTTAGTTGAAAACAAAGCAGGTTATAAATACACTCGCCTCTTAATGAATGAAAGCAAATGTTAAACACTAGATCCTCAATGTAATACGACGGCTTCATGCTTTCGGTCGCTCAGGAAAAGCAGAACTGATGCTCGATCTGATGTGTTTTGCATTATAGACTGTGTTCACACCACACACAAGTATAACTAGCCTTAAAAATAAAAAAATGACAGACTGTCATTATGAAAGTAATTCTTCAACAACGACTGAGCGAAGCTGTCAGTGTGAAAAGAGATTATTATTAATAATAATAATAATAATAATAATTAAATCTCCTCTCTGTTATTGCATCTCGTGGTTTTGAACTTACGGCACATGAAACAACATACGTGTTTAACACATTATTGCACATACAATGTTTAGAACCGCTCACTAATCGCTACACAGTGAATGTCACACAATTCACACTTGTATACAAAAATTGTATTCATGAAAAAAGAGTGAACATAACACATTCAGGAACAAATGAAGAAAAAACTTGAAAAAGATTCAAATGCAATTTTAAAACTCCTATTATTACAGGATCTTACAGAGCCCTAAAGGGACATGGTGATGGAAAAAATATGATTGGAGGAAAAATTATGTCAATGTTTTTGAGTTCTCTCGTGAAATACATAGAAACTTTGTGTTTGCCTGCATTTTTTTTTTATCGAGTGAACGCCGATATTCTCAAGGGAACGCAAAAGTTTTGCGCACAAACGCAAAAGTTTCAGAAGCGAACGCAAAAGTTTCACAAGCAAACGCAGTTTTTTCAAGGTACTCAAAAGATTTACAAGCAAATACAGAAGATTTGCAAGCGAACGCAAAGTTTTTTCAAGGAACGCAAAAGTTTTGTGAGTTAAAGTTTATAAGGGAGAACAAGTTTTGCAAGTGAACACAAAGTTTGCCTGCAATTTTTTTTATCGAGTGAACGCCAATATTCTCAAGGGATCGCAAAAGCGAACGAAAAAGATTTACAAGCGAACGCAAAAGATTTACAAGCGAACGCAAAAGATTTGCAAGCGAACAAAGTTTTTTCAAAGGAACGCAAAAGATTTACAAGCGAACGCAAAAGATTTACAAGCGAACGCAAAAGATTTACAAGCGAATGCAAAAGTTTTACAAGCGAACGCAAAAGTTTTACAAGCGAACGCAAAAGTTTTACAAGCAAACGCAAAAGTTTTACAAGCGAATGCAAAAATTTCCCAAGCGAACGCGACATTTTTTCAAGGAAAGCAAAATAATTGCAAGTGAACGCAAAAGTTGTAAAACAATTTTTTCCCTCTCATCTCAATTTTTTTCCACCACAATGTCGTTTTAGGTGCTTCGTAAGATTTCAAGTCACTTAACAGATTTGAGTTTTCTATGCCCATATACAACCATCTCAGTCTGGGAAAGTCAAGGATTTAGATTTTTTGTAACAAACAATATATATTATGAACATTATTATGCATTTACACATTCATCAACTCTTTCCCTTCAAGCGTTTTAAAAAAAGTTGCCAGCCAGCACCAACATTTTTGATCATGCGTTCTTTTTTAATCAACACTTGAATGTGGGTAAATGTCATAAAAAAGCAACAGTGAAAAAAAGAAAAAGTAAAAAAAAACAGTGAAAATGGTGTTTTGTCAGAGACTTCGTCCAGATGGGATTCAGAGCGATGATCACACGCAGATAGAGTCGATCGAGTCCATCAACACATCAAAGCTTCAGTCGTTAACCCTTCATGGGTTCGACACTTCATTCAGAAACGTTTATTATACGCTATTGAATGTTGGAGGATCAGGTTATAATTGACATGTGCGTCAGCAATGCTTCTGTCGCTTGTTTCTGCTTCTTCTTCGGTTGTTTTTAGATCTGGAGAGTCAGTACTCTTTCAGAAGATGTGTAACAGCGCCCCCTACCGTATAACAGTGGAAACACGGATCGCTAACGGCAGGTAAAGAGTTAAAAGACCGGCACCAAACGGGTTTGAGAAATTCAGTCATGATTGTGATTCGATCCCCAAAAACAAAGTCCTGTGTAAAGGAGCCCTAATCAGTGTACCATTAAAAGAAAAGTAGTTAGCAAATAAAAAGTAGCTAACTGCATTTAAGCAAAGAGAATAATATTTGTAAATATATAACCTTACAATTGATATTTAATTTTGCAACTAGAGCAGTTTTGAAATAAATATTCACTAATTAAATCTATTAAACACAAATTTATATAACTGACTAAATGTATTTAAAATGCAGCCTGGACTGAAGCTCTTAATGAATCGGAGAATTCATGTTTAATTACATGTTTAATCCGAGCGAGCGGATTGGCTGAGACGAGTCGGACTCGACACGTCGGTTACGACTGATTTCTCTCAGCTGAAGCTACAGCACAATAACAGAGGTGTAGAGTTTCAACTCTACATCCGTTATTAGCACCTCGTCTTGCTCGGAAGAGCTGAATAGAGTCGCACGGACTTTAACTATTTACTTCCAACACTGTTCCTGGTCAATACTTTAGGAGTTTGAATGTTTATTGAATTAAATCTCTCAGTTATGGCCGTTCACTATTATTTAATTCCTGATTTTTTTGTTTGAAGATTTAAGTAAACCACGGGTAGGTATTTTCTCCTCTTTGGTATTCTGTTCATCCGCAGATTCTTTTTCATTTTCTGCTTCATCAACTTTTTGTGCATGTGCTTTTTTATTTAATTTGGCCACCGTTTCTTGTTTGTTTTCTTTCACATCTTCTCTTTCCTTAATTTTGTTCTCCTTTACATCTTTCTCTGTTTTCTCCTTTGGTGCCTTCTCTCTTTCTTTCTCCAGTCTTTCTTTCTCTACTTTCTCCTTTCTTCCCCTTTCTGACTTTTCTTTCTCAAGTCTTTCTTTTTCTGCCTTTTCTTTGGGTAGTCTTTCTTTTTCTGCCTTTTCTTTCTCAAGTCTTTCTTTTTCTGGCTTTTCTTTCTCAAGTTTTTCCTTTTCTGGCTTTTCTTTCTCAAGTCTTTCTTTTTCTGCCTTTTCTTTGGCCAATCTTTCCTTTTCTGCCTTTTCTTTCTCGAGTCTTTCTTTTTCTGCCTTTTCTTTGGCCAATTTTTCTTTTTCTGCCTTTTCTTTGGCCAATCTTTCCTTTTCTGCCTTTTCTTTCTCGAGTCTTTCTTTTTCTGCCTTTTCTTTGGCCAATTTTTCTTTTTCTGCCTTTTCTTTGGCCAGTCTTTCTTTTTCAGCCTTTTCTTTGGCTAGTCTTTCCTTTTCTGCCTTTTCTTTGGCCAATTTTTCTTTTTCTGCCCTTTCTTTGGCCATTCTTTCTTTTTCTGCCTTTTCTTTCTTAGGTCTTTCTTTTTCTGCCTTTTCTTTCTCAAGTCTTTCTTTTTCTGCCTTTTCTTTGGCCAATTTTTCTTTTTCTGCCTTTTCTTTGGCCAGTCTTTCTTTTTCTGCCTTTTCTTTGGCCAGTCTTTCTTTTTCTGCCTTTTCTTTCTCAAGTCTTTCTTTCTCTTCTTTTTCTTTGGCCAATTTTTCTTTTTCTGCCTTTTCTTTGGCCAGTCTTTCTTTTTCTGCCTTTTCTTTGGCCAGTCTTTCTTTTTCTGCCTTTTCTTTGGCCAATTTTTCTTTTTCTGCCTTTTCTTTGGCCAGTCTTTCTTTTTCTGCCTTTTCTTTGGCCAGTCTTTCTTTTTCTGCCTTTTCTTTCTCAAGTCTTTCTTTCTCTTCTTTTTCTTTGGCAAATTTTTCTTTTTCTGCCTTTTCTTTGGCCAGTCTTTCTTTTTCTGCCTTTTCTTTGGCCAGTCTTTCTTTTTCTGCCTTTTCTTTCTCAAGTCTTTCTTTTTCTGCCTTTTCTTTCTCAAGTCTTTCTTTTTCTGCCTTTTCTTTGGCCAGTCTTTCTTTTTCTGCCTTTACTTTCTCAAGTCTTTCTTTTTCTGCCTTTTCTTTGGCCAGTCTTTCTTTTTCTGCCTTTTCTTTCTCAAGTCTTTCTTTTTCTGCCTTTTCTTTGGCCAGTCTTTCTTTTTCAACCTTTTCTTTGGCCAGTCTTTCTTTTTCTGCCTTTTCTTTCTCAAGTCTTTCTTTTTCTGCCTTTTCTTTGGCCAATTTTTCTTTTTCTGCCTTTTCTTTGGCCAGTCTTTCTTTTTCTGCCTTTTCTTTCTCAAGTCTTTCTTTTTCTACCTTTTCTTTGGCCAGTCTTTCTTTTTCAACCTTTTCTTTGGCCAGTCTTTCTTTTTCTGCCTTTTCTTTGGCCAGTCTTTCTTTTTCTGCCTTTTCTTTCTCAAGTCTTTCTTTTTCTGCCTTTTCTCTCGCCAATCTTTCTTTTTCTGCCTTTTCTTTGGCCAGTCTTTCTTTTTCTGCCTTTTCTTTGGCCAGTCTTTCTTTTTCTGCCTTTTCTTTCTCCAGTCTTTCTTTTTCTGCCTTTTCTTTCTCCAGTCTTTCTTTTTCTGCCTTTTCTTTCTCCAGTCTTTCTTTTTCTGCCTTTTCTTTCTCGATTCTTTCCTTTTCTGCCTTTTCTTTCTCGATTCTTTCCTTTTCTGCCTTTTCTTTGGCCAGTCTTTCTTTTTCCAATTTTTCCTTCGCAATTTTTTCTTTTTCTGCTTTTTCTTTGGCCAGATTTTCTTGTTTCTCTCGCTCCCTCTCTGCTGTCTCCTTGGCTCGTTTCTCCTCTTGTTCTTTTTGTATCCGTTCCTTTTGTAATTTAGCTTCTGCCTCTTCTTTGATTTTTTTAGCAGCAAGAGTAGCTTGTCTCTCCCCTTCCTCTTGAGCCAAAACACTACGGACCTCAGCAAGGGCTAGTTTGGCGATCTTTCTGGCTTCAATCTTCTCATGAATCATTCGTAGCTGCTCCTTCAGAGCTGCTTTCAGCTTTCGCCCAATATCTCTGGTAGGATGTTCTGAGAATGAGTGGGACAAAAGTTCACATCTCAGAAGGCTCATCACTTGTCATCCATGCAAACACAAATATTATACGACTGAGCCTTAAGTGTCTGAATGACTGTCTAACTTTCATGATTCATGCGAGGCGGAAAAGCTCAATCAGTTCCTTAAAGGGGCAGTAATTTCTGCGATTTCTGAGAAATACTGTTTATATTTAAAATTGACACCCAAACAAACAAACCCCTGCCAAAAAGAAACACACTCCTCCCTTCATTGTTCCACCCCAAAATAAAAACCATGCTGTGCAACACAGGCAACGATTCTAACATCTGCCGCATCAAACAGCTCACACTATGTATGCAAGAATAGACGAATCAGCTGTAATTCAACAACCACAGGTCCTCAACACAGGATTTGGGCGAAAACCCTCCATTTAAGGGCGTACAAACTCCTAGTAGAAGCAGCCCTTTCACTCTCAATGATCTCTTGAACTTCTGTTGAGAGAACTTGATTCAACGGAGAGTCTATGGGTTGGATGCCAAATCTCACCCCTCAGCTGTGAAACAAATCCAGGAAAACAATCAGGTTTTGAAACCACCTCCCGCACCCTGTTAAGCACAGCTTAAAGAAGTGGCGCCGTGTTTGACAGGAAGAGAGTGCAGTTTAAGAAGCAAACCCTGATCCAGGCGGGGAAGCCCAAAACATTACTTTGGAGCATCCCTCCCAATGATGTAGTAGTTACGTATGATCAGTCTACAGTCGGCCAAGGCACATCTAGCAGCCGTACTGATAGAAAAGACCTCGTAGGCTGAGTGGAGAAGGGCAAAATCGCTTTAGTGGTTTGACCACTAGCTCCATGGGGGATCCAGCCCTCTCTTTCCTTACCAGCTGATCTGTCGTGCGTTTCCCGTACAATGACACAACTCGCTGCTTAACTACCATAGTACGATGCATCGTTGAAGAAATCAACTAGCTAGTCACGAATTTTCCCGGAACCGTATTGTCGCAAATTGGTCATTCAACCACGCTAGTTAATGATGTCACGCAGTTGTTGGGAGTAATAAAAATCAGTTTGAGATCGAATTAATGCTAGATGTTTTGCTATAAATTACGGACATGGCATCTGAAGATTATTTCAAATTTTTCTCAGTTATTTTGCTTTAATTCCAGATTCAATCATAGACTCGTTCTTACGTGGTAGAGCACGTACGCACATGCATGCTCTTCAAAAACAACGCTTTAAATCTCTTGACAAACTGAACGACAAATGAAATTTGTATGTATTCTAAATAAAAGATATACATTTTACTGAATGTCAGCTTGCATATTTGGCTTAAAATAAGGATTTACAAGCAAGAAACTCAGCTTCTAACCACAAGTTGAGAGCTGTCGTTCCAACCACACAACTTTGCGATGCTGTTTGCGAATGTTCGTTGGAACTATGTTTTCGGGAAACACCAACTCGTTGAACTGCTGATAACGACGGAACTTGCGACCATAGTTGGCTAACGATGCATTTGGGAAATGCAACCCAGGACTGATCCACTTTACTGACCTGAGGGGCGGGAAGCCTTGCCCGTCTTCTTCAGGTCAACACGTTTATGACGGTGTTGGCGAGCCGGGGGACGAAGCTAGCCTGCTAGGAGGGGTTGAGGTGGCTCGTTGCTCGTAGTAGCTAATGTAGGCATTAAGGGCACTGGGCAGAGCTGTCGAGAGAGCGAACTGAAGCTGCTGATGCATCACGGGCTTGCCTCGGAATAAGCTGCTTAAACACTGTTGACTGTCGTTTCTCCAACCTGAACCTTTTGATGACCCCATTCAATGAGTCACAAGAAACAGTAAGGCCCAGATCACACAGAAATCCTTTTTTAAATTGTTTTCTATTGGCAGTGAGCGTTTTGCGGGCTGTTTATGCGCCCCGGGCACCTCACCTGCTGTGCCTCGCATTTTTGTAGGAGTTGAAGTTGGAAAAAAATCAACTCTGAGCAGAAAAGCGCCAGATGTCTACGCATTTTTTTTCCACTGTCCAAACAAATGAATGGAGAGGTGGGCCTTCCGGTGTAGTGACAAAAGTTTACAGTTGCTTTGAACGTCCGGAGAGTGCGATTATGGAGGAGAAACTTGTGATGGCTTTCGTGGGTTACCCAGAGCTGTATGACTTCACGAACTGCAACTACCGCAATGTTAACAAAAAGTAAAGTTAATAAAAATCTAAAATGATTTTTATTAGAAAAGCTAGCACTATAGTCTGTCAGGACGACTGATTTGGTAATTGACTAGCAAAATGTAAAAAAAAATTAATCGCACTGCTTTTTTTTATTTAGAAAAGACAACAAAAGAGGCAGTGCTGTGCACCTCGTATTTTCAAACCTGAAAAACTTGATCCGTCTGATCAGGCCGTAGTCTTGACCTTATCATGAATCTCAGAGCAATAAGTGCCTTTCCACAGCCACCAGCCCCACTATCAAGCGACCAATTGCGCTAGCGGCATGCTTAGTCACTCCAAGCGCCAGATCAGTGGCTTGTCAAAGCTCCTTGACCACCTCAGGGGTCACACCAACTCCTTCGTTCAAATCCTTGAGGATGCCTGCTTGGCAAGCTTGTAACACAGACATCATGTGCAATGCTAAACCGATCAGCCACGTAGAACTTGCCGACCAGGGAAGAGGTATTCCTGCAAGGTTTTGAAGGCAAAACAGGCCGAGAGCTCCAGGAGGAAGCCGAGGACAGGGAGAGATACGCAATCAGTGTTTCTCCACCGGGGGAAAGCCAGCGTACCCCTAATCCACAGAGCTAGCAATGCTGGTGAAGTCAGCGGCCGCTGTATTAATCAACCAAGCTCTAAATGGCTGTTTCAAAGTCCCCAAGCTTCCAGTGTGGAAGTCAAGGAATAAAGGCAGCCGTACACATGAATGGCGAGGATTATTCCCAGAGAGAAAATGCTCATCGAGCTTAGAACGCTCCTCTTGCTGCATTAAACCAGGCCAATCAATGCTGAGCTTTTTTGCAATCGAGAAAGCACCTAAGTGAGCTTTCTTGCCACTAGGCGAGAGAATGTCATCCAGGCTGAGAGATTCACATTGCATGCTTCCGTAAGCTCAGGCAAAAGAGACAGAATCCCTTTTCACACAGCACATTGATCCCGGAAAATGGCCATAAAATTGCCAGAGTGCCTTCTGTGTGGACGCAAACACGTCCCGGGATTGATTCCGGTATCGATCCCAGAATGAGGACCTATTAACATGATCAGGATCAGTCCCTGAACACTCCCTGAGTGAACAAAAGGTGTAATCAATGCCATAAGGGGTGTGTTGTAGTAATGATGCTGAAGCTGAGATCCTTCGGCAGCTACCTGGTGTGCTAGTTTATGATCGAATCAGAAAAAAAATGCACGAGCGTGGTTTCTCGAGAGAGAAATTGCAGATCATAAGCAAACTTAAGACGCTGTTGAGACATTATAAGTCACATCGATGTCAAAATGTCTTTACAGGATCTTTACGGGATGTGTGTGAACACGCGTGCAGATTCCGGAAAATCACCGGCAGTGTGAATGAACCAAAATCAAACGATCCCGGGACACATTATCAGTGTATTTCCGGAAATCTATGTGTGAAAAGGTATAGCGAGAGAAAGGGAGAATCCAGTCTGCTCAGTCTCCATGAACTAGGGATCACTATTGGACCACCAGGGCTCGGTCTCGTGAGGCGACCTCAGAAACAAGTACACGACTCAGCATTCCTCCCTTGCTGGAAGAATGCGAGCCTCGTGCACAGAGTCTTCTTCAGAAGATTCTCACAATAAGAGTAGTTAGAAGTGCCAAACAGAGCTGCTCTACCATAAGCAACGGCAAGGCACTTCACACGCCTAACTCGAGTGTTGCAGCAAACTATGAAGGTTGAACACTGTGCTTTGCCACACTGAGAAGAGAATTCAGCTCAATGCAGCCACTAAAACTCACGAAATCTAAGCAGGGATGTCGCAGACTTTTATTGCATTAAAGTACAAAAACAAAGCAACCTCTTTATCCGTTTTCAGGCTTTCCCGCTCCCAAACATCTTTCAAGCGTAGGAAAGCTTTTACAATATTAACGCGGGTCCAAGCTCTTGCCTGATCATAACTCTTCCTTTTCAGATCATATTCCTCTGACCTTTGGAAATATCGCAGCCATCTCTCTTTCTACAGTCTTTCTAACATTGTCATGCTTGCTCTATCTCTCCTCCTCAATCTTCACCTATTGCTCTGTGCTCCGTGGATCAGTCCAATCCACTTTGTTTTTTCTCCTATTTGCACAGCCAAGAGTACGTACACAATATTTTTTCTCAGCACACACACGAAGAGCAGATATCAAGCATATATTCACAAACTTGTTTGTTTGGGTGTTGAATTCAATTTTCAACAGCATCTCAGAATTCACTTTCTCTCTCTGTACCCTTATTTTTTGCACAAAGGTTTATTTGTTGTGTATTTTATTTTAAAAAACATGCAAGCTATTAGAAGATTTTAATGTTAGTTGAAGTCTGTACTGGCTTTTATTGAAGATTAATTATTTCATTTGCAAAATGTGATTAATTTGAAACGCAAAGATCAAAATTCATTAAAATAATGCATTTGATAAAATTGCATTCTTGTGATCATTTGACGTACAAAAGTATTGGGGACACCTGACCACTACTCCAACAGAGAGTGCAATGACATCACATTCTAAATACATTAATATGGATTATATACTACTAACACTACGCCTTGTGTATTGAACATCTAGAGTGTAGCGTTAAAAAAAATTACAGCATAAATATTTATATATGTAACTACTGCAAACTCTCATTGCGTCTAAAGCAACACTCATTGCCAAATGATTCAGCGTTTTGATCGAATCCGTTGAATGAATGATTCAATGACTCGCTCATTAAGGTACTTGCCAACACTAGTGGTTGCATGTTTAAAAGTGTCATTGCATTTTTCCCAACTTATTTGTACATTCAAACATTTATTTAAAGCATTAACCTCTTAAAATTATTTATTGCAGTTGTAATTTTGCAGACTGCATGGCTTGATGCTTTTATATACCTATGGCAATAGGTCTGATTGAAACACCTGAATTCAAGAGTTAAGAGGTGTGTCCCAATACTTTTGTCCATATAGTGTACATACACACACATGCATCCATAAAAAATATAAGCAGCATCCTATGTTACACAGAAGTCATATGGGTTTTGGAACAATATGAGGATTATTAAATCATGATATAATTATCATTTTGGGGTCAACTATTGCTTTAAGTGTACATTAGTATCCCTAAAGACCATACGAGTTTAAACACCCTAAATAAATAAATATATAAACCAGAACAACAGATTTTTCGATTAAAGCATGCCATCAAAATGCCGCACTGAAGCAAATGTATTGTGGTAGTAACACCAGAACTCATGCGAAGTACCTCTGTCATTTTTAAACCCCACTTCAGTAGGTCTCTCATCTGCATTGAAAGAAGGACAAACAGTGAAAGACAAACTGCACTTTTGCTTCCAACTAATGCTTTCTGTACACCTAAAGACTTTGAAAAGATTTAGAAAAGACTTTATAAGATTATCAGCTCACATCTAAAGACTTGTGTTCACAGTTTTTAGTCTCAGACTAAAGACTTGCGATAATATCAAACATGTTTGATATGAAAGACTAGAGAAAGACTGGCATAAATCGGGTCGCCGACTGCAGATTATCACCTCACATTTAACGATCGAGATGACGGGAGCGCGCCGAGACTCCAGTAAGATTCCTAAAGACTGCCGGTCTTTAGTCTAGGACTGTGAAAATCCTTTGGTGTACGTCCGGCATAAGATGTGTAAATGTGGAAACTGACAAGTTTGAGAACACATGCTCCACTGAAACAGCTAGAGGTCAACCGATAGTGAGTTTTACCGATAGCAATAACTAGGTTGGCCCACGATAACGGATTATTCAACCGATAGTTAAAATAGTTTTGCGACTGAAAATGGAAAATGTATTTAGGAGCACCAGTGCGACCCGGTTCTATGATCACCCTCAGATGAAAACAAGAACAACATACTGGCCAAACAGATTTTGCAAACGCGCCAGTGCGTGTTTGCGTTGGCATTCTGGAGAGCGTGATGAGAGAACGTGTTTTTGCAGCGTTGAGCAATGTAGCCAATCACAGACATATCTGTTGATTTCTTGAGATACAATGTCCAATCAGAGGCGTTTAAGTTAAAATCCACTCACCGCTCCAAACGCTGGAGTTTGTTCAGTGCAGAGTTATGCAAGCTCGCGAATCATCTCATTATAACTAATAAAGTACAGACACGATGTAAATAAGAGATTCATTGTGCAGTGTAGACGACTTCATTGATTATAAAGGAAGTTTGTGTTATCCATGCATTAGTGGCAAGGAAGGCCTCTTATGCTTGAGAGCGTCACATTTGAGGGGTTTTTGTGTTTTTCTCTCATTTCTGCTTTGAGCTCTTGATAAATTGTGGAATTTCTTTGTTGTTTAGAATCCAGTATTCCAGTAATACTTGTATTTTATGAGCTTAATAATGAGCTTGTATGAACATACGCGTCATCTTTAAAGAATTATCAACTTTTACATACACCAGGTGACCTGTAAAAAACTGTTTCCATTGCAGATTTGCGAAATATTCCTTTGTCAAGTTGCCTGAAAAACCACCTTATTAAACCAGTTTTTGCAAAATTGACGTGTTTCCATTGGGCGAATTTTCAATTCGCAATTTCAATTTGCGCAGTTTGAAGGATGACGGAAACGCAGCAACTGTTTTCTACAGAGCTGTTTTATGACTGAATGAAATAATGTCATATTTGATGATCTTTACACAGTTATTGAATGAAACTAAGTCAACACTGAACTGACTTTAGCTGAACAATGATACGACTTTCTTTTGAGAGCTGCTTTACAGAAGAATTGCTGTAAATACTTTCCATATAGATATCCATATAGTGTACATAAACACACATGCATCCATAAAAAAATATAATAAGCATCCTATGTTACACAAGTCATATGGGTCAACATGAGGATGAGTAAATCATGATATAATTATAATTTTTTGGGTCAACAATTGCTTTAAGTGTACATTAGTATCATAAAAACCATACGAGTTTAAACACCCTAAACTACTAAATAAATAAATAAATGGACCAGAACTCATGCTAATTACCTCTGTCATTTTTAAACCCCACTTCTTTGGGTCTCTCATCTGCATTGAAAGAAGGACAAACCGTGAATGACAAACTGCACTTTTATACGTCCTCAAATCTCTCTATTGTGTGCACTGATCAGACATCTTAATCATGAGTTACGCCACTCACATTGCACATTCTGCTGTCTTTAACTGAGAATACATGAGTACTGAAGACCACAGTATTAGTACACACACTGCATTTCAACATCATCACACACACAGACAAGCTTCTCTATAATCAAGACTGCAACATGCAGGATCCACAAACTGATGCATTATAAAATCACCTGAAAGTGTCAATCATGTCACATAATGAACTCACTTCAGTCAAGCACGGGTGCCAAGAGCCAAGCCAGAATAAAATGCTTCTTTAAAGACGTCAAGCAACACACCTTCCAACATAACATCATAGAAGCACTAAACTCATCTTTCTCAGCGCAGTCAAACACAGAACACAGACACAGGAGGACAGAAGTGTCCGTGAAAGCCACACAATATTACATGTAATCTTGGAATGAGCTTGGACACGGTTTTCCTCCGACGAGAGTTTTTTTCGTAAGGTTTTTTCCTTAGTCGCCACAGTAGTGTTCTCTGAAGAGGAGAAAGTTATCAGAATAATACAGACAAACAAACGCTGTCGATGTCAAGTGTCCTTCATTTATACAGCGCTTTTAACAATATCGATTGTTTCAGAGCAGCTTCACAGTGATAATAGGAGATTACAGTAACAGATTGTTTGGCTCTAGTTAAAGTTATTGTCCAGCTAAAGTTAGTTTAGATGTTAGTTTAGATTAACCACTGTATATGAGCCAAGTTCTTCACAATTACCTGACATAAATGTGCATTGCACTAGCAGATTTGATCATTTTGCTGTTGACCTCACTAGTACAAAACAAGTAGTTCATGATGTTTCAAGTCAACAACATCAGATGACAGGAAACCTCAAACAGACACTCTTCTGCATAGGGCAAGAAAACACACCGGAAGAGCTCATGGTGAGACCACTTCCTTGTCTCACGTCTGAGTGTGTGTGTCAGTGTGTGCGTCTGTGTGTGCGTCTGTGTGTGCGTCTGTGTGTGCGTCTGTGTGTGCGTGCTTCTGTGCGTGCGTCTGTGTGTGTGCGTCTGTGTGTGTGCGTCTGTGTGTGTGCGTCTGTGTGTGCGTCTGTGTGTGTGTGTGTCTGTGTGTCTGAGTGTGTGCGTCTGTGTGTGTCTGAGTGTGTGCGTCTGTGTGCGTGTCTGAGTGTGTGTGTCTGTGTGCGTGTCTGAGTGTGTGTGTCTGAGTGTGTGCGTCTGTGTGTGTGTGTCTGTGTGTGCGTGTCTGAGTGCGTGTCTGAGTGTGTGCGTCTGAGTGTGCGTGTCTGAGTGTGCGTGTCTGAGTGTGCGTGTCTGAGTGTGCGTGTCTGAGTGTGCGTGTCTGTGTGTGCGTGTCTGAGTGTGCGTGTCTGAGTGTGCGTGTCTGTGTGTGCGTGTCTGTGTGTGCGTGTCTGAGTGTGTGTCTGAGTGTGCGTGTCTGAGTGTGCGTGTCTGAGTGTGTGCGTGTCTGAGTGTGTGCGTGTCTGAGTGTGCGTGTCTGTGTGTGCGTGTCTGTGTGTGCGTGTCTGAGTGTGCGTGTCTGTGTGTGCGTGTCTGAGTGTGCGTGTCTGAGTGTGCGTGTCTGAGTGTGCGTGTCTGAGTGTGCGTGTCTGAGTGTGCGTGTCTGAGTGTGCGTGTCTGAGTGTGCGTGTCTGAGTGTGCGTGTCTGAGTGTGCGTGTCTGAGTGTGCGTGTCTGTGTGTGCGTGTCTGAGTGTGCGTGTCTGAGTGTGCGTGTCTGAGTGTGCGTGTCTGAGTGTGCGTGTCTGAGTGTGCGTGTCTGAGTGCGCGTGTCTGAGTGCGCGTGTCTGAGTGCGCGTGTCTGAGTGTGCGTGTCTGAGTGTGCGTGTCTGAGTGTGCGTGTCTGAGTGTGCGTGTCTGAGTGTGCGTGTCTGAGTGTGCGTGTCTGTGTGTGCGTCTCTGAGTGCGTGTCTGAGTGCGTGTCTGAGTGTGCGTGTCTGAGTGTGCGTGTCTGAGTGTGTGTCTGAGTGTGCGTGTCTGAGTGTGCGTGTCTGAGTGTGCGTGTCTGAGTGCGTGTCTGAGTGTGCGTGTCTGAGTGTGCGTGTCTGTGTGTGCGTGTCTGAGTGTGTGTCTGAGTGCGTGTCTGAGTGTGTGCGTCTGTGTGTGCGTCTGTGTGTGCGTGTGTGTGTGCGTCTGTGTGTGCGTCTGTGCGTGCGTCTGTGTGTGCGTCTGTGCGTGCGTCTGTGCGTGTGCGTCTGTGTGTGCGTGTCTGTGTGTGCGTGTCTGAGTGTGCGTGTCTGAGTGTGTGTCTGAGTGCGTGTCTGAGTGTGTCCGTCTGTGTGTGCGTGTCTGAGTGTGCGTGTCTGTGTGTGCGTGTCTGAGTGTGCGTGTCTGAGTGCGTGTCTGAGTGTGCGTGTCTGAGTGCGTGTCTGAGTGTGCGTGTCTGAGTGCGTCTGAGTGCGTGTCTGTGTGTGTCTGTGTGTACGTGTCTGAGTGCGTGTCTGTCTGTTTGTGTGTATATCTCTGTGTGTGCGTGTCTGAGTGCGTGTCTGAGTGTGTGTGTGTCTGTGTGTATATCTCTGTGTCTGCGTGTGTGTTAGGGGTCGACCGATATGTGGTTTTCAGGGCCGATGCCGATGCCGATTATTACAGATCAAGTAGACCGATAACCGATATTTTGAAGCGATATATGGCCTTGGAAAAAAAGGGTTTTGACAACTTTCTTTGATTTTAAACATATCTTTAAGTCTAAGAACTGTTAATAATAACATTATTATTATTAATAAAAATAATTATAATAATAACAAAAAAAACAGCAGACATATAATAATTATTAATAATAATATTTAAAAACCCAGCACCCAGCAGCATTGTGTAAACATTTTGTAAAACTTAAAGACTGTATCTTAATGGTTAAATTAAATTTTACAAATCAAAAAGCATTTCTAATTAATTGAAATCATCAAACTTATTCAATTAATTTAAAGTTTCACAAGTGTGTTTATGATATGACAAGAACTTTTCTCAGTTGAAGCATTAAAAAGCTCATGAAGTGACTAAGCGGCTCTGGAGATGATGACGTTTATGCAGTCATGTCCTCATATAATGATGAGGCTGAGGCTGAAAACAGTGCAAGCGTGACGCGTGCTCTAATGTGTGTGTGTGTGTGTGTGTGTGTGTGTGTGTGTGTGTGTGTGTGTGTGTGTGTGTGTGTGTGTGTGTGTGTGTGGTAAACGAAATCACGCGTCTGCGCCATTTATTTAGAGACACGTAGGATTCATATTTAAATAGTCTTTTTGCGGTTTGAAATTCGATTTGATTTGTACTGACCTGCTGTTTATTAATTCATCAAAAAGTTGAAAAATTCCATGACATTCCGCTTTATACAGTAGATTCCGTTTTTATGACGGGATTCATGACGGCATTTCAAAATGAAATTATTTTATCAGCAAATCGGTTTTGAAAACGGCAGATACCGATAACCATAAAAATGCTTAATATCGGTGCCAATAATCAGTCGACCCCTAGTCTGTGTGTGTGTGTGTGAGTGTGTGTGTGTGTGTAAGTGTGTGTGTGTGTGTGTGTGTGTGTGTAAGTGTGTGTGTAAGTGTGTGTGTAAGTGTGTGTGTGTGTGTGTGTGTGTGTGTGTGTGTGTGTGTGTGTGTGTGTGTGTGTGTGTGTGTGTGTGTGTGTGTGTGTGTGTGTGTGTGTGTGTGTGTGAGTGAGTGAGTGAGTGTGTGTGTGTGTGTGTGTGTGTGTGTGTGTGTGTGTGTGTGTGTGTGACAGAGAGAAAGCAACTTCAAACGGGTGAAGGAACCTTAAATAGACATGAAGGGGAAAAACACAGACAGAAATAAATCGCACTCACCCAACAACACTTTGGCATCTTGTACATCAAAGTCTCCATCGCCGTCAGCATCATAAACTCTTCCAAGCGCACCTTCCATTGACCAGAGATAAAAGAAAAGACTTGTTATACGAACAAAAGTAAAGTTTGCACTGTACACAAGATATCTTCAGGCTTGTACAGCGTAATAGATAAATCGTAACCACTGATTCCTAATTTCATCCATTTTCTGGAGGCCGAACCAAGAGATTTTGCTTCCGCATCCAAACACACGACGACAACATTGCAATTTACTGAAGTTTCGTCTTCTTTCTACGCATTTGCCCTTGGGTGGCATTATGCTGATATTCACATTGTGACATGGACGTTTGCAACGTGATATTGGCGTTTTAGGCCAGTCTGGATCAGTCTCCCGCTAAAGGTATTTATTCTGTCTAACAGAGAACACTATGAGATCTTACACACACACACAAACAGATTCAATCACACACTAAAGGAGAAGGAAGGCATTAAAAAGCATAATATGACCGTTTTAATAAAGCTCATGGAATCTGGGGTTTCGTGTCTCATGAATCTGCATGAATCATTTAAATTCCCCATGTGGTGAAAATCCAGCATTTAATGTTGTTTATATGTATATGTGATGTTTTTAATATGCTTTAAGACAAATCATGTGTAAATTCATAAGTCGACAGCATTGCTGAGTGTTTTCTCCTTAAAACTGCAGTGAACCAAAGACAGTCTCAAAAACACGCTTTGAAATCGCTGGTGTTTCTGACGTCACAAACTACCTTGTAACCAATCAGATCAACGTGTGATCGTCAACCAGTGGATCTCTGAGTGAGTTAGTGGAGGCGGGGCTCATTTGCATATTCATAAAACCACGAATGCTAAATTAGGCAAGGGTGTCGAGTTACATTCAAGATATTTTAAGGTGTGAAGATTTTTTTTTCAAGGAAAAAACTTCTAAATATGTCATTTTGGTGATCAAAGATGAGTGTTAAAGGATAAAATGATCGACTACAGGGGGACTTTAAGTATTCCAAAAAAAATATGGAAGAAATGTTTTTAAAGGTACTTACCAACCACACTGTTGTAGTCGACGAGGTCGAACCACACGATTCCCACGGAGAGCCAAGCGCCGAGAAGAGCCAGAACCAGCAGCCAGCTGAAGAAAGAGTTTCCCTCACTCTTCTTCTCACTCTTACTGACTGTGTTCCCAGCTGGAGACTCTGAGGACACACACACACACACACACACACATAATCAGATGCTACACGTGTTAGTGTTGCGTTTACAAACTACTGTATCTGTCAGTTGTCATTCCAAGTTGAATATGAACTAAAGGCTCAGAAATACTTCAAGCGAATCGAAGAACGAACCGGTGTGACGTCATTCCAAACAACATCAGGCCGAGACGAAGAACAGCAACAATAAAGTACAAATTCAATATAAAATACTTTTAATTACTTTACTTTGAAGTTTAATTGCTTTGGTACTATTTTCACAATTCAAGTTAGCAATTTTACAAAACTCTCACAACAGATCAAAAACATTTCAGCATTTCTTAATACACAAAATCACAAAGTATTCTTTTCACTGCAGATGCACCGATAACCGATAATTCTTTATATTTGAAAGCCGATTTATTAGCCGATAAATCTCAATCCAAATTTTTATACAATTTTTTAAAGCCTGATTACAAAAACAAGTCTCACCATTAAAACCATGTCCCAAACACACAATAATGATGTTCTCATGATAATTTTATGTAGCCGATATGACACACTTGCGCTGCATATGTTGCACTTTACTGTAGTTTCCTTTTTTCAAAGTGAATGAGAGCATATTTCAAGCAACTCAAAATCATCATGTTGAACAGTGCGCATCTGAAGTGTCTCAGCTGAAGGAAATAATACATTTTTTATCAGCTTTAATATATCGGACAAATTTTCTTATCGGCCGATACCGATATATCATGGATCCCTAATAATAAGTGTTTTTCTATATAACCTTTCATTCTCAGTAACCACATTTTATATGTAGCACTGCAGTGTGCAGAGAGTCTCCGCCCACACGCTCTTCTGATTGGCTGTGATTTATGATTGATTTTAATGCATCTCGTAGTTTTGTCGATGCTCAGTGTCAGCCATCAGAAAACCTAAAGTTTTATAAGTTTGGAACGAGTAAATGGTGACAATTTTCTTCAGTGGGTGAACTAACCCTATAACAATGAGGTTTATTCGTTCCCCCATTGGCTCTATCAGCTTTAAAATTTGGTAATACTAGATCTTCTGGCTTATTCTTCGAAAGTAGGCCACATGTAACACACAGAATAGAGGAAATGAAAAAGCTCCAGGGAATGGTTCACTCACAGAGGTGAATAACAAAGGATAAAAAAAACCATAGGGATTGTATTACACTTGACTAGGAAGGTCATCTGTATGTTAAATGCACTAACAGACACGTGTTCGTACTCTAACCCGCTCTATTTTTCAGTCTTAACACGAAAGGGGCGGGGCTACATACATGTGGGCGTTACCTCAGAAGATTGACAGGGCCGGTACAATTAGTTTCACAATGATTAGTCAGTCCAAACACAAGCAATTATCAAATGAAATCAGTTCATGAGTAAAAACAACACAGGAGATGTTACAACAAGCAAATCAACAATGGCATGTATGAATAACTGTACAAGCTCACTTTTCCAGTACACAAACACACAAGAGATGAACTTTAGACTTCACGCTCACACCAGTTCAACAACCCCGTATGAAACGTTACACTATCTGACCGTGTAACGTACGAGATATTGCTCACACCACACCAGCAAAAACACTGACCACAACATGGACTATACCTGTGGTTTTGCCTCCGTCTACACTGGTTTCTCCCATCCTTGTGGGTTTATAGTTTTTGCAAACAAAACTGTAAAAGAAAGGCAAAGCTTTTTTCTGCTCACATGAAGCACTTCTCACTGGTTTAGCTGCAACACGATATATGCACTGCCTCCTGGGTATTTTTAGTGCTGCTGAACACACACCCTCTTTTGGACCTCATATGGGGACAACAGTTATAGCTAAACACACACACACACACACACACACACACACACAATTGACCCTTCGCTAGGCCTGCCTCCCAACGTTTCATCCCATAAAAAAAGGAAACTTATTCCATCAAACTTAAAACGTCAACTTTTCAAAATATTGAAAGAATTTAGAACATTTTCACACCTAAAATAATAATAAGAAAAATACATAACCAAAATAAAATAAATGTTGATAAATTTATAAAAAGAAATGTATAAGAAAATGTTTACTTATTGTTTTTCAAACCAATTTGTTATGTATGATTTAAGTAGTCAAAAAACATTAATATCACATATGTGTTTACAACGAAAACAAAACCAGATTAAATTGCAAATTTTGTGAGATGTTATTAGGGGTGCGCCGATCCGATACTCAGTATCGGTATTGCTCCGATACTAGCAATATTTGCCGGATCGGGTATCGTCAGACGAGACCATCCAAATCCGATCCGATATTGTATAGCCTACGAATGTTATTGTTATTCAACACAAAAGGCACAAAAACATTATAAAGCACTATAATGTTTTCGTGTACTGTATTCCAAGATTTCTGAAGCCATTACATATAGTTTAATGTGAGGTACAGATATAAATCGTTAAATTAATCTTCACCTAAGTGCTTCCCTCCGCTGCGGCTGTCAATCATTCTCAGCATTCAAACAGCGCGTCGCGCTCGGGTAAAACAGTCAACACGATGAAACTCTCTCCAAGATCAGTCAATGTTATTATTATACTGTAGATCTGTAGATAAAGGTCTATGGTTTGCATAAAAGGACTTTAACGTGCTGGAGTTTCACATGTTACTTTCAACCGGGTGTCTGTTCCCAGACAGCAACATAGTGTCGGCCCAGATCCGGACCACATCTGGTATGTGTGAATTCCACGAGTACCAGATGTGGGCCGGATCTGGGCCGACACTATGTTGCTGTCTGGGTTAGATCACAACACAACTCCTCAGTGATCACAACACTGGAGTAGAGAGCGATATAATTGCTCTTCACACGCACATTAACTGAAATTTAAAACTATTAAAAGGCTCAAACTAATGAATAAATAAAGAAATGTATGTATATCTTACTTTTGTGCTTTGAACTTTTCAATGCGAAGCGCTGCGCGCCGTGACTCCATGTTGCTTCGAGCGCATCGTTCTGCGCACGGGAAGCGCATAAGGTTTCGTGCCGCTCTGAATTGGAGCCTTTCATATTACAATACTTTTGCGCAATGGCAGTTTATTGATAGCCTTAGTTGTTCTGTCCAATCTATGTATCATATGTTGCTGCTTCATTAAAAAGTTGCGCTTAAAATTTTAAAATAAATGTATTTTAATTATATAGTATATATTTTGTCTGCATTGTTTTACAAAGTAAGGAAAATAATGTTTAAGTCAAGCTTTGATGCCTTTTACAAAAGAATAATCCCAGTCTCTTCCCCACAGTGAGGCATACAGATACAGTTTATTAGGTAATTTGGCACTGTTTTTTTTAATTATTATTTTAGTATTGGATCGGACCGGTATCGGCCAATACTGAGTCCCAGGTATCGGAATCGGTATCGGAGGCAAAAAAAGCGGATCGTGCCACCCCTAGATGTTATACTTAGCCTAGGTGATAAAATAATGTAATCTGCACGATGGACCTAACGTCTAATCCTGAGTCATTCTTAACCCTGGGTCATTCTTAGCCCTGGGTCATCCTTAACCCTGGGTCATTCTTAACCCAGAGTCATTCTTAACCCAGAGTAATTCTTAACCCAGAGTAATTCTTAACCCCGGGTCATTCTTAGCCCTGGGTCATTCTTAGCCCTGGGTCATTCTTAGCCCTGGGTCATTCTTAGCCCTGGGTCATTCTTAACCCCGGGTCATTCTTAGCCCTGGGTCATTCTTAGCCCTGGGTCATTCTTAGCCCTGGGTCATTCTTAGCCCCCGGTTAACAGAATCCTGTGTTTTCTTCACGCTGCTCTGGGTTAACAATTAATTCTGGGTATTCATGAACTGACATTTTCACACTGTACATTCCTAAACCATGGGTTGATGTTCTTATTTGCATATTTGAGGCGTCAGTGTCATTTATTAAATGAACGCAAACCTGTTTAAAAACCTCAAGCGTTGCGCGTCCTCGTATTAGCGTCTGTACTATCGAGTTAAGAATGAATGGGCTTTTTGGAATATAAAAGAATTTATTCACTCAAATTGTTTCATTTTCTGTCAGCATTTGACATGTTTTCTCCCAAATGCTGAATTAACTGTTTATTATACAAAGCGTTGGATTATACAATTGGTTATCTGTTGCTAAACCGTTAGCTGTAACATTCAAACACCGCATCTTTTCACACTGTACTAGTTTGGCTTTTTCACTACGATGCGGTTGAACAAAGCAAAAGCAGAGTTAACTAGATATGCACCGATATGAAAATTAATAAAAAAAATTATAATTCTTTATATCTGAAAGCTAATAACCGATATATTGGCCAATAAATCTAAATCCAAAGTTTTATATAATTTTTGAGAGCCTGATTAAAAAAGCAAGTCTCATCATTAAAATCCATGTCCCAAACACACAATTATGATGTTCTCATGATAATTTTATGTAGCCGATATGACACACTTGCGCTGCACATGTTGCACTTTACTGTAGTTCTCTTTTTCAAAGTGATTGAGAGCATATTTCAAGCAAGTCAAAATCATCATGTTGAACAGTGCACAAATGAAGTGTCTCAGCTGAAGGAAATAACACATTATTTATCAGCTTTAATAGAGTGCCGAAGTTATGAAGTCACTTTGTAGGCCAAAACACGGAAGTGAGTTAGCATTTTAGCACTTCCGGTTCCCTCGCCCTAAAGTCTATGGGTTTTTGCTAAATCGCCTGAAATAAGGCCTGTGGTTAACAAAGTATGGAAGTAAAATAATGCCAAATGTTTTTGAAACAAAAAGCTTGTTGAATTGCACTACTTGAGAAAATCTGCATTGCATTAACCCTGCTTGTATTTTAATGCATTGTATTTTTAGGGCTTGCATTTTTATGAGCTGAAATTTAGCATGGTTGAATATTTAAGCTGTGCATATTTCAATTCAAAACATTTCAAACACATTTTCATTAGTAAAATTTCAATAATCCATATTCACCTTTCATATTTCACTTCCAAAATATTCAAACTGATTAAAAATACAACCTATAATATTCAACAGGCGGTTTTCGGTCCATTTTATTTCGCTTTTCAAATTCGCTTCCACAAATTCAGTGGTTCAAATTCGACAGTAAATTCAACGTTGACGTCCAGGAACTGCAGGAAAAGCAGTAGATTACCGAGCATAATCTCCATCTGCTGTTAGTCCACCTCACCAGCAGGGGGTGCAAGCGCGTGTTGTGGACGAACACCAGAGCAACAGTTAGAGCAAGCCATTCATTCATAAAAACTCATTTACAACAATTGAGCATGCATTCAGTTTTTTGTGATGATTATCTGGGTCAGTATATATGCGGAAAAGATGATAAAGGCACAAAAGCTGTTTTTATGTTTCATTCATTAACTTCATTGTTACTTTCCCTGTGTAGCCTTACATGTTATCAACTTTCTCTACCATGAATGGTCGGTTTCCCTCAATACCTCATCATACTCAAGGATTCCCCTTCCATCAGGACAAAACGCTTAACGTAGCTTAATGGACTAATACAGTGATATAAAAGACCAAACGCGCACCTTATTGGGGAAAGACATGTTAATATTTCTACATGCATGATTAATCTGGGAAGGGTCATAGCACTTTCATATTGTTGTCCTATATTGTTAGTTTAACTGTAATTTAAGTCGCTTTGGATAAAAGCGTCTGCTAAATGACTAAATGTAAAATTGGTGTGACATTCGCACATTTAGGGACCGTCTCTAAAGTAACATTGGTAGTCCTATAGGCCTAAACGTTTCTAACTTCAACAGCAAACTTCAATTTATTTGAATAAATTGCGCATTATGCCTGACAACTACATGAACACTTTACAGTTGGTGTTATGACTGCAAGTCGTTCTCTTCAAAATGCCCAATGTCAAGCCAATTTATGCCAGTATCACTGAGAAACGCTCAGCTTTAAACTTTGCGCGTTAAGTTCATATTCTGAGTCCTTCTGTTTGCCTGCGAGTTTGGTATTTTATATCACTGTATGAGTCCATTAAGCTACGTTAAGCGTCTTATATGTCCAGCAGGGGAATCCTGACGTATCGAGGGAAACCTTAGTAGCTATGCAGCACAATCGCCGCAATATAAGGTTGAGGCAACTAAACAACCAATAGATATGTCAAACTCAAATGTAACATTGGATCTGTATACATCCGCATCGGGGGAATAACATTATAATCTCGTTCACGGTAGAAGTGCATGTAGGCTACACAGGAAAAGTAATCGTGAAGACACTGAATTTCACATAAAACATAATAATCACAGATACACTTACATTGTTGTAAATGAGTTTTTATGAATGAATGGCTTGCTCTAACTGTTGCTCTGGTCTTGGTCAACAACACGCGCTTGCACCCCCTGCTGGTGAGGTGGACTAACAGCAGATGGAGATTATGCTCGGTAATCTACTGCTTTTCCTGCAGTTCCTGGATGTCAACGTTGAATTTACTGTCGAATTTGAACCACTGAATTTGTAGAAACGAACTTGCAAAGCGAAATAAAATGGACCGAAAACCGCCTGTTGAATATTATAGGTTGTATTTTTAATCAGTTTGAATATTTTGGAAGTGAAATATGAAAGGTGAATATGGATTATTGAAATTTTACTAATGAAAATGGGTTTGAAATGTTTTGAATTTAAATATTCACAGCTTTAAATATTCAACCATGCTAAATTTCAGCCCATAAAAATGCAAGCCCTAAAAATACAATGCATTAAAATACAAGCAGGGTTAATGCAATGCAGATTTTCTCAAGAAGTGCAATTCAACAAGCTTTTTGTTTCAAAAACATTTGGCATTATTTTACTTCCATAACAAAGCCTCTAAATATTTTCATATTTTGATCTATGACATAAAACACACCAGTTATAACCTATTTGTGTTTTTTTTTAACTTTTTTGGTTTTTTAAACTTTATATAGGCTTCAAAATGTATACATTTTGGATTAACTTGTAAAGATTATCTTGATAGACAAAACGTGTAAGGGTCACAACTCTTTGTTGAACACAGATCTTATTTTTTGCGATTTTCCAAAAGTCTATGGGGAAAATGCATAGCTTTTCGATCGAGGGAACCCATGCGCCGCTAACTTCCGAGTTGTCCTACAAAGTGACGTCATAACTTCGGCACTCTATATATCGGACAAATTTTCTTATTGGGCCGATACCGATAACATTAAAAATGAACATATATCGATAAATAGATACCGATATATCATGCATCCCTAATAATAAGTGTTTTTTCTATATAACCTTTTCTTTCTCAGTAACCACATTTTATATGTAGCACTGCAGCGTGCAGAGAGTCTCCGCCCACACGCTCTTCTGATTGGCTGTGATTTATGATTGAGTTTGACGCATCTCGTAGTTTTGTCCGTGCTCAGTGTCAGCCATCAGAAAACCTAAAGTTTTATAAGTTTGGAACGAGTAGTCCTAAATGGAGACAATTTTCTTCAGTGGGTGAACTAACCCTATAATATTGAGGTTTATTCGTTCCCCCATTGGTAAGATTTTGAATTTGGTAATTCTAGATCTGTCGGCCGACACCGATATGGTGGCCGATTTATCGTGCATCCCTAATTTTAACCCTGATCCGAGGCATGGTTTCATAACCCCGGGTAAAAGCGCTCCTAACCCTACTTTTAAAAAAATGTAGTGTTACAAATTTATTAATGTTTAATTGAGGTTCCAAATGCAATAGTATATAAACTGAGACCATTTTGTATACTGAATTCAGCATTTCAAGGTTATGATGATGATGATATTTGCTGTGAAACATTTTTCCAGCAAGAGAGTCCGGCAAATCAGATTGGCTCTCTATCCAGCCTGATATTCCTGTTTCTCTCTACTGTAAGCAGATTACTGAAACTTTGGTAGTTTCACTGTTTGCATAGTTATGCGGATTGGATTGGAATTGGTAACACTCTCAATATAGGGCAGGTTCCTAAACCGGTATACATCATTTACATGCTTTGTTCATCACAATGTTAAGCCCTGCCCCTAAAATGTTTATAAATTGCAAGGGAACGTTTCCCTTTAGTCAGACTTGGTGACTACAGCGATGCCACAGCAATAAAGAACTCTGCTTAAAAGATACCCCCAAGTCTCCTGGTCTTTCGCTTCTAAATCTTCTACACTGAAGAAGGAAGAAGTTTACAACAAATACTAGTGTGAAACGCTCCTTTACCCAGGGTTAAAAGCGGGGTTTAGAACGCCGATAACCCAGGGTTAAGCAAGCGCAGTGTGAAAAGCCCCGCAAGGCTTTATTAGTGTTAACTTCGCACTGCGGCGCCAAAATTGTACAAAGTGAAAGGAAGTGATGTTATAATGTTATGACAATATGCTTAGCAACCGACAGCCAATCGCGTGCCACTTTGGACAGTCACAGAAACACTGTAACAGTGTAACAGTAGTTTCAGCGTTTGATGAGGAAACATGTCAGAAACATGACAGAAAACGCAGATATTTGAATTAAGTAATTTTTACTTTTATAGTCCAAAAAGCACATTCAGTATAAACTCTATATTACCGTTGGTAATACGAGGACGCGCAATACTTGGGCTTTTATATAAATAGGTCACGTGCTGCTTTCATCCAATCAATGACACCGACAACGCAAATATGCAAATAAGAACGTTAACCCCGTGTTTATCAATGTACGGTCAAGTCAAGCCACCTTTATATAGCGCTTTTTACAATAAAAATTGTTTCAAAGCAGCTTTACAGTGATAACAGGAAAATAATGCAACAAAGTTTGTTTCTGTACAGCAGATCTTGAAGAAAATCGCGTCATAGTCCAGCTTAAGTAAACTCAGTTATTGTTCATGTACAGTGTGAAACATTAGGTTATGAACACACAGGATCAATTGTGTAAATTATGAGTGTGCAAGATGAAGCACGAAAACCCAAGATTCTGTTTACCCAGGGTTTAGAATGACCCAGGTTTAACTATTTCAAGTGTGAAAAGCCTAATGTTTATGCTTAAATCAGGGAAATCGCTGCAAAAACTTTAAAAGAAATGACGATCATTATAATGCATCTCTTTTTAACTAAAGAAAACTCGATCTACTCCACATGTGTTTTGATCATCGTTGTGAATCCGAGATAGTCTGATAAAAATGCAATATTCTCAGCTTTTTGCTCAAAATGTTGGTTTTTTAATTAAACTTACCCACATTCAAATGAAGCTAATACTAACGTTGTTGTTTGTTTGTTGAAAAGCAGTGGGTCTGTTTATTGTCTATATGCTGTCGGTGGCTAGCAACTTTTTTTCTCTCAAAGATGATGCTGGCGGAGAAAGAGTTAAACTGTATGGTATTTCTAAAGCATGTCATATAATCTCTCGAATAACACTTTACTATTACACTGCAGAAATACTTTTTGGTAAAAGATCTTTAAACTGCAATTCAGTGACAGAAAGAGTGTGTATTAATGCTTTCAATCTTTGCAGCCTCTATCATTGAATCCACCCGTTCTCGATCAAAACTGCGAGAATAACACTGTTCTGATATTATTATTAATAATCCTGCATAATGAAAAGCATTTGTATTTGGGCTCCGCATAAGCGAGATCTGAAGTAACGTTAACATTACCTTTTCTGGCCAGACTGCGAACACTTTTCTTCTTCTTCATGATAAGAGAGTTTTGAAGAGTTTTAGTTCTGCATGACCATCTTCCTCCTCCTTCTCTTCTTCTTCTTCTTCTTCTTCTTTGGAGAACTGTGTTTTCCAGAACACACACATTCCGCCACCTACTGTTCCTCTTCCTCATCCATGAGTTCCGCCTATTCTTCGACATTTCCACACACACAACACTGTAATTCTATCAGAAATAATTCAGACTTTGGTTTCTTTTTCACCTCGTCAAGAAAGAATCTCCCAAAAATAATTAAGAAATGTATAAGCTAGTACAAAATAAGATTGACATCATTGTATTGAAAGAACAGTAAAATATTGCTTTCTTCAAGGGAATTTTCAAGATTAGAATCAGTTTTATGATTCTGAGAATTTTTAAAACAAGATTACAGAAAATGTGGGAATTTTATGTTTCTGGCAAATTTTTGCAGAATTCACATTCATTTTTTAAAAATTGTTTTTTTCAATTTTATATATTTTGATAATATAATCGTTTGATATATTCTTTGAATAATTTTGAAATTTACCTCTAATTTAATCAGTTTTAAAGTATGTAATACATTGATTTCATACTCAATATACTGTATATGATAATATCTATATTAAAGATCTCAATGTCTTACTGTACGTTCATTGGTCATGCACACGTGATTTTATGCCTTTCCAAGTTAAAAAGTATGAATGTATAGCTGTCATAGTTATATTAAAGTATATATTAAAGTAGTCGAATTTATAATTATACTTATTAATAAGGGGTCAAGCACCATATAGTGTATCCATTAATGTTCTTATAATTTCCACCTTCTTCCCATAGAACCGCTTGTGGGAAAATTATGACCTTTGGCACAAAGATAGAGGACATTAATCACAGCAAATCTGAAGTCTCTAACTCATTCCCTCTAGCGCCACCAACTGGCCAAATGTTGCACTCATGTTTATGCTAATAACTTTAGAACCGTAAGGCCTAGAAACAAAATTTTAAAAAAATGTGATTGCTTTAATTGCTCATGCCATGTCTACGTCATTTTCTGTCATGACCATTTTTAATTTTCTGAAAAATCTACTTTTTCTGAACTCGTCAAAGATGGTCCGTCCGATTTTCACCAGAAATGGCTTACATCATTTTTAGACCATGCTGGCAAAAAGTTAAGCAAAAAGCTTTTTGATTAACCAAAGCATTCTAGAATAATTCGGTAAAGGCCATGTAAAAAAAAAGTTCTGCACTTTCGAGTATTGCATGCATATATATATATATATATATATATATATATATATATATATATATATATATATAATGCTATTTTTGCTTAGAACGTCTGAACGGTTTGCCCAAAAATGATAAAACTCATTAAAAAACATGAAACCCAACTATTTGGGGCATCAGCCATTTTTAATTATGTCGTAAAATACTGTATTTTATGAATGCATCAACGTATTGTTCTCGTTCATTGGCACCATGCCTTGAATATACTCAAAAAGTTGAGTAAAATTATAATAAAATGAACACAAATGCTAATAGCGTTTGATTAATTTAGCCTATTTTAATACAACTGTTTTTTTTTAACTGGTCATACTTAAACTGGTCCATATTTGTTTGAAATTGCTGTCCGCCATCTTTGATTTCTCTGAAATTAAACCTACTTTTTTGATTTCCTCCTAGACTATTGGTCTGATTGTCACAAATATCGGCTCTGAACATTTTCAGACTATGCCGGAAAACAGTTGTTAAAAGTTTTAGATTGAGCAAACTGTTTTCAAATAGTGCATCAACAAAACTGATGGGATGATGTCCAGCTGAATCTGAGGCTGTGACTCTCCTCACACTGACCACACTGCAGTCATCTGGTAACAGCGCCACCTAATGGTCAAGCGTGATAAGCAATTCAATAATCTTAAATATTCCTTTAAAAGAAACCATGAACCTGGATTTAGATGTTTCAAGTACAAAACCCACACAGAAATATGAACAAATACAGGGGCATAAAGATTTACTGCAATTCTATCTCTTCAAAATAAAGTTATCTAATGTTTTTCATACAAAACTGTCTTCAGCACTGCATAGTTTTTTAATGGCTTTCGAACAGTAATTTTAACAGCATTATTATGACTGATTTACAGCATCGGCGATGATAATTCAGAATGCTTTAAGAATTGAGAGAAACTGAAATGAGCTTCAGGCTTAAATATTTAAAGATGAAGGAGAATAATTAAAGGGTTAATTGGCCCAAAAATGAACATTTGTCAACATTTAATCACGTTCATGTCTAAATATTCACAATATATACTGTGCTTTTTTATTTGACTGTGGTTTAGAACAACATAAAGGTGAGTAAATAATTAAAAAACTTGTCATTTTTGGGGCACTATCACTTTTTAAAGGCATAACTTAAGCAAATATCTCATTTCTTAGCCTGTCAGTAACTATAAAACCACACGATTGGGCGAATGTGAGTCTTTCTCGATGGTCCGGTTTGATCTGAAGCATCTCACACCTCAGGAATAGAATGATCCATTAGTGACTTTACAATATTGCTGGACATCCTGCAGTGAGAAAGAAACAAACACTCGTGAGACTATAACACAATTAAGAACACACTTGTGAGACAAATGCTTTACATGACTAAACCTCGGATTGGATTTTTATTTTCCATACCGTTTCATCATGTGTTCGAAGATTACCACCGGCATCACGGTTACCGTGACAACGCCTCCGCTGGAATTAAGGATGTCCATGATTTGGGAGTCCTAATAAAAGTTCAAATCAAATCTTACAAGTCGCCGGAGAAGAAAAGAAAGCCAACGAACGTAAAACATGCAGGAGGTTTACCTTGAGTCCGATGATGTTCTGCCCATTGATCTCGCAGATCTGGTGATCGGTCAACAGGCCGTTGCGAGCCGCAGAACTGTCCTGAACTATTGAGCTGATACGACCCTTTTTAAAGATGAAGCCCAGCTGCCCGTTCATGTCCTTGTGAAGAGTCACACTTCGCTCCAGTGGCCTACAAACAGGGATTTACACACTGCTTTATTATTTCATTATGAACATGCACATTATAGTAAAGCCCTTATGTTGTGGTAAGGTCAATGTGGAGCAACGGGTCAAGGGAGGCCTGGCGAAGCCATAAGGACAACGGTCCCAGGTGGAGCTGAGGGGGCGAGGAGCCAAGGCGGAGCCGACTGGTCAACAGGCCGAGTTGGAGTTACGGGTCAAGGGAGCCCGGCGAAGCCATAAGGACAACGGTCCCAGGTGGAGCTGAGGCAGCTAGGAGCCAAGGCGGAGCCGACTGGTCAACAGGCCGAGTTGGAGCGATGGGTCAAGGGAGCCCGGCGAAGCCATAAGGACAACAGTCCCAGGTGGAGCTGAGGGGGCGAGGAGCCAAGGCGGAGCCGACTGGTCAACAGGCCGAGTTGGAGTGACGGGTCAAGGGAGCCCGGCGAAGCCATAAGGACAACGGTCCCAGGTGGAGCTGAGGGAGCGAGGAGCCAAGGCGGAGCCGACTGGTCAACAGGCCGAGTTGGAGCGACGGGTCAAGGGAGCCCTGCGGAGCCGTAAGGACAACGGTCCCAGGTGGAGCTGAGGGAGCGAGGAGCCAAGGCGAAGCCGACTGGTCAACAGGCCGAGTTGGAGCGACGGGTCAAGGGAGCCCGGCGAAGCCGTAAGGACAATGGTCCCAGGTGGAGCTGAGGGAGTGAGGAGCCAAGGTGAAGCCGACTGGTCAACAGGCCGAGTTGGAACGACGGGTCAAGGGAGCCCTGCAGAGCCGTAAGGACAACGGTCCCAGGTGGAGCTGAGGGGGCGAGGAGCCAAGGCGGAGCCGACTGGTCAACAGGCAGAGTTGGAGCAACGGGTCGAGGGAGCCTTGCGAAGCGGTAAGGACGACTTCCCAAGGTGGAGCCGTAAGGACAACATTCCGAGTTGGAGCGACGGGTCAAGGCGGAGCCGACTGGTCAACAGGCCGAGTTGGAGCGACGGGTCAAGGGAGCCCTACGGAGCCGTAAGGACAACGGTCCCAGGTAGAGCTGAGGGAGTGAGCAGCCAAGGCGGAGCCGACTGGTCAACAGGCCGAGTTGGAGAGACGGGTCAAGGGAGCCCTGCGGAGCCGTAAGGACAACGGTCCCAGGTGGAGCTGAGGGAGTGAGGAGCCAAGGCGAAGCCGACTGGTCAACAGGCCGAGTTGGAGCAACGGGTCGAGGGAGCCCACTGAAACTGCAATTTGAACCTTCAAAGAATTAGGTAAGAATTACCTCCGATTCCCATTCAATTAAGTTCTGCTCAGTGTCCAGCTCCACTAATACTCGTAGCTGGCTCGCACACCTGGTCAGACTTGCCTTCGGGCTTCGGCTCCAGAACGAAATGTTGGCACTTTCCTCTTATCAGGTTCTGGCTCTTCCCTCACGGCAGAAGGAAGCTCCCCGTTTGTGGTGGGCACTGACTTTTGATCCGTGGTCGACGTGGAGGGTGATCGCTGGCTTGGTACTGGTGTGGTGGTGAGTGAAAGGCATTCAGCCCAACCACCCCAGAAACCTGCGGTGTTCTGGGAGCATGAGGAGGCGTATAGCTGTTGAGTCCACGCCAACTTTTCCTATTAGGTCGGTTGTTCTGTCACAAAGCCTTAGCGTGGTGTAGGTAGAAGACAGACGTAGTGATGTGACATTTGAACCGAGCCGTCAGGAATTCGTGTCGAGCATAAATGGGCGTGCCAGATGAAGCCGCGATTCGAAGCTTGTGTAGTTAATGTAGAAATCACGTGACAAATGACAAACGAAACCTCACTTTCTGTCCAATCATTAAATACCCTGTCATACAATTAATATGAAGAATACAAATTATTTCAGGAAAAAAAAAATTTGCCATGTGTAATTCATATTTGTTCACATTCTTCGATTACATCATATTGATATTCATATTGGCAGTAAATGCCACAGCTTAATGGTTAAATGAATTAATCACAGAGAGAAATTCAACACACACATACACTGTTCACCTTTTATTTGTGCACATAACATGCAACTATCTAGGGAACGTGTGGTGGCTGCTTCATTTTTTGCTAAACACCAGATGGCGCTGTTTTCGACACTCTCAAAGCTTTGAATCTATTCCAGGAACAATCAGGGGAAAGCCTCAGTGTTACATGAGGCTTAATTTGCCCATCCCTAGCATCCGGCCCAACCACCCCAGAAACTTGCAGCTCTCTGGGAGCATGAGGAGGCATAAAGCTGTTGAGTCCATGCTAACTATTCCTTTTAGGTCTGTTGTTCTGTCACAAAGGCTAAGAGCGGTGTAGGTAGAAGACTACTGATGATGATGATGATGATGATGATGATGATGATGATGATGATGATGATGAATTCACAAATGACTTTCCTAAAACAAAGGAACTAAATACTCAGGGAGACAAGGTAAATTAATGACACACAGCTGATAACAATGAACAAATAATGACTGTAACCATGGTAACTAAAGAATGGCGAGAAATTCAAACAAAGGAACACATGTGACTGATGATAAACAAATGAAAAGTCCAAACATAACAGAACCGTGACAGTAACGCATAATCTTTCAATAAAAAGTAATTAAATAGTTACTTTTTTAGGGAGTAACGCATTACTTTTACAAGTAACTTTCCCTGACACTGTTGCAGTGTAGGCACTTTCAGCAAAAGAAAATTAGATAGCAAACCAATTTAGATTTTTTTTTTTTTTTTTTATTTTTTTTTCCTCCCCTTTTCCAAACTGCTTGGACCCTGAAGATTGCTGCTTGCTGTGGTTATATTTTTATGACATGCTGTGTGACAGTTTGAGGTTTATAACGACGTTTCGCACAGCTGGATATCTGTAAGGCTAAAACTACACAACACACCCTCCTGTTTCTGTTCTCCTCATGAATTATTCAGTCATAACAACCTGATCCTCATTAATTAAACAGCATTGAGTATTTGAAACCTGCAGATATGCTCTACGTGTGTGTGTGTGTGTGTGTGTGTGTGTGTGTGTGTGTGTGTGTGTGTGTGTGTGTGTGTGTGTGTGTGTGTGTGTGTGTGTGTGTGTGTGTGTGTGTGTGTGTGTGTGTGTGTGTGTGTACCTGTCTCGCACAGCCAGACTGATCCTCTCTGGGTTGGCGTTCTTCAGCACTTTATGTGCATTATCGCTGCTCCAGCCAGCGCAGGATTTGCCATTGATCTGCAGAATCTGATCACCAAAGCGAAGCCCTGCCAACGCTGCCGCAGTGTTCGCCTGCACCAACTGCACAAACACACCCTGAACACACACATATCAGGAAGCGTCAATCAGAGATTCCCCTACACTTTAAGAGCGTAATGTTATGATGGTAACACTTTACAATAAGGTTCATTAGTTAACATTAGATAACTACCTTAGTTAACATGAAACTAAGAATGAACTGCACTTCTTCAGCTTTTATTAATCTTAGTTGATGTTAATTTCAACATTTACTAATACATTATTAAAATCAAAGTTTGTATTTGTTAACATTAACCAGCAATGAACAGCTGGATTTGTATTAAATAAAAGTATTAAATACTGTAACAAATGTATTGCTCATTGTTTATGTTAGTTAATACAATAACTAATGTTAACTAATGAGCCTTATTGTAAAGTGTCACCGTTATGATATGAATATGGATGTCATTAAAGAAAACAATAGTTATGTTTTCATCCAAAAGTTGTGAATTTAACTAATGCACAAAATTGGAATATCGCATTAAACGTTTTAAATTAAAGGGTAATTTCCATCCCATGTGTTCAAGAGAAGAAAATCGTCACTTCCGCTGAATTTGGTGCAAAATATCTGTGATAAAAATATAAGTTTCTGCAGTCTTTCTCTTTTTTACTCCATCATCAATGAGTGTGTCTCAGAGCGTCAGACGAAACACAATAAACGCTGTCATGTTCTTGCATGCGGATGCTGGTGTTCGGGAACACACTTGTGTGTGTGTGACGCTTCTGGAGGAAAATTAAACCAAATCATTCTGATGACAGACTTTGACTCAGAAACACCAAACCAACATTTGAGATGCTGCGATGCCATTGGTCCGCTGGGTAACTGGAAATACCAATCGCATCGCAGCATCTCAGGTGTTTGAGGGATTTATTGTTTCCATCGTAGTTCATGCGCATGACTTCTCATCAGATATAACATTTATCCCCTCAATTGAGCGCATTCGTAGTTCCCTCATCGAATGGTCAGTCGTATTGCATCTGCTAGACGCGATGGGGAGACTCCTTCTCTCCGATTACTGAAGCCTTTTATAAAATCCCGCAGTGCTACTGCACAGCCATAACAGTTGCTATTATGCTACTATCAGGTGAGTATAACAAGAGCTAATTCTCTAAAAGAGCATATTTTCGCCGGCGTTTGTTTCAAAATGCTGTACCACTCTATTTCAATAATTCACTTCCTTCTCTGTGGGCCTCGAGTCAGTTCACTAGTGTAACAGCGCAGCGCTTCTGTGTTGTACGTCACACGCAGGCTCACTATTGGCGGACGCTGGTCATGTGTGTGATGTGTGTGACGTACAACACAGAAGCGCTGCGCTGTTACACTAGTGAACTCACTCGACGCCCACAGAGAAGGACATGAATAGTTAAAGATAAAGTCGTTATTTTTGTTTTTTTGCGCACAAAAAGTATTCTCGTCGCTTGATAAACTTAAGATTGAGCCACTGTAGTCACTAGGACTATTTTAACGATGTCTTTAATAACTTTTCGAGGAACAAGTTTCAATCCCTTAGAAGCCTATGGAGGAGTGATCCAGCTCTCAGATTTCATCAAAAATATCTTAATTCGTGTTGCGAAGATGAACGAAGGTCTTACGGGCTTGAACAACATGAGGGAGAGTAAATACTGACAGAATTTACATTTTTGGGTGAACTATCCCTTTAATGAGTTTCCCCATCGCGTCTAGCAGACGCAATGCTAGTTCCCTTATCTCCGGGAACCGAGGTTACGCTAGTCGTTACGAGTCGTTTTTTTTTACTTGCATTTTCAGAATTTATGTCTTAACTTGCGTTTCCATCCAGCGCTTTTAAACATTTTTATGCGATATCCCAAAATGAGCATTAAAGAAGGTGGGTGGAAACATAGCTAATGAACACTTTGAAAATGAGATGATTAATGATGAATAATGTTGAATGATTAAAGGTAATAAAATAATCAAGATTGATGAATTATGTTAATTCAAATGTAAATGAAATACATTATCTACGGCTTTGAGGCGGAGGCCGATCTTCCCATCCATGTCTTTGCACAGAACAACCTCCCGAACGCCCTGCCGAATCTCCGCCCTCTTCACGCCCGGGTCACTTCCTGTTACAGGAGCCGCCCTCCAGATCCCCGTGTCACATCCTGTTACAGGAGGTGCCATCCAGCTCGTTCCAGATGTGCAGACACTGAGAGTCTAAAAAAGGCATTGGGTTGTGACACAGCAAAATTATTTAGTCCAATGACCTATAATATACTTTGTGTGAGAACATCTATCGCCAGTTCAGTCATGAAACACTAGAGGGCGTCATTTACAGGCAATCACATCATTACCGCATGACACAAGCTGATTGGCCTCTGCTGATCCTGCAGCCAATGAGATCGCTTGCTTATCATTTAAATAGTCTGGTTGAGTGTGTGAGTTCCTCTGAGCCCCTCCACCTCCCCAGCTCCACCTGCCTAGATCTGCTACAGGATTCATGTTTGTCTATTCATGCAGATCTCACATGTTCACAGCAGCGTGTCTGAATTGATCAAACTGGTTTTATATGCATTTACACTATACACTCGACAAAACAACCCAAGGTAGATGTACTGACCCGAAGCTCAGGCCGAAAAAAGTACACACACACACACACACACACACACACTCACACACACTCACCGCACTGGTCTGGTCACTGACTGAAGAGGAAAGAGTCTGTAAAGCGTCTGCATTGAGATTTAGACCCATAAACTCATTCAGATCCGGGTATAAACTTCCAGAAGCTCCTGAAGACAGAGACAGAAAACAGAGAAACATGTGAGAAAGATCTGATAATTTAATAAATCAAATAACTGCAAAAAGGAAACAGATAAAAAAGTCCAGACCAGTTTCACTTTGCCAATGCGATATTTTAGAGCATAGTCTAAAAAAATTTCATTCAATTTTCATGATTTTATTTACTTTTCCAGGCCTGAAAATATTAATTAAAAAATTCCCTGATATTTCCTAATGGTTGAACACTGGAAACACAATAACTCACTGAAGCTCAGCTTTAAGCCTCTTCACCATCACAGATTATATAATCATAAAGTATTACATATACAGTAATACATATACAGTATTCTTCATATATATGCTACTATTCATATAATATTTTTCATATACAGTATTCCGCATATATAGCTACACTACTCTTCATATACAGTATTCTTCATTCATATACAGTATTCTCACCGATCTCTTCAGCTTTCGGCTCATTCTGGGTTTGGGAAGGCTCGGGAAGAGCCAAAGCTTTTGATGGGCTCGCATAAGGGCTGTTCTGTGCCAACGGGAAAAACATATTTTAGAAAAGATATTATAGCCCTGCTATTATACAAGGTTTTTATAAATAAACATATGCATGTGTGACCAACCTGCATGAATTTATCCACCTTCATGTCTTCTAGAGATGGATACAGTGACATGGTTATTATCCGGTTTCCAAATCAATTTCCTAAAGAAATGCTGAGAGACAAAACATGTAATAAAAACAATATATAAATACATAAACTAGCAAAATAAATTAAATATTAAACAGACATAAATTAATAAAATAAAATAAGTATGTTTGACATATATATATATATATATATATATATATATATATATATATATATATATATATATATATATATATATATACATCATGTTATTTATTTATTTTAACGTTTCCGCATTACGAGCTTACGTCACAATCTTGTCGATGTCAAACACAATATAATTCTCCCGATATAAAGATATTAAATGACAAACAGGTCGTTTGTTTCTTGAATGTGCAGGTTGAGTTTGAGAGTTAGATAAGACAGCATAATTTAGCGCTTTTATAGTGATAGTCAATAATGATACATTATAGCTATGAATGTGACACATTAAGGTTAACGCGTTCGCGAGGAGGATGATGATGATGATGATGATGCGCGTTCACTCACCTTGACACTGCAGAAGAATCAAACGCTCGCGCGCCTGTCCAGTAAATGTCTGACAGCTGATCTAGTTCTCAGAGGTTATGGATGTGATGATGTCCGTGTGTGTGCGTGTGTGTGTGTCCTGGATGAGGGAAATATATCCTCGTCTCGAGCGCATGTCATCATCACGCGAGCGCCCTCGTGCGACTGCGCAGAAGATTCACTGACTGCGCTTCAAAAGTGTGTGAGGAGGATTATTTACTGTTTTGTATTTAATTTATTTTGCTGGTTTAAATACTTGTGAATTTAGACATCCTTGGCCTGTTGCTTCTGATGGAATAATAATAATAATAATAATGTTCTAAGAATTATTTTTTCTAATACTATGTAAAAGGAATGCATGATGCAAAGAAACATGATACACACACACACACACACACACACACACACACACACACACACACAAAGTGAAAAAATGCAAAGTGATTATATGTTTGGCAAAAGTTATTCTAACCCTAATTGAGTGTGTAGCTTTTCATTTCTTAAAAAACCATGTATGAAGAACATCATGGTGATTTTCCAGGATGATAAAGCCAAGATTCATCAGGCTCAGATTGTGTAAGAATAGTTGGGAGAAGAATGAAGAGTTATTTTCTCACATGAATCGGCTCCTTAAATTTGGTGAAAGTCTTTGGGATGTTCTGAAGGAGACTTTACAGAGTGCTGGACTTTTGTGTCGACAATACAATATCTTTAACAAAAAATGATGCACATCTTGATGGAAATAGCGGTACAATATTTATTTCCATCAAGAGGTGCATCATTTTTTGGTCAAGATTTACAAAACTGTCATGTTCCTGGCACTATATGGATTATCTTCTGTTTTGGTGATTATGTTGAACTGCAGCAAATAAGATCCCCTTCTCTTCATTGTGTAGACATATAGGTTAAATTGCCCTAATATGGGACATTTTTTGCATTTCAGACTTCTGTGACATATTGCAATGTGTAGCCAATACATTAAACACACACCCAATACCATTTTAAAAAACCCAGGATGTGTCCTAATCAAATTAAAAGAGAAAATCCGATAACACATTCATAAAAGAAATGACAGACATATTAGTACTCTTAGTAAAAGGCGTCTGACACGAGCTGGAGCTTCCTAATGTGGGACACTGAAAAGTCTATGATAAAAGGCCAAAATGACCTTGATTCATATAGAATAGTAAAATCTTAGTAAAAGTTAGTAATTATCTTGGTTATGGATGGATGAAACATGGATAATTCAACATCATAAGACAAATAATACAATATGATAGTTTTTATGTATTTATTATTAAGACATTAAGCATCTATTATGCCTATGTTATGTACATAGAAAAATAGTTAAATGCACAGTCAGAATTCCTGACTGTTCGCTAGTTCATTTTACTTAACAACAAACACGTTCAACCACAACAGGCCTATTTGAAGGCAAAATATAAAATCTTGCAACAAAAAAAACGTCTTGGGTTACGACTGTAACACTTGTTCCCTGTGAAGGGAACTCGCACTGCGTTGGAACGACACTTTGAGGATTGCCCCCAGCGTAGCGCCTCTGAAGCATGAATGAAACTAAGCCAATCGTGATTGTTGTTGCGTCATGACGTAAGGTGTGACGGCACACATGGAAGCTATAAGGGGACGCCAGCACACAACACTGTTAGCTTCTGTGATGAAGCAAGGGATGGGAAGGCGTGGCGAAGCCACGCAGTGTTCCTTCTAAGGGAACAAGGGTTACAGTCGTAACCCCAGACGTTCCCTTTCGAGGGAACTCACACTGCGCAGATGACGACACTTTGGGGAACGAATACCCACGATGCCACAACTAACCCCGCCTGTCCTAGTGTGAGGCTGAAACAGGCACACTTTGGATGAGAGCACTCGTGCACCCGGTGTAGAAGGAATGTACAGACAGACTATGTCATCTTGTAGGAGACAACCCCTGAAAAGGAGGGCTCAAGAGGACGCCATGCCTCTGGATGAGTGAGCCCTCACGGCCAAAGGTGAAGGCAAGCTGCGCACCTGATAGGCCAGGGAAATAACCTGAACTATCCATTTGCTGATGGTCTGTTTAGAAGCGGGGAGTCCCTTCTTGGGCGACCCGAAACACTCCAGCAACTGGTCTGACTTCCGCCATTGAGAAGACTTCTGAACATAAATATTAAGAGCTCTGACAGGGCAGAGCAGATGAAGTCTCCAATCTTCCGCTGTCATGTGAGGTGGAGGATGAAAAGCCTACAGAACCGTAGGCCGTACCGTATTAGAGGCACATAGCCCGGCCTGGGATGCAGGATAGCCTTAACCCTTCCAAGAGCAAACTCCAGGCACTCATGAGATATAGAGAGGGCCTGAAGATCTCCTACTCTTTTAGAGAAGTGATAGCTAAGAGAAAGGCTATCTTAAGAGAAAGGTTCTTGGCCTCAGCCGACTCTAAAGGTTCGAAGGTGGCCTCGACCCGACCTTCGAGAACCACTGCCAGGTCCCATGTGGGAATTCTGGTCCGAGTCGCAGGCCTCATCCTCCGAGCCCTACGGAGGAACCGTACAACCAGCCGATATTTTCCCAGAGGCCCATCACTCAAAGGAATGTGGAAAGCCGCAATGACGCCCACGTAGACCTTGAGTGTGGACGGAGTAAGACCAGTAGAGAAGCGATCCTGGAGGAACTCCAGCACTGAAGCCAGTTAACTGGGTCCACACTACGCTCTCCACACCAAATGGTGAAAACATTCCATTTTAGGCCGTACAATTTACTTGTGGAAGGAGCCCTGGAGCCGAGTATGGTCTCGACTACTCCTTCTGACAGCCCAGCCTTTTGGCACTGTGCTCCCTCAGGGGCCAGACCCACAGTTTCCATAACTCTGGCCGAGGGTGAAATATTGAGCCCTCTGCCTACGTCCGCAGGTCCCTCCTGATGGGAGTCTCCCATGGGCGATATTCTGTCGGAGAACCATAATCGGGCCTGACACAATGGGGCTACAAGGAGTAGACCTGAACACCCTCCAGAACTACCGGGAGCAGAGCGATCGGGAGAAATGCGTACAGGAGCCGCCTCGGCCCTGCCTGCATCATGGCAATCAACCCCAGCGCGGCTGGATGTGTGAGGGAGGACCACAATGGACAGTGTGTTGTCTCTTGAGACTCAAACAGATCCACTTCCACTGGGCCGACCCGCTCGCATATTGACTCCACCACCTCATAGAGGGCTTGATTTCAGACCCACCTGATGATTTTGATAGGACACCACTGACATAAAGTGCTGCCTGGCCGCAAGCCTGTGGGGCAGACAGTGCAGCTTGCGTTCGGTGGAAACTCGGGGGTGGGGCAGCCCGAAGAGATCCTACGTTTGCTAGGATCTCTTCCCTGAAGCCTTCTTAGCCTGCAGGATGGCCATCAGGTCGCTTTCTGTGAAAGCTTTGCTCGAGACCACCGTCTATGCCCCCAAGCTCCTTGAGGGGGGGCTCTAGCTGCAACGCTCTCCTTCTGTGTCTGCCTATAGGCCAAGGAGCTGGTTGATGGCTGCGGCTGCCCATTGGAGGCAAACTTCTTAAACTTAAAGCGGCGAGGGATATATTGTTTAAAGGCTGCAGACTGTTTCTTCGCCTCCTGAAACCTGTCGACGATTGTGTTAATGGCGTCGCCGAACCAGCCAAAAGGCGAAGTCGGGGCATCAAGTAGGAAAACCCTGTCCAGAGGTGGCTTATCGAGACCACCATAGCCGCCATAGAACGGCCGATAGCACGGGTTGTCTCTTTGGTGACTCGGAGAGACAAGTCTGCAGCCTTACGCAGTAATCCGCAGTATCTTCCGGACTTGGTCCCTCACCTTCATAAATGTCTTTCAGAAGGTCAGCCTAGTTTGCCTGCAGTACTGCCATCGCATCGACCCGTAGCCATACAAGCCCATATAATATCTCGGGCAGGTTTTGGTGGGCAGCACCGGGTTCTTTAGGGATGACGCAATGTCGGGGGAAGGTTAACTCGCCAATGGCTCTTTCACCCGAGGCATCATCCCATATGTTACTGTAGTCTAAAACTGGGTGTTTGGACAAACGAGAGGTGTGTGGCTTGTTGTGTAAATCGAGAAAAAATGGTGGACCCCGGTGATGAGGCTTTCTGTGCTGCAGGAAGAGCTCGTCCAACTTGCTTTTTGTTTGCGCTTCCTGCCTTTCACGTGGCCAACTCACTTTGTAGCTTCCATGTATGCCTTCACACGTTACATCATGATTATCACGATTGGCTGAGTTTTATTCTTGCTTCGGAGGAGCTAAGCTGGGGATGTTCCCCAAAATGTTGTTCCGATTGAAAATAAAGTCTTGCAGTCAAACAAAAGGAATCATCATTTATAAATAGACAGATTTCACTTGTCCTCTAGGCTGAGATGCTCATACTCCTCCTGTCAGGTGTTCTCCTATCTGGTGTGTGTTCTCCTCATGTTTGGTGTGTGTTCTTCTCCTGTATCGGAGCGGGACGTCCCGGGAGGGCGGCAGAACACCGAGACCTGCGCGCCGGGCGTCAGGATCCAGCTGGACACCAGCATCACACAGATGGAGGTCGTAACGCCACAATGTCACGGCCAGGAACTGCTTGATCTCGTGAAGCGCGAAGAAGCGTCCCGGACACTCGCTGGCACCGGAGCCGAACGGCATCAAGAAGTGCTTCAGTCGGCGCCCGTTCCTGAAGAAATGAGTCTTGCGTTGACCGTTCTCATCTAGGAAGCGGCCAAATCTGAACTCCTAGAAACAGAAGAACGTTGCATTCAAACGGCTGGCTGCTGTATGATGTTTAAAACACATTGTGTCACATGTTTGGTAACAATCACATGTTGAGTCAGAACTGAAACATGCCCTGGCTGGTGATTATCTGTAATCTGCTCAGAACAGTGGAAATGCAGCTAATAACTCAAAACATGCATAAAAAACACGTTTCCACCTGCATTATCTTGCATTATCTTATCTAAAACCTCATTGATTAAAAGAATGTTTATTTGACATAAGTTTGCACACATACTGTAGGATTGGGGTAGATCTCGGGATCCATGTGTATGAGCTGTGGGTAGAGAGCAACGTGATCTCCTCTCCTTATATCAGCTGTCTGACCCGAATCCAGCGTCAGAGTAAAGTCTTCATTAGCCACGCGGATCATCATGGAGGCGCTGGACAGGCGAAGAGCTTCCTCGATAATACTTTCTGAAAAAAGCAAACATTTATTTCACTTTTAATTTACATTTAATTAAAATAAATAATTAATCAATAAGTGCTAATTATACAAATATTAGGCTACACCAATTCCCGAGAAAGCAGGTTGAGTGATCAGTAATCAGACTAAGAGTTTCATTTTGAGCGTGATATCGCTTTTATTTAACAAGAAGATAATTTACTTTTTTAGACAAAATATTGCCAGTGACTTTCTCTATTTTTGCACGGAAATTAAAATAAAAGCCACAGCAGAATCAACAGTCGTGCATCTCATTGATTTCCGAATGAATCACTGTTGATGAATGAACTGATTGAGTGATTGATTCAGTGCCTCACTTATTAAGACATAATAGCACAACAGTGCAACTTATAGAAATTTCTAGTTTCCTTTTCCTGTTTGTAGTCATTTTGTAGTTGATAGTCTTCTCCAGGTATGTCTGGTAATCTCGTTACCTTGTTCAGCTTCTTTTCTCTTCTGTATATAAAGCCCATGTGTTTCCCGTTGCTTTGTCAGTCGATGTTTGCTGTGGATTACTTTAGACAGTTTGTGTTTCAGTTCCCTGTGTTCCCTGGTTTCCTATTCCTGTGTTTATAGTTTGTTTTTTTGTTTGATTATTTCCATAAATCCCCTGCATCTCCAGTTGCCATCTATTATTCAAAATTGTAAAATTATCTGCCAATGGTGTAAGAAAAAGAATCTTGTTTCCGTTTGAATTACTCCATTGGCAGATCATTTTGCTTGTTTTTTAAGCAAAAACTCACTCCATTTTGATTAATTCCCCCCAGAAAACAAGTCATAATATCTAATGGCATTTTACTACTTTAGTAAATCCATCTTGATTTAAGAATATTTTTTTATTTGGATTGGAAACAAGACAAAAATACTGAGTAAAGCCCAATTTATACTTCTGCGTCAAACTCACGCCGTAGCTACGTCGTAGGCTGTGTGTAGAGCGCGTACCCTTCAGCGTACCCGGCACCTCTCCAAAAATGTAACAACGCGTCACTTCTACGCGGACGCAAGCGCTGTGATTGGTCCGCTAGAACCGCTCCCTCGGGGTTCACACGCTCCCTCTGCATGTGTAATTACGCGTCAACGCGGACAACGATGCAGAAGCATAAATGCAAACCAACGCGTAGTCTATAACGTTGAGGCTCCGGCGTAGGTCCGACGCACAAGTATAAATCATAAATCAAAAAAGCATTTTTTACAGTGTTATGCTTGTCAGTGAGGGTCTAAAACATTCGTTCTGAACCGGTGCCAACTATGAGGGACCTAATGAATCTTAATGTCTTCAGTTTCCCGAAGGCCCCCTAGAGGTCAACGTCTTCCTTGTTCAAAACCATATTTATATATCATTTTTTTTCTCTATCAGAGAGCAAGAGCCCAAAAAAAGAGAAACTTCACTAGCCGTACTTCTACATGTCAACGTGTTCAAACCTGCAACAGTGCAAGATTACATTGCGCAATTATTAGAAAAAGAAAGTTACCAAAATTCCAAGACATTCTTAATCACGATACAAAGTAATCATGACAATTAGACTTGAACATTTCTTAGATTTCTGAGTAGAGTAAGAAATCACTGACCTAATACAGTCATAGAGTCCAGCTGCTCTCGAGAAAGCTCAATTCTTTGGTCCTGGTTGTTTAATACCTGTCCGGACAGAACGCTGTTGATCTCTGTGCGAGCAGCGGTGAGAGCGTCCGGAGATCTGAGGATCAGAACACACACATATGTCACACATCCACACACACACACACACACACACAATGGCTTACGCTCCATTTATGTTCAATATCATCAAACGAGCCAATAGTGAGTCTGAGACAATCTAGCATCCTGATTTACAGTGGTGAAAATCCAGTTTTTAATTTTGTTTATATGTCTATGTGGTGTTTTTAATACGCTTTAAGACAAACAATGTGTGTGGCGAGCAGGATGAGGCCGAGGGCCGCGGGAGAACGGCGCGAGGCCGGTGGCATGATTGATAATGAGCGACAGTTACGCGACACACCGGTCTCGTATCTCTCACGGAGGAGCGGAAGCATAAAAGGAGGAGCAACGACAGTGAAGAGAGATAGAGGCCAGGCCTGGATTTTATTTGATGTCTTTACTTTCATTTTGTATTTGTTTATTTTACGTTTATTAAGGGTTTTTAAATGTTCGCCGGTTCCCGCCTCCTTCTTCCCATAACATCTAACCCAGCTACAATGTGTAAAAAAGTCGACACCATTGCTGAGTATTTTTGAAATATGGCGGTTTGAAATCGCTGGTGTTTCTGACGTCACAAACTACCTTGTAACCAATCAGATCAACGTGTGATCGTCAACGAGTGGATCTCTGAGCTGAGTGAGTGAGTGGAGGTCGGCCTCATTTGCATATTCATAGAACCGCGAATACTAAATGAGGCAAGGGTGTAGAGTTACATTCAAGCTAAAAAATTCTTAAACGTCATTTTGGTGATCAAAGATGAGTTTTAAGGGATATAAGTATTGACTACAGGGGGTCTTTAATAAATGATTCATTATGCAAATAATTTGAACTCGCACATTTGTGCAAAACCTGATGAACCTTGTTATACTGTGAGATTTGAGAAGGTTTGTGTAAAATCATCAGTGTCACCAATTTTCATATCTGATTAGTGTATATATTTCAAGACTGTTCTTAAAGTGTTGGACCCCTTAGTATGAAAATATCACATAATGCTCTTTAAAGTCCCCCTGTAGTCAATAATTGTATCCCTTCAAACTCATCTTTGATCACGAAAATTACATTTAAGAATTTTTTCCTTGAAAAAAATGTATTCATGTCTTAAAATATCTTGAATGTAACTCGACACCCGTGCCTCATTTAGCATTGGTGGTTCTATGAATATGCAAATGAGCCACGCCTCCACTCACTCACTCACTCACTCAAGAGTTCCACTCATTGACGATCACACGTTGATCTGATTGGTTACGAGGTAGTTTGTGACGTCAGAAACACCAGCGATTTCAAACCGTGTTTTTGAGACTGTCTTTGGTTCACTGCAGTTTTAAGGAGAAAATACTCAGCAATGCTGTCGACTTATGAATTTACACATGGTTTGTCTTAAAGCGTATTAAAAACACCACATACACATATAAACAACATTAAAAGCTGGATTTTCACCACAGGGGGACTTTTTTAACTTATTTGTTTAGCTATCAGTGTATAGTGTAACACATTGTCAGTATTAATGCTGTTACATATTTAACATGCATTGATTTTATCATAACACATGTGATTACCTGAGTGTGTAATACAGACTCCAGAAAGCAGCAGGAAGAGTATTAGCCTGTGACGCCCATAACATACACACATGTGTTCGTGCTTTTCCAGTTTCATCCAAATGCATGCGATCAAAAGCCTCCATTCTGCGGTGAATCAGATCGGAGATGCATTTCCGCTGGTGAAGCTCATCATGCACGAGTTCCTCGGCTAAAGCTTCTCTCGCTCTCCACACTCGCGGGATCAATCCGATGGGAACGCCAGCCGCCAGCAACGGGAACGCATGATCGAACGCCAGAAACTCTCGCATGCGTGTTTTGCTGGTCTGGAGAAACCCAGGGTCTTTCCCGAAGAGGGTGAGGAACCCGGCCTCGAACATGATGCGGTTCGTGAAGCTCTGAAGACCTTCTTCCAGCCACTGGTGTTCAGATCCGTTCTCTTGATCCAGAACCGTCTGTGGATTATACAACATGGACTCGTTCTCTCGATCCAGAACCGTCTGTGTATTACACAACATGGACTCGTTCTCTCGATCCAGAACCGCCTGTGTATTACACAACATGGACTCGTTCTCTCGGTCCAGAACCGTCTGTGGATTACACAACATGGACCCGTTCTCTCGATCCAGAACCGTCTGTGGATTACACAACATGGACCCATTCTCTCGATCCAGAACCGTCTGTGGATTACACAACATGGACCCGTTCTCTCGATCCAGAACCGTCTGTGGATTACACAACATGGACTCGTTCTCTCGATCCAGAACCGTCTGTGTATTACACAACATGGACTCGTTCTCTCGATCCAGAACCGTCTGTGGATTACACAACATGGACCCGTTCTCTCGATCCAGAACCGTCTGTGGATTACACAACATGGACCCGTTCTCTCGATCCAGAACCGTCTGTGGATTACACAACATGGACCCGTTCTCTCGATCCAGAACCGTCTGTGGATTACACAACATGGACCCATTCTCTCGATCCAGAACCGTCTGTGGATTACACAACATGGACCCATTCTCTCGATCCAGAACCGTCTGTGGATTACACAACATGGACCCGTTCTCTCGATCCAGAACCGTCTGTAGATTGAACATCATGGACTCGCCGAGATCCTGTAGAGACGGCCCTTGGAGCGTCTGTCGAAACAGGCCGTGAACTTCCCTGTAACTCTCACTGAACTGCGGATCGTTGAAGTCGGCATGACCAAAGACCTTGTGTGTGTGTGTGTGTGTGTGTGTGAGAGAGAGAAACAAACAAACAAGAGAATCAGGATCAAACCTATAGGTTTACATTGCATTTATCCATTTTGTTCAAAGTGACTGAAATGAGGAACATCACAAGAAATGTGTCGGGCGATTCTAGGATTTCAATGTTAGGGGGGGATCAGCCCCCAGTGAGGGTATGATTTAGGGGGCTTTCACACTGGCAGTTTAGTTCGGAACGGGGCACGGTTCGCATGAAAAATCGCTAATGTGAACACCGTCATGGGACCCGGGAGCACACTGGGGTATCGAACCCGAGACTACCTGGAGGAGGTGGTCTGAGTTGGGTTGCTCTCGAACCGTGCTACGGTTCGCGTGTATGTGAAAGCAACAGGGAGTCACGGACTCCGGTGCGCACTTGTTCAGGAAGTTAAGTATCCTGCGCATGCGTTTTAGCCGATTATGATGTGTTTAGTTAAATAAAACACACGTAAGGTATGAAGATTTACCTTGGATACGAGCAAGAGTGAGTCTGCAGTGTATTCGCGCATAGTGCGTGCAAATCAGAGCAACAAATGAATCCATTGTCTCCTCAAAATAGTCCATTTGCCAGCAGCGGAAAGACAGCTTATGCGACACACACACACACACACACACACACACACACACACACACACACACACACACACACACACACACACACACACACACACACACACACACACACACACACACACACACACACACACACACACACACACACACACACACACCACACACACACCACACACACACACACACAGTAAACCTTCGTGTTGTTTACTCAGCTATGCATAATAGCACAAAATTAATAAAAACACAATATATTGACCCACGTCGTGTTTTCTATCATGGGTCGTGCACGTTTGCGATGATGTAAGATGCACGCAAACGCACCAGAGTTCGATGGAATCAAGTTGAGTGTGAACCAGACCAACGTTGCGGGGGACACCAGGAACAATCGCGCTCGGCCTCGGACCGCAGCAAACGAGCCCAGTGTAAAAGCACCCTAAAAATAATAATAATATGTTGTTTGTATACTAGGGTAGGCATTAACAATACAGTAGGTTCTACACTACCTATCAAGTCAATCCCTAAAAATTCAGTCAATTTCTAATAATTTTAAATAACCAGCTAATATTCATTCATATTCATTTACAATATAGACAAACTTTATATTACTGTAATTGTCTAGACTGGCAATATGTAGGCAAATATTTTAAAATATTATTTTCAACATGGAATGTTTTAAAACATTAACTAAATTTGTGCAGTAAAATTAACTTTAAAGAAGATCTACATTTCTCATTTTCATTAATGGAGAAAACACGGAAAATGTGCCTGTCACGGGTGGTTGCAGGAATACAGAAGATGATGAAGGTTTCTTTTTGAATACGAAGGTTTAATGATGATCAAAATACAGGAAAGCAGAAACACACACTAATTACAACTGAGATCGGACAAAGACTGACTGAACAAACGGAACTTAAATGCAAACACAGATAACGATGATTGACTAAACACAGGTGATACAGCTGAACTGATGAGATGTGATGAGACGTGACATGTGATGACAGGCAGACAAGTCCAAATGAAAACAAACTAAACCAAACACCACTGTGACAGTGCCATGATTAAGTGGATGATTTCTGTAACCTGGTGGAAAACAAAAACACCATGAAAATGACATGAAACTACCACTATAACCAGTAGATGGCTGCAGAGGACCACTCATTAACTCATTTGCCATTTCCACTCACTTTTATAGTTCTTTTCATGCGTTTTGCTTTTGGATTTAGTCTATTATAAAATTTATATTTAAACATCTTTTAGCAAATTTATTGCACTGAATTATGAAGTATAGTAAGAGTAGGAAAATATACAACATCTCATGCCATTTAGATGGAAGGAATTTCATAAAATAATAAATAAACAAACAAACAAGCAAGCCCAGATTTTACAGTGGATGGAAAACTGTCTTGAATTGCACTTGCATTATATTATGTAAACTGCATTTATGACAAAGCACTACACAGATGCAGATATCCTAACAATCTATCAATAAATGCACACACATTGGCCTAAAACCACATAAACATATTTTAAAAGTTATTATTACACGGCTCTGTGGAATACTTGATTCTGATTGGTCAATCACGCCGTATGTTATTCCCAGATAACAACAGAGAACAGAAACACAGGCTCATCCGGGTCACTGAAGTCAGTAGCGGGTCACTGATACACTCGCTAGGAACGTTTTTTCTTTGTGGAAGTTTTGCTTTTGGTGAGCTAATAAAATATTACAACTCAGTCGAATCAATATTTAGTGTACAGTTATTTAATTATTGCATCCAGTATCGTGGACTCACTCTCTCTTGTTTCATACGAACGCTGCTGCCATTTTGTGAATATTGTTTTGTACACTGTTGGATTATTAGATACAAACAGGTACGATTTTAAAACAGTTTAATCTGAAATCAATATATTTTATCCCCATAATTATTTATGTGGTGAAATGCTGTATAATAAGTTTGATGACTGTAAACCGTATCTCTTAAATGCTTTCTCCGCGGAAGCTTTACGTTTAAAGACCTAATAAAATATTTAGACTCAGATCATTATTGCATGGCTAATTATTTGCTTATGTGGCAAGTAGGTGTGTAATAAGCGGGATAATGTACATCCAGCCGGTTGTTATCTCAGAATAAACCCCCGTCAGTTGTGTGTGTGTGTGTGTGGTTTCTCAATAGAATTCATAAAACTATAAAATAGAATAGTAAGTTCTAATAAGGAGCTCATTGTAACACAGTGTGACAACATGCCCCGCCTGAGCAACTGTTATCTGCTGGTTAGATCAGCATTAAAGAACTATATCAACTGTTAAATAACAGATATAAGATTCAAATAATATCAGATTTGTCTAATTTTAAATAAACCCCAAAACAGAGGTAAAAAATGTACTTTTGCTATGGGTAAGTAAATGTTCAGTGATATCTTCCAAAGAATTTTTAATTTTGGCGCATTTTTTCTCTATATAGTGTTGATATGGCAACTAGTAAATACATACACTAAGTTTTGTCATGCTAGCATGTGTGGAAACATTAAAACGTGTGTTACAACGAGCCTCGCTCACCCCTACTTTATTTAAATGAAATGCATACTAATCTCTCGCTTTTGCTCACGAGCCGGCGGTTACCCCTTCAGAGGTCAGAGGTCACCCCCGCCACAGTTTGCCAGTGTTCATATAAAGCTCTTACTGCTCATTATAGTATGAGCTCAGCGTTACATGACTAGTTTAGACATGCAATCTTCACAAGCTTGTCTAAACTGCAGCTCAGACAGAAGGAATGTAATGTCATTGTTTTATATCTGCACGAAAGAGAAGATCAAATTGCTCTGTGTGTGAGTGTTCAGTTCAAGCTTCCCTTGAGGAAAAGAAGTGTGCTTAATTGTGTCGAATATGCACTTGTTGCGTACTTCAAATCTAAAAAGAATATTTTCAAAAACCTGTACTTGCAAACAGTATTTTAATAACATAAAAGGCCACTTAAGTGTACTCAAAGTGAGTGAGTGGAGGCGGGGCTCATTTGCATATTCATAGAACCGCGTATACTAAATGAGGCAAGGGTGTCGAGATACATTCAAAATATTTTAAGGCATGAAGAATTATTTTCAAGGAAATTTAGAGAGCCTGGGTTATGCCAGTAACCCAATGCTTTCTTATCAGGAGAACAGTAATCAGTAACTTGATGCATTTTATCCCATTTAAAAAGAGAATTTCCTGGTGTGTTTTCCAACTTTTCATGGGCTGAATGACTTGTGTTAAAAGCATGTTGAAATACGAATGTAAATTAAGATAATCCATAGATGTCTACATGCTAGATATTTGGGTTAAAGTGTTACCTGTTAGGAAGCAAAATCACAAATCATATTTCTTTAAATCCCCCCTGTGTTTAAATCCAGCGTTTAATGTTGTTTATATGTTTTTAATATGCTTTATGACAAACCGTGTGTACATTCATAAGTCGACAGCATTGCTGAGTATTTTCTCCTTAAAACTGCAGTGAACCAAAGACAGTCTCAAAAACACGCTTTGAAATCGCTGGTGTTTCTGACGTCACAAACTACCTTGTAACCAATCAGATCAACGTGTGATCGTCAACGAGTGGATCTCTGAGCTGAGTGAGTGAGTGGAGGCGGGGCTCATTTGCATATTCATAGACCCACGAATACTAAGTGAGTCAAGGGTGTCGAGTTACATTCAAGATATTTTAAGTTTTTTAAGAGTTTTAAAGGATAAAATTATTGGCTACAGTAGGACTTTAATATTTCAATTGATAAAGGGAACAAAAGGAGATTTTTGCTTGAGGCTCTTAAAGCTACTCGGCTCTGAAAAAGAAATCACAAAAAAACCATAGATGAAAATGAACATGCAAATGGAGATCATAAAAGTCCTGTTTCATCACTTACCCGCCTCGAAAAACCAAGAGAAAACTTCTTAAAGTCAAGTTTTCTGCTTTGCCGTACCACAGTGGAAAAAGAAAAAGGGTCTGTGACAAAAGTGAAGTATTTCCCAGCAATGGCACATGTGAAAACATCCCCATATTTCTTTTGCGTCTCTCTTAAGAAGCCTAAAGGGTTTGTGGCGTAATCCAGAGTGACTCCGATGACCGGGATCCAGCCAGAGACCAGCGGAGGCTCCCCGGGGCGCCTGCAATCACACAACATAATCATACGACATCTGGAAGTATTTTTAAAAATAAATCGTCCCATTTGCTGTGGGCTTATAGTGTGGAGAAATGTTCTAAGATAGGACAAGACTAAAGGCCTGTTCACACTAAGGATGATAACTATACAGATAACGATATATAGTTCTAAAGATCGTTCTCCATATTAAAGAATAGCAGAGTTCACAACACAGCTGTAACGATAACGATATACAGTAGAGAAACATATTGTTGGGAATCACTTTCGGCTGTTGACCGATAAAACACTGACAGCCAATCAGAATCCATTCTAATTTAAGCGCTCGCGCATTTAAAACAGCAGACGGCATAGTTAATCACCAAATCTAGAAAAAAACACAGTTTGACAAGTCAAGCCCCTTTTCAAGAAAATGAATATGGAAAACAATCGAAGTTTTACCTCAGGTATCCAGCGCTCGTTTCGACAACGCTGTCTTGCTTCCTCTGGAGTTGCGGTGAAAAAGACTAGTGTTGTTTTTATTCCACTATATTGACTACGTCAGCTAAATTCACTAGATTATTAGCTCATTACACTAGCTTCACTCAAAACATCAACAAAAAAAAAAATTATAACTATCTCGTGGCCTCGAGATAGTAAAGTGTCCGACACCCTTTGTTATTCAACTGGACCCTGTAGAGCAGTACTTCACATTCTGTGCAATATTCTCTGTTTTAATATTCAGTGTGCAATATAGTTTTCTGCAGTTCTGCTTCTATTTATTTACTAGTACCAGGGCTCTCAAGTTTTAGCAAAAGTTTAGAGTGAGATCTGTTAGGGGAGGAGCCACCCAAATATTTGCAGCAGCGGTCCATCGACCCAACCAAATTCGCTTCAATTTTTGCTAGCAGTTCAATTTTGCCTATGTTCATAATTGACCAGCACAAATGGAAATTATAACAATTGGTAAATCTGATAAAAGACAAATTCATCCAAATAAAATAAAGTTATATTTAAAAAATACAAATTTATTGAAAAATAAAAATAAATTTGACCCCAAACAAGCCAACTGAACATCAGTGCTCAATGCACATAACATTGTGTCATAACAACATGTGAGCATGTATGTCAAGACCCAAACCGGTCACCTTTACAGGGGTCATCGGATGCCCATTTTCCACAAGTTGGTATGATTCTTTGGGGTGTTCATGTAAAGTTTGTAACATACTTTGGTTAAAATTTCTCAATGGTTGTGTAAAACAACACCCATTTTACCTCCTCAAAAACAGTTCTGTTCACAATGACCCGTTTCGGTGCATGTCTCTTTAAATTATAATGAGCAACAAATTTTTGGCTTTTTGAGGATCAAAAAAAAGTGAATGGATTTTTTTCATTGCATGGTGATTGTGTCCACACACTGCAAAGACACATTTGCATGCAAACACCATATAAAAGTGTATTTTGCATCCGATGACCCCTTTAAAAGCAGTTGGAGAGTTTTTGAATGCATCAAAAATAATTTAGCACGAATTTGGCTATACTCCTCAACATCAGCTCTCACTGTCTTTGATCACAGGCAAGAGATATCGTCCAGGAATCGTAAAATCAAAATGCTAAAAAATTAAAATAAATGTATGCCGCAAAACCAAGCGGCAACGTCCCCGTCTCTCTCTTGAAACCAACACGGAAGTGAATTAAACTGCAATTCATCGACTGACCGCTTGAGGCAGGCTGCAAAAGTGAGTCAAATCTGTATCTCCCCCATGTTAAAATCCCCAACTTTACAGCAGAAAAAAATATGTTTACAGCCTGGAGCAAAAAGTGGTTTTGGTCTATATAGCTATTTTGCCCTTCATGACAACTGTGAGGGGGGTGAATTTTTTTACACCTCATCCGTTTAAATTATATTAAGCCTTAAAGTTCTGCATAATTAAGGGCGTGGCCACTTGCGTGACTGGTGGATTGAGGCTGCTATAACTGCTAGCCGACGTTTGTCTCTGTTAACGTCACCCTCAGCTGCTGTACTTGCCATCTCTGCAGTGTTTGTGCTTTTTTCTGGATTATTTCATACAATTTAATACACGCATTATACCTTTGCCCACGCCGTTGGATTCCGTCGGTGTCGAGTATGGAGAGAACAACCAGCGTTGTATTTCCAGTTGTTTTCGTCGCATGCACTAATGGATGTCTGACAATTTCGTTGCTTTTTGGAGTATACTGTACAGGCTACACTCGTTATGCGGTACCGTTGCTCTCAAACTTTTAAGTGTTAAATAAAAAGTACCGTGAGAAAATCCTGCAGGTGTCAGTGCTTTCTCTCCGTCCATGCAATAGATACACACCCTTGAATGAGCGCGGATTTCTAGTGCATTTACTTGAACTTCTGAGGTAATATTTTTGGTTTAACCCATTTGAGAAATTGAGAAGCGGCCAAAATCAGATTTTAAAATCAACTGAACTGAATAAAGCTCTTGATGAACTTGACGTGCGATGCCGCACTGACTGACATGTATGCGCACGAATCACTGTCACACGCACAAGCTCAGAGCAATATTGTAAGTTACTGCATGATAATACATTTTTAACTAGCAGAATAATAATGCATCCCGATACACATAGTCTCACTTTTAGTTACGTCTTTTAATTATTATAGTATTTTGAAGGGCAAAAACATGAACTTTAACTATTGGCTTTACTTCTACATTCAGCTGTCACTTTAGCACGAGGCCAGTAGCATAGCATTAGTACCTCAGCTCCACCCACGCTCCGCCTCTTTTCCCATTTTCTTTTATCCGGGAGTGACGAGAGCTGACGCGATGCCAAGATGGCGACGGTTGGCCCCGCCTACTTTAGGCTTCAAAAGCACTCTTCAGAAACCTACGGGTGACGTCACGGACACTACGTCCATATTTTTTTACAGTCTATGCGCAAAACGCATTCATACATCAGATCTTGCTCGTTCAACTTCCACTCCGTGTGTGCGCGTGTTGTCTAGTTACGAACGTGCTTGCAGCGGGAACACATAATTTACCCGGAAACAACTAATTCTAATTTCTGATTGGCTGGTAGCTGGCATTAAACTCTGTATAACTCGAGACAGATGCTATGAACTCGGCAGAGAACTTCCCTCCGTTTGCCTGCGCCTCGTCCATTAATTGTATAGCGGGACAAGTTCCCTTACTCCTCAGCGTGAGAAATACAAGGTGTGGCGTGTGAGCGTGTGAACGGGTTGAAATGCGTGTGTGAGACTTGAGAGCCCTGCTATAGTACTGTTCATCACAATTCTGTTAATACAGTAATGTAAATCTTGTAGGCTGCATATCCAGTCCTTTATAATTCTTCTATAATTATGTTGATGTATAATCACAGTTGATGTGCACATCAAGACAGAGAATATTGCACAGAATGTGAAGTATTGCACTACAGGGTCCAGTTTAATAACAAAGGGTCATGTGTCAGACACTTTACTATCTTGAGGCCAGGAGATAGTTATAATTAATTTTTTTTTACAAAATGGGACTAGGGGGGCTCCGTACTTTCGCTTCCTGACTGGCATCTAACATGATTTTTAACAGGAAAAAGGCTTTCGTGAACCGGCCCTTGCAGTATTCTTGCTTTTAAAAGTAGCTAAATGCAGAGCCATAAATAACAAAATACGTTTCAACAGCTCCGGCTAAATGGAGACAGAATGGATTACAGCACATGACACATATCATATTTGATATGTCGCTTTATAAGCCCTTTATATCATTTAAATGATCAATAATAAAAAGCTGCAGTAACATTACGAGCAGATGTAACACACCTTATCATATGTGTAATATGTCACATCAAGTTATGAAAAGCTGTAAAACTCAAGAAAGAGTGAAACTAGTGAATGATCTGGAGTTGATCTCACCTTCTCCGCGAGTGTCCGCAGATCCACACTATCAGAAGCGTCAGGAGGATCGCAGGAACTACGACTAAACACGAAGACATGTCGGTTTAAGTCTCTTCGATTTGATCTTTTCTCTGAACTACATTTAAGCAGCGCGTTCCCGGACCTCGCCTTTAGGCGCGCCCCCGCAGCGCCCTTGACGCAACACACACACATACACACACACACACACACAAACACACACGCACGTGCTTTCCATTATCGATGGGGAATTTTTCCTGAGTTTTTCCGGATGCATAATACAGTGTTTCTATAAGGATTTAAGTCAAGTCTATTTATAGCATTTTATAGGCCTAGGCTACAGAATGTTTTACAGTGATTTGGTATGTAATGATACAACAATAGGCCTAATGTTCAAAATAAAAATACATTAGACACTTGAAAGACCTGTGCAAACACCTGTGTAAACTTGAGGGGAACTGACTTCTATAAGATCTCTATTGGTTTTGATAGTTTCTAATCTGATAAGATTGATAAATTTTACAGCTTAATCTTCCAAATACTTTTCAGGGCCACTGCATAAAGAAATGCCTGATTGGATGATAAAGAATAACTCCATATTTCAGACTCCAGGACTCGATATGTGTAGAAATCTCATTGAGTAAGTCCAGAGGCAGTTAGTGGTCAGGCTTTAGACATTTCCTATTAATCAACACTGTGTGTAACGAACGAACTAACATGGCAGTGTTATTGACTAACTGCAACAGAAACGCGCTGAAACACGGCAATTAAACACATAGAATTCACAACATTTCATTACAGCCATGTTCATTATAATTGTAGCCGATATGACCGATGTTGCACTTTACTGTATTTTCCTTTTTTGAAGTGATTCCAATCATATTTCAATCAATTCAAAACCATCATGTTGTACTGCGCATCTGAAGTATCTCAGCTGAAGGAAATTATACAATAATAATACATTTATCAGCTTTAATATATCAAACAAATTTTCTTTCTGGACATAACATTAAAAATGAACATATCGGCCGATACCCATGTGTGCGATATATATAATGCATCCCTAAGAGTGTTGTGTGAAACCACTGAAGTGTATTTTTTACATCCTTATAAAGCTGGAAAATAGTGATATAAATGATGCAAACAGAACTAAATTCTAATGGCAATATGAATTAACATTATTAAGATCTATGCATCTCTTTCAATATCTATATTGGATATATATATGGCCGTTGTTTCACGATACCAAAATTATGACTTGGATACTATACCTGACAAAAATATTGCAATATTAATAAATCGATATCACAGTAAAACACTAAAACAACAGTAAAAATAATTGAATAATATGACAAAACTTTAAATTCCTTATTTTATAAATTAAAAATCAGTTTCATGATACGGTCAGGATACAGGCACGGAGAAAGAGGTAAGTGAATCCAAACACAGCTTTATTAAACGTGACAAGTGCAAAGGTGAGTATTTTCAAAGTTCAGGTGCAGATTCGGTGAAGATCACTACGTGCGGGGCAGATTACAGGTGAGCAGGTCCTCTTCAGGTTAACTGCTGTCAAACAGTCACAGATCTCTTATACTTGTCTTTTCTCTTTCAGACGTCATCGTGGAAGAGACAACTCGGCGTGAACACAGGGACTCAGGAGAATACAGGGTCTCGGGGAACAATGATCCAGACAGGATTTCGAAGAACAAGGATCCAGACAGGATTTCTGAGAACAAGGATCCAGACAGGATTTCGAAGAACAAGGATCCAGACAGGATTTCTGAGAACAAGGATCCAGACAGGATTTCTGAGAACAAGGATCCAGACAGGATTTCTGAGAACAAGGATCCAGACAGGATTTCTGAGAACAAGGATCCAGACAGGATTTCTGAGAACAAGGATCCAGACAGGATTTCTGAGAACAAGGATCCAGACAGGATTTCTGAGAACAAGGATCCAGACAGGATTTCTGAGAACAAGGATCCAGACAGGATTTCTGAGAACAAGGATCCAGACAGGATTTCTGAGAACAAGGATCCAGACAGGATTTCTGAGAACAAGGATCCAGACAGGATTTCTGAGAACAAGGATCCAGACAGGATTTCGAAGAACAAGGATCCAGACAGGATTTCTGAAGACAGTGGAACAGGAATGCAGAGGTTAGTAATTCACAGGTGAGTATACGTTACTTGGCTGGAACTGGAAATATCAGAGACTTCGGGAGACAACGGGAGATGGTCTGTTCCTGTTGGAGGCTTGACAATGACTGAGGTTGTGGTGAGTGTTTTTATGCAGGGGTTGATGAGGCTTACTGATTGTGAACAGGTGCAGGTGATCAGTATTCTGGGGAGAGTGATCGTTGTGTGGTGAAGGATGTTGTGTTTGATTGGCTCCTGACATTACCCCCCCCCCCCCCCCTCCAGAGTCCGCGCCAGCGGACCTTGGACCCCGACGCCGTGGTGGTCTACCTCTGGGCCATGGTGCAGGTTTGTCAGGATGTTGAGCGTGAAATTCGAGGAGCAGATTGGGATCAAGGACGTCGTTCCGGGGTATCCAACATCTTTCCTCTGGTCCATACCCCTCCCAATCTATCAGATACTCGAGCTGACCACCTCGACGTCAGGAGTCCAATATCTCCTTTATCAAATAAATGGGCTCTGGTTCAATAGGCGGTATCAGGGGGTTATCTTCAGGAACCGGTTCTGTGGCTGAGTTGGGTACAGGTGGGTGATGAGGTTTCAGGAGGGAGACGTGAAACGTGGGATGGATCCGATGTTCTGGGGGTAGACGAAGTTGATAGGTGACTGGGTTGACTTGTCTTACGATGGGGAATGGTCCGATGTATTTGGGGTTGAGTTTTCGGCAAGGTTGGCGTAGACGGATGTCTCTTCTGGAGAGCCAGACTAACTGTCCGGGTTGGTACTCAGGGGTTTGACGGCGACGAGCATCAGCGAAATGTCGTTGGCGGTTCACCGCTTGCTGAAGGTGATGATGGGTTTGGTTCCACACTTCTTCGCTCTCTTGAAACCACTTGTTTACTGCTGTGACTTCTGATGGTTCGCCGGACCATGGAAACAATGGGGGTTGATAACCCAGCACACACTGGAAAGGAGTTAATTGCGTGGATGACTGTCTGAGGGAGTTTTGTGCGTACTCTGCCCAAATTAGATGTTCTGGTTGGAGTGGCAGAAGGTACGCAGGAATCGTCCTACATCTTGGATCTTTCGTTCGGTTTGGCCATTTGTTTGTGGATGATACCCTGATGATAAGCTTACAGTCATGTTCATAAGATTGAAGAATGTTCGCCAAACTCGGGAGATGAATAGGGGTCCTCTGTCGGACACGATGTCCTCTGGGATACCGAAGTTTCGAAAAACATGTTCCATCAGAAGTTCAGCAGTGACAAAAGCCGTAGGGAGACCCTTCAGGGGAATAAGTCTGCATGCCTTGGAGAACCGATGGATGGCCACGAGGATACATGTGTTGCCGTCAGATGTGGGAAGATCCGTGACGAAATCCACCCCAATGTGGGACCAGGGTCTATGTGGGACAGGAAGTGGTACTAGTTTACCTGCAGGGAGATTCCTGGGAACTTTGGACATGGCGCAGGGAATACAACCCTGTGTGAATGTTGTGATGTCCTGCTGCATGTTGGGCCACCAATACTTGAGTTGGAGAGTTGATGAAGTTTTGCTTATTCCGGGATGACCTGTGCCTACAGAGGAGTGAGCTGATGCAATGAGAGAGTTGCAGAAATCCTCAGGTACGTAAATCTTCCTGGGGGGACATCCTGGGATTCTGGGCTGTTGTCGTGACAATTCCAATAACTGCTTGTTGATTTCCCACTGGATGGGGTTGACGAACAACTTCTCGGGCAGAATGGGTTCAGGTTCCTCCATCGGAGTTTCTGGGGCATGGATGCGAGAGAGAGCATCTGCTCTAGTATTCTTGGAGCCTGGGCGGTAGGAGATTCTGAAATGGAAACGGGTGAAGAATAGTGCCCATCGGGCCTGACGTGGATTGAGTCTTTTAGCAGCTCTCAAGTACTGGAGGTTCTTGTGATCGGCAAGTACTAAGAATGGATGTTTTTCCCCCTCCAACCAATGCCTCCATTCCTCTAAGGCAAGTTTCACAGCCAAAAGCTCCCGATTTCCAATGTCGTAGTTGAGTTCTGCTGTAGATAACTTCTTAGAAAAGAACGCGCAAGGTATGGTCTTGGAGGATAGGTCAGAGCATTGTGACAGAATCCCACCTACCCCGGTAGTGGAGGCACAACTTCTCACAAGAATATCATCGAAATATACCAACACAAACTTTCCCAGGAAGTCTCGGAGTACCTCGTCCATGAAGCTCTGGAACACGGAAGGAGCGTTTACCAACCCAGGATTTCGAAGAACAAGGAACCAGACAGGATTTCGGAGAACAAGGATCCAGAAAGGATTTCGGAGAACAAGGATACAGACAGGATTTCGAAGAACAAGGATCCAGACAGGATTTCGGAGAACAAGGATCCAGACAGGATTTCGAAGAACAAGGATCCAGACAGAATTTCGGAGAACAAGGATCCAGACAGGCAGAGGTTAGTAATTCACAGGTGAGTATACGTTACTTGGCTGGCACTGGAAATATCAGAGACTTCGGGAGACAACGGGAGATGGTCTGTTCCTGTTGGAGGCTTGACAATGACTGAGGTTGTGGTGAGTGTTTTTATGCAGGGGTTGATGAGGCTTACTGATTGTGAACAGGTGCAGGTGATCAGTTTTCTGGGGAGAGTGATCGTTGTGTGGTTAAGGATGTTGTGTTTGATTGGCTCCTGACAGATACAAGTAATTTAATATTTTTATGTAATTTTATATTTTTTTGTGTGTTATATTTTATCTTAAAATATAGGCTATTTAAAATAATTTTATCTTTAAAATGTGCAGATGCAAATTATGATCAATATGACAATATACATTTCATGAACTGCCAGTTTAGTTTTCATATTTCATGGACTTTTAGTTTTTCTTGTCATTCTTTCCTGTTGCCTTTTCCCGCCACTAGTTTGTTACCATGGATACTAATTTAATCATCACAACTGTTGTGTTTGAGTTGGTTATCATTGTATAGTTCCAGTGTTTCCTCATTGTCTGTTATTAGACATGCTTTGTGAATTATCTGAGTTTTTTTCTTTATTAAATATATTCGAATTGGAACCTTTTTAACTGTGAGGATAAGAAAGATACACATAAAATAAACAGTGCTTTATAATATTCAGGCAGGCTTCGGTATCGGTGTAATTAACACTAGCAGTATTTAAAGTCTGTAAATGTTGTTTATATGTCTGTGGGGTGTTTTTAATATGCTTTAAGACAAACCATGTGTAAATTCATAAGTCGACAGCATTGCTGAGTATTTTCTCCTTAAAACTGCAGTTAACCAAAGACAGTCTCGTTTGAAATCTCTACATTCAAGCTATTCTAAGACATGAAGACTTTTTTTTCAAAGAAAAAACTTTAAATATTCTTAAAGTACTGTTATAATAAAATGTGGAACCTTACAATTTGTAAAAGCAGGCTATCTTTATATCTGTCTAGTAACGGTATATTGTGCAACACTAGTGTAGAGTGAAGGTGTTGTTGTTGATTTCAATGATTAAACAAGTTTAGACACTTCACTCTCTCCTGTTGCATCGACTGTGTTTCATTACCAGGTTGTGGTGTTGCAATCCTTCTCTCCCTTTGAGTCTCAGGAGAGTAAAAGTCCCAGTCATTAATGATTTATGTTTCTCATATAATCAATGCGTTTCAATACTACAATAATCAGTGTCTCCACAACTTGGACTGTGTTGAGAAGGGCCAGTATTTTCCATAATTGTTTTCTGATTTGATGACGATGTGATTGACAGTTTAGTTTTGGTCCGCCCAGAAGAAGGACGATATTCTAGTTCTATAATCTGTCAACAGCTCGCTGTAGAGTTTCCTTTATCTTGTGTGTGTTCAAGAGAAGTATTTGTGTTTGTTATTGTCACGGAATGGGTAGATTAAGGTGCGAGGACTCAAGTGCAGAAACAATGGGTAAATATTTATTAAGTAACAAACAAACACAAACTACAAACAAAACTCCCTCATGGGGGGAAATGAGAACGATAACAGGCAGGATCAGGAAACAGAAGGAACATGGACAACGAAGCAGCACAGTACTGCAAACACAGGGAGACTAAATAGGGAAACAAACATAAGAGGGTAACGAGGCAAGGGGAAAATAATCAATAATGATATAACAAGATCATGAGATAAATGAGATCAGGAGAGCACATGGCACAAGGAAATACATGACAAGCCATGTGCTCACAACAGACCAGACTAAACAAACACATGACGAACCGGGAGTGTCACAGCTCTGTCACTAAACCAATATATAAACCAGACAGAAGTGACAGAACCCTGACGCCACCTGTCGTCCCTAAAGAGGGACACCAAAAACAATACAGGAACATGAAAATACACGACCGAAAAACAACAACAGACAAGAAAAGCAGATCAGAACACAGAAACCAAGAGGGGAGGGAGCCAAAACAGAACCAGCATGACCGTCCATAAAGTCCTTAGCAGAGACCAGGAAGGGACGGGAGGGTTGAGCCAGGGATGCTCAGGCGGGTCTGGATTCCTGGCTGAGGACCCGGCTGGTGCCAAATCATGTAAATGCCTGGCACTGTTGTATTGCTGGGTTAGAATAAACCTTTGAGAATTGAGAACTGTCTGGTGTTCATGATGACCAGGACTTAGACATAACAGAGTAATTAGATGGTGAAGAGGATTTACTTATTGTAAAGTTAACGAAAGTTCTCATGTGGATTGTAATGTTTAGAGCAGATGTCTTAACAAATGTCAGTAGACCGGGAAGATTTTAAAACGAGCCGTTCATTCATAAATCCGCATTCACCTAGTTATACTACGCACTGAAAGTATGTACTCTTTTTGTGAATAAAAAGTACATACTTTTGAGTGTGAGGAAAAAGAGTAGGCAAGCTTTGGGACGTACTACTTCGTCATCTTTAACGGACAGATCTGTCGCATGTTCCTGTCACCGTGTCAATCCTCTTGTCACAGTTAAAATACTCCATTCAATCTAATTTAATTTCCTAGCGTTTCGGAGAGAGATGTTGTCGCACGTTGATCTGCCAGTCGTGGGTCTTTCATGCGGATCACATTTCATGTGATGTGTCGAAATGTTGGGACCATCTCAGTTAATATGCTTATTGACAAAATCTCTCCCAGCTTTAAATAGCAGTGGCTAACATTTCTTTTTAGTCTACAGAAATGGTTACCCCCCGGGTACAATTATCATTTCTGCAGCTATAATTTCTGCACTCCAAAAGGCCAATCACACCTGGACCACACAAGCTTTGAGACGTCGTCCAGAATCGCACTGACAGAAGTTTGCGAAATGAAGGAATGGGTGAAAAAGCTTGGAGAGTCATCAGGAGTGAGCTGGAGAGTTGCAGTGACAAAACCAATTGGACGTGTTGTGTTTGCTATCACAAAGCTTTGGGTGTCTACAATGTTTATTTCCACTAGATGGCGCTTGTGTACTTCAACACTCATTTTTTCAGCAACTTTTAATCAGTTTAATCTGTACATTTTTATATTTCAACTATTTTATAATGCTTGTTGTGATTTATATACTCAACTGTTGTATATTTGAGCAATAATTATTCTTTCTAAGAGTTTTTTTGGTACATTTTATTTTGTTCCCATCGTGTCTTTGTATGTCACTTCCTGTTCTTGCCACGCAACAATGAGTCAGAGCTGCGGTCGGAGTTTTACAATTCTGCTGATCATATAAAACGATGTAATCATTGCAAAGTTTAAAGTATTTATTTTTATGATCATAAGTCATGCAATCAAGAAGCTTCAAGATGTAACCCCCTCTCTTAGCTCACAAGCAGGCAAAAGTGGTATGTATTTTCTGTTTATGTACGAGTTTAAAGTCATGTGTTTTCCATGTAACTGACAGTATGACATGTTTTTGTTGTATATTCATCCTTTTAGTTCTACGGTGTTGATGTTGATGTCTGAGTCCAGAGAGCATTAAACATCAGTTAAAAGAACCTCAGCCTTCGTGTTGTGACTAAGAGCGGTACACGTGTTATTGATCCGATCTCACCATAATTGTGTTCGTCTGGGGTTAGATGGAGACTAAAAAAGCTGAGATAGATTAAATCCTGTGGGAAAATCTTCAATGTCATCAATGAGATACCTACCTGCAAATCTAAATAATACAATCTAAAACAATAATAAATAAAAACACATTTTACAATAATGTTTCATTAGTTAACATTGGTTAACTACACTGGTTAAAATGAACTAGTAATGAACATTTCTTTTGCAGCATTATTAATCTTTGTTAATGTTCATTTTTAACATTCACTAATACATTATTAAAATCAAATATTGTATTTGTTAACGCACTTAATTAGTTAATGCACTGTAAAGTAACATGAACAAACAATGAACAGATGGATTTGTATTAACTAATATTAACAATACAGTACCAAATATATTGTATTGCTCATGGTTAGTTCATGTTAGTTATTAATACAATAACTAATGTTAACAAATGAAACCTTATTGTAAAAGTTATGACAATATTTTTGAAAACATTCTCAATTTACAGCATTTTCTCAGAGCAGATCCTGTCTGTTATTGGACTCCTTGTGCATACAGAAATCTTAGTGGATTATTACAGTTAAGGGCAAAATGAAAATTTGGAAATGTAAACTAATATTTCCTATTGGCAAACTAATGCAAATAAATATCTAAATGACAATCTAACATGCCTAAGACTTTTGCATAGGTCTGTATATTTAAACATTCATATTCTGTCTATATCTATCCATAGGCTCATTATAGGTGCCAACACCATGTTTGTGTCCGATCAGGCACAGCTAATCATAGACGGCTCCCAAAAAATACTTGCTGTGAGGCTAAAATGGTTTGCACTCTGGTAAAGACTGTAGACAAAAGGGGAGGATCTAGCCGGTGGGTTAGCAAAGTGAAAACGAAATTAAAACATTGTTTTGCTTTTGTCAGTTACTGTCACGGTAGACACATTCTCTGTTCCTTCTCGTCTCGTGTTTATGTTGTGGTTTGAATGCACGTGTGTAGTGGGCGTGAGTGTATGACATCACCTGATCCACTTCAGCTGATCCTCATTCACTTCACCAGCTGCAGTCAATCTCACCACCCTACTTATACTTACCGCTGTTCTATCATCCTTGTCAGATCGTTGTTTGATGTCGTTCGTGTTGGTGTTCCGGTGTCCAGTTCCTGCCTTGTGTTCCAGTTCCTGTTCTTCGTCTTCGTCACTGGGTTTCGTCTGCTGTTTCACCGTCACCGCACCATCATCTCTTCACCATCGGATCCTGATCACCGAAGTCCCTGTGTCACCCGTTCTACATCAGCCTGTACTGCTTCATCATCATTTAGAATAAATATTCTGTTTACTTGCATTTGCTTCCCGTCTTTCGTTACAATATGACAGAACGATCTGACCTGGAAAGGGAAGCAGCGAGTGCATCGCAGAGATCGATGGAAGAATTCATTCACCATAGCATCAGGAGGATGGATTCGCAGCAGCGAGAGATCGGCGACAAGGGCCGCGCATTACAGGCCTTGGTGACACAGGTGTCCGAGCTCACCCAGCAGATCCAACGCCTACAGGGTCCCACTGCGCCGCCCACACCGACCGTTCCTCCCACACCACCAGAAAGACCCTCCCAGTCAGAGCCCCGTCTTCCAGTGCCAGAACATTATGCCGGTGAGCCCACCTTTTGCAGAGCGTTTTTGACCCGTTGTACTATGCATTTCGCTTTACAGCCCCGCACGTTCGACACGGAACAGGCGAAGGTGGCGTTCGTCCTCACCCTGCTGACTGGGAAGGCTGCGCTTTGGGGAACGGCGGTGTGGGAGAACCAACACCCATGCTGCGCCTCGTTCCAGACCCTCGCCGCCGAGATGAGGAAAGTTTTTGACAGGGCTGTCTCTGGGAGAGAGGCAGCCCGAAGACTGGCGGAACTGCAACAGGGAGAGAGATCGGTTTCCGACTACTCTATTGAATTTCGGACCCTGGCGGTGGAGTGCGGCTGGAACGAGGAGGCGCAGTGGGATATGTTCCTGCATGGGCTGGCTGACCACGTCCAGAGGGAGATCTACGCCCTGGATCTACCCACCACTCTCAACGGGTTGGTCGACTTGGCTCTGCGGGTGGACGCTCGGCTGTCTAGGGTCGAGCGCCGAGTCCCGTCCACCCGTACCTTCGCAGGGACCGACCCTCCACGATCCAGCGGTAGGGATGTGGTCAGCCCCGTCTACGATCCCGAGCCCATGCAGGTGGGTCGAGCTCGGCTTTCCCGGGAGGAGAGGGAGAGGCGGAGATCCCAGGGCCTTTGCCTGTATTGTGGAGGAGCGGGACATTACGCATACAACTGTCCGGTAAAAGGCCAAGCTCGATAGTAAAACTGAGGCTACTATCGGGTGGGATCTCCGCTAGGAAGACCTCATCATCGACTACATCTACCTCCACACTCCTTCCGGTAGGACTAAGGTGGTCAGTCCAACAGCACGACTGCCATGCACTTCTGGACTCTGGGGCTGAAGGTAATTTTATGGACCACAGTTTTGCACAGAAGATTCAGATTCCCCTCAGACCCCTCACTCACAGAATTGCCGTTCACGCACTCAACGGACAAGAACTCCCCACCATTTCCCTTTGCACTGAAGACATTACCCTCACCACTTCCGGCAACCATTCTGAGACTATTTCATTCTTCATCATGGACTCACCCCTTGCACCCGTCGTCCTCGGACATCCCTGGCTCATCCGACACAACCCCCGAGTGGACTGGCACCATAGATCAGTACTGGAGTGGAGCAAGGAATGTCATAAGTCTTGTCTCGTGTCTGCCTGTTCGTCTGTGCCTGTTTCTGTGTTTCAGGAGGAAGCAGGGGATCTGTCTAACGTGCCCGCGGAGTACCTGGACCTGAAGGAGGTGTTCAGTAAGTCTCGTGCTGCTTCTCTCCCTCCGCATCGTCCCGATGACTGTGCTATAGATTTACTGCCAGGTAAGTCTCCGTCTAAAGGCAAGTTATATTCACTTTCTATTCCAGAAAGGGAGGCTATGGAGAAATATATTTCTGATTCTCTAGCAACCAAGTTCATTCGCCCTTCCTCTTCTCCAGCGGGGGTGGGATTCTTTTTTGTGGGGAAGAAGGACGGTTCTCTGCGACCTTGTATTGATTACCGAGGGCTGAATAACATCACGATAAAGAATACTTATCCTTTGCCGTTGATGTCTTCAGCCTTCGAGAGGTTGCAGGGAGCGTCCATCTTCACAAAATTGGATTTACGTAACGCTTATCATTTGGTTCGCATCAGGGAGGGGGATGAATGGAAAACTGCGTTTAACACCCCCAGGGGGCACTTTGAATATTTGGTCATGCCTTTCGGGCTGTCCAACTCCCCAGCAGTTTTCCAGGCACTGGTCAACGACGTGTTGCGAGATATGATCGATCAGTTCATATATGTCTACCTGGATGACATATTGATTTTTTCTTCTTCTCTCCAGGAACACGTGCAACACGTCAGACGAGTGCTTCAGAGGTTGCTAGAGAATGGGCTTTTTGTCAAGGCGGAGAAATGCGATTTCCATGCACAGTCGGTCCCGTTTCTAGGGTACATCGTCTCGTCTGAGGGAGTGCGGATGGACCCTGAGAAGATCAAGGCTGTGGTAGATTGGCCAAGCCCAGATTCCCGCAAGGCCCTGCAGAGGTTTCTGGGATTCGCCAATTTCTACCGGCGTTTTATTCGCAATTTCAGCCAACTAGTCGCACCTCTGACTGCCTTGACCTCCCCCAGAACTACGTTCAGGTGGTCAGACACAGCCGAAGCTGTGTTCTCCAAACTGAAGGGCCGCTTTGTTTCAGCCCCCATCCTTGTCGCCCCTGATTCTTCACGTCAGTTCGTGGTGGAGGTCGACGCATCAGAGGTGGGAGTAGGCGCAGTGTTGTCCCAACGCTCTTCCACAGACGACAGGATGCATCCCTGCGCGTTTTTGTCTCATCGTTTATCTCCAGCCGAACGCAATTACGACATTGGTAACAGAGAGTTGTTGGCAGTTAATTTAGCGTTGGAGGAATGGCGCCACTGGTTAGAAGGGTCGGGGGTACCTTTTATTGTCTGGACTGATCACAAGAACCTAGAATACATCAGAACCGCCAAAAGATTGAACTCCAGGCAGGCTCGGTGGGCATTATTTTTCGGTCGCTTCGATTTTACTCTTTCATACCGTCCGGGTTCCAAGAACGTCAAACCCGATTCATTATCCCGCATATTTGATTTTTCCGAACGCCCGTCTACTCCCGAGTGTATTTTGCCTGAAACTCTATTCGTTTTCCACACTCACATGGGAGGTCGAATCGAAGGTCAAGAAGGCCTTAGAAGGGGTAACGCCTCCGCCCGGTTGCCCACCGAACCGATTGTTTGTGCCGGAGGGATTACGGTCCGACGTTATTCAGTGGGGTCATAACTCCAACGTGGCTTGCCATCCAGGAGTCAATCGTACTAGCTTTTTAGTCAAGCAACGATTCTGGTGGCCACTTATGGCTCGCGACATTCACGATTTTGTTTTGGCTTGCTCGGTTTGTTCCACTGGTAAGACTTCCAATCGACCTCCAGATGGGTTACTTCAGCCGCTGTCGGTTCCTTCGAGACCCTGGTCCCACATCGCGCTAGATTTTATTACCGCCCTCCCGCCCTCTCAGGGGAACACAGTCGTTTTGACTGTAGTGGACCGATTCTCGAAGGCAGCCCATTTTGTTCCCTTACCCAAATTACCCTCAGCTAAGGAGACAGCAGTTACAGTCGTAGATCACGTTTTTCGTTTACATGGCCTTCCGTTTGACGTGGTGTCCGACAGGGGACCCCAGTTCGTGTCCAAATTTTGGCGAGAGTTTTGCAGATTACTGGGGGCGACTGTTAGTTTGTCCTCAGGGTTTCATCCCCAGAGCAATGGTCAAACCGAGAGAGCCAACCAGGATTTGGAGAGAGTGTTGCGATGTTTGGTTTCCAAGAATCCTTCCTCTTGGAGTCAACAACTCTCCATGGTGGAGTACGCCCACAACACGTTACCAGTGTCGGCTACGGGCCTATCTCCGTTTGAGTGTAGTGTAGGTTACCAGCCACCAATTTTTCCCAGTCTGGAATCCGAGGTAGCGGTCCCCTCCGCTCACGCCTTTGTTCAGAGGTGTCACCGCACCTGGACTAGAGCCCGTGAGACTCTACTCCAGGTGGGGGCGCGCACTAAGGTTAAGGCCGATCGCCACAGGTCGAAGCCTCCCGTATACGTCGTTGGTCAAAAAGTGTGGCTTTCAACCAAGAACATTCCTCTTCGCTCCATATCTAACAAACTTGCTCCCAAATTTATTGGCCCATTTACTGTCACCAAGATCATCAGCCCGGTGGCAGTCCGCCTCAAATTGCCTCCCGCGTACAGGAGGATCCATCCCGCCTTCCATGTATCTAAGATTAAACCCGTGTTTCATTCTCATATTAATCCGCCTGTCCCGGTTCCTCCCCCACCGCGACTCGTAGATGGGGAGACCACGTATTCGGTTAATCGTATACTGAACTCCAGGCGGAGAGGACGCGGATTTCAGTACTTGGTGGACTGGGAGGGTTACGGTCCGGAGGAGAGAAGTTGGGTGCCTGCTAGAGACATACTGGATCACTCCCTCATCGATGATTACAATCGACAGGGTAAGGAGTCTGGGAACGCCAGGAGGCGTTCTTAGGAGGAGGGGTACTGTCACGGTAGACACATTCTCTGTTCCTTCTCGTCTCGTGTTTATGTTGTGGTTTGAATGCACGTGTGTAGTGGGCGTGAGTGTATGACATCACCTGATCCACTTCAGCTGATCCTCATTCACTTCACCAGCTGCAGTCAATCTCACCACCCTACTTATACTTACCGCTGTTCTATCATCCTTGTCAGATCGTTGTTTGATGTCGTTCGTGTTGGTGTTCCGGTGTCCAGTTCCTGCCTTGTGTTCCAGTTCCTGTTCTTCGTCTTCGTCACTGGGTTTCGTCTGCTGTTTCACCGTCACCGCACCATCATCTCTTCACCATCGGATCCTGATCACCGAAGTCCCTGTGTCACCCGTTCTACATCAGCCTGTACTGCTTCATCATCATTTACAATAAATATTCTGTTTACTTGCATTTGCTTCCCGTCTTTCGTTACAATATGACAGTTACTTTGTAAGATTTTTTATTTATTTTTTCAGGAGCAATGATCCCCATATACCCACCTACCCAGCTTCTGTGCGCTTGTACAATGTACATAATCATAACATCTTTGTTGCGGACGCACTGAGGCACAGAGATGTGGGGGTCAAGGCAATTGAAACCCCAACCCCACATCAGCTCTGGCAGTTCTGGAAAGTGTCCTGTTGGCTGAGGATGGCGACACATATGTATATGCCTCAGATAACCGAGCCCTTTGCCCAGACCTTCAGTTTTGCTACAGGGATGTGAAAATGTACGTGGTCTTCAAATCAGTAGCTTTGACAGACTTGTGTAGTAAAACAATCAATTTAATGTGCAGACTGTACCAGAAGGAGAATAAGCAGGAGTTTGGAGACTAAAGTGTGGAGGGAACGCTATAAGCTTTGGAAAGACAGGGAGAATCATGCAATGCAGCGTGTGATGACAGCCGTGCCAAGCTTAATAACATGTCCTCAGCAGGAACAACACTAGTAGCCATTTCTTCCCCATTAAAGCTATGGTATACGATTTTGAAAATCGGTCGAGAAAGCCTGAATTTTTAAAAAACTCATCACGCCCCTCCACACACACACCCCTGCCCTCTGTGCTACCTGATCCCTCCCACCGGGAAACGAATTGAACAACATCACTCAGTCAAGCTGTGATCACCGGTAGTAAACATCGGAACTGAGATGTACGCTGTGTCAAGGACTTCAAGAAATATAATTACTTTGACCCGTGATAGGTGATGCTAAACGGCTAACATTCCAATGCCGACCGGCAGCATGAGCAAGTTGTCAAACTGATAAAAAGCTATTTATGTAACACGTCACACCATAAAAGTATAAATAAATGTTTACCTGCTCAACAAAAAGTCAGCCGTGTCAGCGTCGGTCTTCAGTCCCAGATCTCCTTGAAGCTTCCTCCAACGGTCAATGGTGAACCCTATATTTATCCTACTCAAAGTTCGGCGTTCTTCACATTTTTTTTTTATCTCTGCTCGTTCCTCTAATGACTTTCTCTATCGTCCTAACTTTACTGTAGAAGCAAGCAGGGGACGCTTGCTGCTGTCTTTTTTTTTTATCCATTGCTGATATGCTACTTAGCTAGCTACCATAGACTGTCAGCTGCTTACACGCGCAATTTCATGTCGCAGGAGGGGGGCGGGTGCGGTTGGGTGGAGACGCGAGCGCCAGGCGGAGTTTCAAGTGGAGCTGGTAATTGGATGAGAGCAGTTGACCAATGTAAGCTGTCCGGCCGGACAGCTTACATTGGTCAACTTTTTTGCGGCTGTACAGCCAATAGAGTGAATGGATTTTTTTTCATTCTTTTTTCTATTCATATTGTTAGGATTGTACTATATAACCATAACCAGGATCTAAACGAGGATATTAATAATGAACAATCTTCGAAATCGTATACCCTAGCTTTAATGAAACGAACACACAGCGTTTCCAATAGTGGAGAAATGTGTTTTCTGGGTTCATCTAGTAACATGGAGCGGGAGAACTGCAGGGTGTTTCTGCTTCTCACACACACTTGTGCTGGTGGTCTTCCTCTCGGGAGAGTGATGACCCAGTCAGAGGACGAGAGGACAGTTAGTGCGGGATTGGAGCTGCTGAAGTCCTCGTTGACGAAGGATGGCTTTGGAGGGCGAGGTGAGGCAGGCCGTGTGTGTTTCTGACAGAAGACTCGAAGGCAGAAAAGGGAGCTATAGCCCAGGGCTTTCCTGAAGCCTCATCTTTTGCGAGCTGTGTGGAGGCGGTTGTGGAACAGAGAACACAACATTGAGATGAAGGAGCGGCGGACACTGTTCAGCACAGTAGAAGACATGCTTTACACCTGTGAGATCAGTATAGTTGAGTTGCTGTACCAGCAAGCCCTGGAAAACCCTTTGACCAACAGCTAGAGACAATAGTAGACAGGTAGAGGTACTTCTGATATGTTCACCCTCCAGAAGCCTGTTTTGAATTTATTATCTGTCTTAACTCGCTACAGATACAAGAAGTTCCTGACCGATCTACGGGTTCTTTACAATCGATGTGAGAGTTTGGCTCTCAGCTACAGGAGAGACTTGCCAACACGTGGCGACCAAACACACAACTATGTGGAGAAGCAATGTGTGTTTTGAAAGACAAAATACTCCAAAGAACAAAAGCATTCAGCCTCCCTCAATTATTCCAGCTCTTCATCCCCGACTGGAGATGTACCATGAGGCACGAGTGACGGTCGCTGCACTTGGCCATCGGGAGGCGCTCCAGCGCTCAAGAGTCACTGATACAGAAAGTAACATTAAAGCGTCTGATCTTTCTCAGGTGAAGAATAATTTTTAAATATGAATCATTATAGAATTCTCAGATCTTTTTATAAATATGTCTGAATCTCATGTCTTCATGTCACTGTTAGGTTGGAAAGAAGAAGTTTGAGGTGAAATCCTCCACATCAGGACACAGCTATACTGTGGAAATGTAGTTGGATCTCTCACATGTCCAGTTGGCCAAAGTGGGACACCAGCAAACACCAGCAGCAACATTACAACATCACCTCCATCAACTTTCTCCACACAACAGCTGAAATGAGGGCTGAGCTGCTGAAAATAACAAAAGGTAATTATTTCTTTGCAGAATCATGTCAGACATGTGTTCAAATATCTAAAGAAGGTATTTAAAGACAATGTCTGGTTCATCTTCTTCACAGCCTCAGCTTCTCTTGCCAAAGTAGGACATAGTAGGATGTATGCCCAAGTAGGACATAATACCTTCGTTATACATGATTAGTTCTAAACAAAACAGCTAGTCAGCAGTGTGACATTAGTATACACTTTTTATAGACGTGCCTCCAAGGCAAGAAACCTGCAATACTGATGGTCAGTACAATTTCACTGCTCAAGATTATGGTCAGTATAAAGGGAGGGTTGGTGCTGTTTTGTTTTTCAAAAAAATAAATGTTTCTTGTTTCTTGTTTCCAATGATGACCAGAAATTATCTTGCAATATATATATTCATTTTGTATGTGTATGTAATGAACAGTAGACATGCACCAGCTGGACCGGTCTCCCCCAGCTCATCTACTCCTCATACACTAACCAACCCTGTATACACAGTCACTCAGAGAGAGGCGAGTTCATGAAGCTTAGAAGAGTTAAAGGAACAGTTCAACCAAAAATGAAAATTATCCCAAAATATTTACTCCTCCTAAAGCCATTCTAGATGTATCTTCTTTCAACCGAACACAACCGGAGTTATAAAATATATCCTGACTCTTCCCAGCTTTATAATGGCATTGAATAGTGTCCGAGTTTTTGAAGCTCCAAAAAGCGCATCTATCCTTCATTAACGTAATCCATACGACTCTACTCTGAGGCTGTGAGGGACCAAGCGGTTAAGCATGAGGAGTCACAAGGGAAGTTCAAAAGTAAGGATTTCTATTTCCCAAAAATTGGTACAACAAAATAAAAATAAAGTTTTGGGCCCGTAAAAGAGGTCAAAATGAACAGACAGTAACTAAAGCTCTGAACATAAGAGACTCAAAAATACAACTGACCTTCAACAAAAGAAACAAAAGGGACTTATATATTGGCTGATCAAACCAATTTTGACACACAAGGGAAGACTAACAACAACACTACCACATATACCTCAAATAACAGCAAAACATACCTAAAACTTATATAATATAAATCTAAACCACAAAATATCTAAGGAAAAAAATAAAGAATCAGCATTGCTCAGAGTGGATTAGCAAGTTAGATCGATCTACTGTGGGATGTCCTAACAGGTTTCTATTGTTTGTAGCCCATAGGCTATGTCTTCATGTATAAAGTTATGTCTCAATAACAGAACTTTGGGTTAAGATTGTTGAAGGGTGTCGTGCGAACATCGCTGCTGAAGAACTGTGCTACTCTACTACCTTCAATAAGTTCTTCTCCCCACAAGAACTCTGGTCAAGCTTACTTATTTTATTTTTTGGAGAAATCTAATACATTGGCGAGCCACCCAAACTACTGCTCGGCCAAATACAGCAAAATCTAACAGCTGTCAGCCAACAGCGGTGGCCCGAAGATCAACCAAGACTGGTTCGAGGCGGCGTTTGACAGCTGGACGCCCCAGAAAAAGACCTTCTGGTTCAGAGCATGACTACAGTAGACATACAGGAGAAGAGGGGAAAGGGTTGTCAGGGTACGCCACAAATTGTCAGAGTCTGTGGCAATGAATTACTCGCATCAAGCTTAAAATGGCACAAGTTTGTATGGTGTGTGTGTGTGTGTGTGTGTGTGTGTGTGTGTGTGTGTGTGTGTGTGTGTGTGTGTGTGTGTGTGTGTGTGTGTGTGTAAGGGAGGGGGTAATTACAGGTACAGGGTAATTAACAGTGTTTCAAAATGTTAGTTAGTAGATAAGTTAAAAGTATTATTTATTATTTATCAATTCTGTGTAATGAATTCTTGTTAACAGTAGCAACTGCACATAAAAACTCCTTTCATGCATCCTTTTAAAGTTTACTTTTTTTTTTAAATTGTGAATTGTATGTAATGTTGCTTTTTGTGTACCCATAAAAGGCAATCAAATGTGTAAAAAAAAAAAATATATATATATATATAATTAGTTTCAGCTTTGTGTGGCCAATCAGCTCTGTGATCATTGGTAATCATTAAGTTAATGCAAACAAATACTTTTAAATGTTATGCTAGGTAGGAAGACTGAAGGTAATGATTTCAAATTGTTTGCAATAATGTTTTTTGTTTTGTTTTTGACAAACCTTTTTCTTGTGTTTGTAGATAATAATAATAATTGTGCACTATATATTACAGCAATCTCAAAGTGCTACAGTACAGAGCATATAATAATGAAATTAAAAAAATCAAAGTCAATAAATAGTTAAAAGTAAAACCTATAAAATTTGTTCCATACATTAACGAGTCGTTTTCTCATTTTTAAGCTCTTTTTTGGTTTGTTTGTGTTTTTAAAATCATATTTATTTATAAGTTGTAAATTCTGTGTAACCTTTAATTTTGTATAAACACTTGTGCATCCGTTTTGTATTTCAGCATAGATGTATATATCTATGGGGTTTCATCAGAGAATATCTAATGAGGGGAGAAGTGTCACTCTCAGTAAACTTCCGGCTTCTGAACTGGTTGCAGTTCCACTCTGCCTCCATATGAGGGCGCTCACAGGACGAGTGCAGAATGAATGGAGGTCTAAGGAGATATACCCCTAAAAATCCACTTTTCTCAGGATATAATTATTTGTCTAGTAATTTGAATGTTGTATTCGAAAGGAGATGCTAAGAAATTACTCATTGCTGGGTGTTAGATTTTTTAGAGTCACTTATTTGCTTTAAAAAGTCTTTTAATATGTCAATGACGTCATACACATCATACGGCCAGAGATACTGCTTTACGGCAATCCTTCAGTCACTTTGGTGCTTTCGCACTCTGCACTTTCTTTTCTCTCGAGGCATCGACAACACCGCTGACACAGGTAAATACACGTGCTAGAAGAGTTTTTGTTTTGTTGTTTTAAAAGACCACGCCGAAAATACACACACACATTCTGGTCCGCTTCGGATGCCACGATGCCATCAAGCGGTATCTCTGGACTTAATCAGTCCTTCACTGACCAATCAGCGTTCATTAGCATAATGCTAGCATATAATGGGCAACAACAACTCAACCTGTAAGAAATCGAAAGGTCATAAATGCTCGTTCATTCAACTTTGGACCTATAACCCATGTTGAACTTGCAAAACCTACAATCAAATCTGAGATTTCTCAACGGCAATCGGGTGAAAGAGACAAATTTAGCCGTCTAGCTCCATAGACTCCCATTCATTTCGATCGCCCCCAGTGGAACTCTGGTGGAACTACAACCAGAATTCGGCCCAATAGGACTTAATAAACCCCTTTTGAGATGGTGCTCGATGCAGAGCCAAATGGGAGGAGCTAGAGCTCGAGCTCCCCCTCGCTGAATTTAGTGGGCGGGGCTTCGCTGCAGCATCCAATGGGAGGAGCTAGAGCTCTAGCTCACCCTCGCTGGATCTAGTGGACAGAACATGACGCGCTATCAAGCCTTTTAATGTTAGTGCGAGTTTCACCCGTGATGAAAGGACAAGTTTGTTTTGATGCGCAAGATGCTGGCAAACATAATATTGTATTTTTCTCTAATATTTGTCATGATTATGATAAATTATACAATTATTTATCGTTTCTGTGACAAACATGTAAACACTTAATAAGAACATTGCTCACACTATGTGTGCGTGTTTCTAAAAACTGTTGAAACTTTGTATCTATGTATTATTTTCTCTTTATTACGATGAAAGAGTTTCGTTGTTTTCCTCACTTTTAAAGCCGCTTTGGACAAAAGCGTCTGCAATATGATTATGTAAATTACTAGACTTAAAAGGCAATGTGAAAGCTTACTATCTGTGCACCCGTTTATTTTTTGTCCACCGCAGTAACGCGTGTTATTTGTGTCAATTAATCTAAATCATCTGATTAATTTATGAAATAAAAAATAATAAGACTAGGTTACCTAATCTGTCCTTTTTGTACGTAAATGTAAAAGCATAGGCTACTCCAACAGGCCAGTTGTAATTTTTTTTTTTTATATTATGTAAATTAAAATGGAATATTTACTGTAATATTGGATAGACTCAACCTTCATGTGATAGGCTATATATGCATTAAGCTATTTTAATAAAAGCAGTCCAGTACTCTAAAACCAGCCATGTGACTTCCCACACTAGAGGAAAAACAAGATAACAAATGTGCTCTGAGATTAGTGAGGCATCCACCCCACATTTTAATGGTATAATAAGATAAAATAATACATTTTATGAATATAACGTTGAAGTACACACTTCACATATCATTGTAATATTTTACAAAACTCAATCAATATTTATTTACATAGTACTCCCACTGGTAGATTGAAGTTCAAGTTGATTTCATTTATACAGCACATTTTATAACAGCCACTGACTGACCTAAGTGCTTTACAGAACTACAAAATAAAAAAAATTAAAAGAGAATAATACCTGCATAACAGCACAGCACAGATAAGTGCAGCAAATCATTATCGTAAGCAAAAGTAGCAAAAAACATTATCGAACTTAAAATATAAAATAAGAAAACAGAAATCGCTTGATCTCATAAGATTAACAAGTGAGGGTTGTGTAAACAAGACTTTTTCTTCTGTCTCGTACTTCCAGCAAGAACACTTCCATGTCCTCTACTCTTTGAAAAATGAATAGGAAGGGAGCCCAAATTTCTTCTCCATATGCTTCACCTTCATAACGCATGGAGTTTAAAAACAAGTCCCGCATTGTGATAGCCAACAGGGCATCATCCATCTTCATCCCAAGCACACCCTGTTTATTTTCTTTATTTTACAAAAGCACAATGTTTTATTTCGATTGTAAGTACACACATAAAAAAATAGACTTTCAACAGTTTATTTTTTTATATTTCTTAAGTGTGTATGACCAAAAATGACAGAGTATTTTAAGTCTATTTTCCTGCTATGTGAAAAAAATCGCCGGCGCGTTTCTCGACCCCAGAGGGTTAAGATCTTTGGCAGATCAATCTTTCCAGTAAAGTAGTGTTGGCTCTCTTCCACCCACTCACAGGCCAGCTGAATATTCCTCATCACTGCGGAGGCCTGTGTGCCATATAATAATTCCAATAATAATGTAATTAATGAAGTGCTGCTCATAAACACTTATGAAACAGGAAAGCCAAATATATAAATGAACAAATCACGCAATAGATCTCCATGACATCTGACTCAGGAGGAGTGACTTCCATGTCAGCTGGCGGTATTTGTTCCTTAGTGACTGTTTGTGGGACTTGACTATGGTAAAGTGACAAACATTAGAATATTTTTAGGCTTGCACTACTATTTTTTTCTGAAAATGCACAGTATGGAGGTTTTAATCAAAAGTATAGTTATCAATATCATACCTTGTCAGAGGAAATGTCTGAGTTAACTGATAGCACCTCCAGTTCCTGATTGACTGGTAAAAGATTGCAATTGAAAAACTCAGTTTTTTTAATTTTGTTGATGTGTTCTCACAGCCCTTTTTTGCTTTATAAATAACCATAAATTGATGGAAACTCACCGCAGCAAAATCAAATGGCTTTGAGAGCATAATGTTGAGTGCATTCTTAACAAAAACAAAACTATATTAACAAATGCGGTGCTTAGCACTCTGAGCACAGTTTTGTTACACAAATAGCAAATATAAGACCACTAACCATCAGCATGAATATCCCACAATCAATTCCTCCTAGCTGAAGATGGGCTCCCGGTTTATTATAGACAATATACAATCAGACCATATACAACAGTATATAGCTTTCACATCCAGTGATTTGTTTTTTGTTTTGTTTAATTAAAGTCTTTGTTTGTTTAAAGTTTTGTTAAAAACATGCACTTGGTTTACTCAATTCACCCTCAGTGGGTTATTTGTGACAACTGTGCACTGCATTCTTTCTTAATACTCCACTACAGATATTAAAAGTTTAGTAGCAAAGAAGTTAAAAAGCTGCACCTCCAAACCAGTCAGTACAGACATGTTCCAATGGCCGGGAGAAATGTGATTTGCCAGTTTTCTAAAGTAATACTATCAAGATAAAATATGCGGAAGCAAGAATGCAAGTACAACTCTTTAATGGTGTAACAACACTCAGTCAGAGCACACACAACAAACTGGTGACACAGGGACAAGATGGTCGGTAATCCAGAGTGAAGTGCCTTGATGATGAGATGAATAAATCCAGAATAGTGGCGAACCGTGGAACAAGACAAGACGCTGACAAGAACAGGATCACTCACGAGGGACATCAAACAACAATCTGACAAAGGAAGGAAAGTTCAGTGAGTATTTAAAGGTGAGATGATAGGCAACAGCTGGGGAGGTGATTGCGATCAGCTGGATCACTAATCCACCTGATCTGAGTGGTGCCGCCCACACACGCACACCCACACATCTAACAACAGAAACACGAGACTAGAAGGAGACAATGAATTCAGAAACCGTGACAAATACAGCAATAAAAAATATCATTTATTCGCGGGCAGTCACATGTAAATAAAGACATAATTTATCATATTGCAATAAAAATGTTAGAGCCTTATGTTAGAGCCAGTGGTTTGGTTTTACTATTATTTATTAACTATTATTTAAATGATCCGTTTATCACTGTACAGCCGCTTTGGAACAATCTACATTGTTAAAAGCGCTATATAAATGAAGATGACTTGACTATGACTGAATTATAATTATATAATACTGTAAACCATAATTGGCTGAAACATAAAAGTATGAGCTCAAACAGATCCACCATATATTTCATAATGCACAACACATTTCGGTTCATGCAGTCGAATGAAAGTACTACCGTCACTGCGCCACCTGTAAAAAATGAATAACTATCATTAAATTCTAGTACTCTTAAAATACGTAACAAAGGTAAAAAGTAATTTCCTTCCATTAGTGTGACTTAATAACAACATCTTGTTTTAAAACACAGTATGTTGATGTGTAGCAGACATGACCTCAAAAGAACTTTCAAATTTTAGATAATAGGGTACCAATAAACCTAAACCCTGCAACATGAGATGTCCGCTTTGTTTGTGATTTTTATCCTGAAATTTAGGCCAAAATGTTGACAGATCCTTGAGATTTGGACCTGTTGTGGCAAAAATTCTGTTAAACATCATCACTGCGTAGGAGACACTCAGAGTCAAATTAATAAAATGATAAGTATTTATTCTTGCAAGAATAGGTTCAGTCTAGTACACAGAAGTTACGCTGTGCAAGAGAGTGACACACAACAGGAAGATATGAGACAGCCTTTATACTGTTTTCAAGGTTCCTCCTCACCCGCTGTACCTTTCACCCACTCAGATAAGGTCCTTACTGCTGTTCAGTTTCTACTTAAAGACACAAACTGGTACTGAAATAAACTGGCCAAAACTGACCGTCCCTAAGGTCAGAGGTCCTGTCCCATATGTTCCTGAAACGTCACACACAAGCACGTACACACATATACTTTTATACATTGAATAGGTTCTTTCTCTTATGATACCTGTTTGGGATCAATGAATATTAAAATTTCCACAACAGACCAATTGAGAGTCCATAATGCGCACTAGTGTAATTATGGGTATAACAACCAAAACGTACAAGTACATTATGCATACCAGGCTAACATAAGGAAAAAAATAACATACACATATAATCCAGTGCCCTGACTCTCATGAAGGAAGTAAAATCAAATCCTTCACTGTAAAAAAAAATCCTAATTTTACAGAAAATAACTCTAAAAATTTTAGAGTATTTTTCTGTTATTTAAAATTATATTCAAAACTCTGTAAAATTACAAACAATATCTGTAAATTAATTAATTGACTGTTAATTTAAGGATTATATCATTAATGACAAATTACAGTAATGCTTATTTTTTATACAGGACATTTACTGTATTATTTATACAGTATGTTTCTGTTTTCTTAAATTACATACAAAGTTGTGTAAAATTACAATAATAATGTGTAATTAAATATGAAGCTCATTATATAAAGGGTTTATATCCATACTTACAATCTAACATAATTCCTTGTAATTTTAAATTAAATATTATTAGTTTTACATTTAATTGTATTTTTACATATAAACTCTGTAATTGTCGATATATAAATTTTAGCAAACTTTTATCATTGCATTAAACAATTCGTAGTCTCTTGCATCTTTGCTCTCCAGGTTGAAACTTTCAGTCATGTTGTGCTTCTGGCCACACACACAATCAGTGATGTCACAGAAAGCAAAAGCACTTACATTCCAAGAAAGGTAACTTAAAGTGATACTCCACTTTTTTTGGAAATAGGCTCATTTTACAACTCCCCCAGAGTTAAACTGTTGAGTGCAGCAGGCCACCTTCCGTCAACACAACGGAACTATTTTCAGGCGCTGCGTCATATCATTACGCCTGCTGCACTCATGGTACGGCAGTGAAGTTTCTTGATTATTACGCAGGAATGAGAGTATAGTTCCTAGCCATATCAGCCTAGAAAATCGCAACTTTACATTTTCCGTCGGTCTTAGTGCACAATGTAACTACAGAAGAGTCAAGTTTTAAATAGGAAAAATATCAAAACTCTTTGGTCATTTTTTTTTTAGAAATGCTAATGGTCTTGTCCACTTCAATGATGTATGCTAAGCTATGCTAAAAGGGGGAGTTTAACTCTGGGGGAGTTGTAAAATGAGCCTATTTCCAAAAAAAGTGGAGTATCCCTTTAAGTAAATTTAAAAGCCAGGGAAGCTTTGCAATAGTCCAGACATGATTTAGTCAAAGAAGAATGAAAAGAGCAGCAACATGCTTGAAAGTTTTAACCTTGCAGCAGACACTTTTTGCCAAAGTGGTTTAGTGTGGACTTAAGTGTTCACAATAATGAGGCAATGCATCAGAAAACAGATTAACACAAATGAAAGTAAAGTAACAATTTATTATTGTTAAACATTTTTGTCAAAGCCTTGACAGCAAAGGCATATTAGAAAATAAAGCCTTTTATATTAATTTCCTCCTCTCATTTCTTCTGGATATAAATGCTTAGTTCACCCAAAAAATTAAAATGCTGTCATCATTTACTCACCCTCAAGTTGTTCCAAAACCGTACGAGTGTCTTTCTTCTGCTGAACACAATAGATGATTTTATGAATAAAAGAAAGAAACTCAAGGTGCAAACAACTTGAGGGTGAGTAGATGACAGCATTTTACATTTTTGGGTGAAAAAACAGGATACATATGAACATGTACAAAATAAATGTAGCTCTCATGCCGTTAACACTCCTGGTCAAACTAGGGAAAATCAAGGATAATCAAGAAACATTGCATCCATACTGTGCACATCTCATAACATCAGGTATCTGTAAGAGGAGAGAAGAACTGTGAGATTACTTATAATTTTGCCACATTTCTAAAATTGTTGCATAATTCATTCTCTAAAATGAAAAGCAAATTATGTCACTTATAAAAAAAGATACCATGACCACCTTTCAGTGTGTATGTGCCCTCAAAGCTAACAAAAGATCTGATTTGGGACTGACTAATTTATCGCTTCACTAATGATTGTGTTTGTTTTGTGAGGGAGTGATACCATTTACTCTGTCCACTCAAAATTGGCAATGTTGGAAATGAGGCTCAGCACTCTTGGGTTGACAACATACTGGCGTCCCTTTTCCTTGCGTGTGACTTTGGTCCCTTGATCTGGGTTAATTTTGAATATGCATCTGTTGGAAAAAATAATTGTTCCATTAAGTGCAAGACTGATAACTAATACTAACATAAGAAGTCAGTGAAACAGCACATTTGAACACAAAGTGTACAATTTAAGTTCTTAAAGCTTCATTAAGTGACTTCAGTCTATTATTTTTTGCGGTAATACTCAATTTAGTATTATAACAACTGCCTGCAGAGGGCGCCAATAGCCTTTGATTTTTGTTGTTACAATCCACAGAATGAACAAATCCTTTTAATATTGGCCAAACATTTAATTCCAATGTCCACTTAATCTTTAACATTTTCTTTATGATAGAAATGCTACAGCCACTCTGACTTCTTTAAAAATAATATGTGGACATCAACACTGATTTTGAAATTGTAATGAACTTACTACATGCGGTATTTTGTAAGATATTGATGTATTCACCTGGGTTGGCATAGGTTTATCAATAATTTACTTTACAAATCGGATTAAATGGCGCAAATTCCAAAATGTTATAAAAGAAGTTCTCATCTGGTTCCTACGAGAGCACCTGGAGATTCGGGTAGGTGCTCAAATTGCACATAGTATGACCCATTAAATATAACTATACAAATCAAATAATAGTACTGCATTTTATTTTTATTTAATAAAATAAACTAAATAATAAAGTGTGATAATACTATTATATATAAAAAAGGTACTAAATAAAAATACAATAATTTCATATTACACTTTAAAAAATACAATGCTAATATTTACATTTTCTTTCTTAACTTTTTTATAAGAATTGCCAGTACTTTCAAACCCAGGAAGTAAGCCACTTAGTGGTTTTAGCACTGCCCAATGAAGCGAGTCAGTGAATGTCACAGTTTTGCGTTTTTCTCTGATATTCCAATTTTTTCACGTAGTTCACGTGTAACAGCGTAGTGCAGTTGGTTGTCAGATACAGAACACACAACACAGAAGCGCTACGCTGTTACACTACGTGAACTACGTGTAAAAATTGGAATAAAATCGTTATTTTTGTTATTTTTTGCGCACAAAAAGTATTCTTGTTGCTTGATAAACTTAAGGTTGAGCCACTGTAGTCACTTGGACTATTTTAACAATGTCTTTACTAACTTTTCTGAGATGGCAAATATTGATTACCTCGCAGCCTGTGAAGGAGTGAGACAGCTCTCAGATTTCATAAAAAATCTTAATTTGTGTTCTGAGGATGAACGAAAGTCTTACAGGGTTGTAACAACATGAGGGAGAGTAATTACTGACAGAGTTTACATTTTTGGGTAAACTAACCCTTTAAGATGACAATTATACAAATATAAAAACAAGATCAAGTTTAACTACAATATAAATTATATATTTTTAATGTGTAATGCATAATGAAAAGATACCTCTGTAAGAACTCCAGCGTAGCTGCAATTTCCACTGGATAGTCAATGTTGTGCAGGTAATATGAACAGAACATCATCTGGAATGCTTTGTTAAAGCTGGGAAGCTGATCATTTACAATGAACTGGTCCACTGCAACCATGAACATCTTGGCAGTAAGTGGGCTGTTTCCTGTAATCGGTGCAATCAGAGTTTGATTAAAATGGCCAGTAAATATCTTGCTTCACGTATATAGATTCAATGACATTATGCAAGCCAGAAGCTGTTCTGCATACTGCTTAGTTAGCTTCATTCTTGAATAGCCCCATATTGTGTATATATACACTGCAAATAAAAAAACTGTGCAATGTAAACAATTAAAACTGAATTGAAAAACATTGTTACATGATTTCTTTCGCTCAAGACATTTGTTTATAGCATTGTACAATACACTCATCTTAACCTGTTACTTGTGTAAACAATTTTAAAATAAGTAATTGAACCAACAAATGAAAGTTATTTGCACAACCTACCACAAACCACAATGCAGGGGTTCCATGGAAGCTTAGTGGTGTCAACATCAGTTGCAATGTCAGTGTCATCGACAATTAGAAACATCTTGTCTTGTTGCTCTTTGAAATGGGCTAGAAGCATCAGAATAGCTGCACAAGCTTCATCACCTCCTTCCAGAATTTGGTTAAGAACAGCGCCTACTCTGCTTGATGGATCAGTTTTGGCAAACTGAAAGTACCGCAGGATTCTCCTGATCTTGGAAGCTGTGGACTCTTCAAAGGTGTCATCAATCTGGATGCCTGTTAGTTCTCTGAAATGAAGCCTCATTCCATATTCCTGGAACAGGAAAGGCCACACCTTAAATATCTCTTCGGTCTCCTTCAGTCCTGATAATATGTCTCTTCTCTGTGAGGGAAATGTCTCCAACATCAATTTTTCCATTTTCTTTTCATCTTTATCTTTGTTTTTAAACATATTAATTAGCTCTTCTTGTTTTTGCTCTTGCAGTTGTTTTGTTTCACCAGTAGGAAGCTCTGGGTCAGGATTAATGCAGCCATATGCATCTTTACGCCCTTTCTTTACGTTCTCAGGGCTGCCAATTTCAGAAAACCTTTTCTTGGTAGGAGCTTGGAGTCGCCTGAAATTATCGATCCGAGACATTAACTGTTTTACAAGGGAGTCGTACCCAGTGCCGACAACCTGGCCCTCGATCTCATCTCGAAAGGATTTGGGGTAGTGGATAACCATCTTCCTTGCTATTTCAGCAATGTGCCTCTTTCCAGGTTTCTTGCACACTGTGACAACTTCAGCCACCACAATCCTTACAATCTCTCTCCTCTGGGATGCAGATGGCCTCTGCTCATTATCTAGTACCTGTCTTGTACTTGAGGGCAACTTACTCCATGGTATATCAAAGCTGTAATGCCAGCTATTATTTTCCCTGACTAAAGAGGAGGACCCACTCTCTGATGCAAGAAATGAAGCTCGACTTGACACACTGGGTGAGGCTTGACTTGACACACTGGGTGAGGGGGCTTGACTTGACACACTGGGTGAGGGGGCTTGACTTGACACACTGGGTGAGGCTTGACCTGGTATAATGAGTGAGGCTTGACTTGGCATAATGGGCGAGGCTTGACTTCTCTTTAACATGACCAAAGCTGAGCTCCTTGCAGCATTTGTTTTTAGTGTTGAGTTATTGCTGGTGATGCAATCATCAATGTCACTAACGAATGAATCTTCACCAGTGCTTGACTCTTCAAATGGAGTGGTAGCTTGTGAGGAGGAATCATTCAACATTCCCATCACTGAAGATGAACCAAAACAACACAGACATTCATATCAGGCAATATGATTCACATAAAATTGCCTTATATTGTGAGAATCATAATCTTTTTGCAATTACACATTAAATGGTCTCAGACTTTGAGAATTTTTACTTTAAAATGCCACGCTACACAACTAGATAGATCAAGTAGAATGAGTAAGAGACATTGATTCATGTATTCTGTAAGTCTCTTAAATTTGTCATACTTGCTGCTTAGAACTTTATACACAATATGAAACTGAAACTTTCTAAATTGCTCATGGATTATTAATTTACTTACATTTAAAGTGGGCAATGACTTTTCTTGTTTCTATTGGCCTAAGGACTCCTGCGAGGTCATCTGCCTCCAAAAACTTCAGGTCCTCAGCTGAAGAAACTCCAAGGTCTTTAATCACCTCCACCACTCGCTTTATAACATCCTCCTGGCTGAATATGGAACTGAGGGATAAGGTTAGGTTGCTCACCCATTCATCCATGACTGCAAGGAGGAGGAAAAAATGGATTATTGTTGAGTGAATATCAGACTTGTTGTTTTAGTGAATATTAGACTAGCACTGAAAATAACCTCAACCCTAATTAGCAACACTGTGCCTAAGAGATATGACGTTACGTCTGTTCAGACTGTACAGAGGCAATGGGTAAAAATCCATGCAGTGCTCTGCATTTATGCAGTGCATGTCCTCATCTGCTTGTTTGACTTCATAAAGTCCATACTCTGCCAAATACATTGAAGTGTAAGGTGTCACCAAAAAGCACACCTCTTTCTCCTGTTTGATCAAAGCAAGCTCAATCTGACCAAACTTGATTAACTCATCAGACTCCTGTTTTAGGCAGAGAAAAGATCCCTTTTTGTAAAGGGTTCCCTTAAAGTTTACCTCATGGGATACAGAATCTGGTTCTGTAACCATGTGGGCTTGAACTGCATTGCGCACTGCATCACTATACAGGTGAGCATGATACGGGGTCGAGTTTTTTGCCTTCAGCACTGGTGCAAAAAAGGAATTTGAGCTGAGGGTCGCTTGGAGGAGTTGGTGCTGGTTTGCGAGTGACTGGCATACATTCTTGAAGTTTTGAGTTCTTCTTACACACCTCTTGAAGTAGGAGTGTTTACTCTCAAACCTCATTGTCCATAGTCGTATTAGGGGGCCAAGTTTGAGGATCAATGATGCGTAATGGAGAAGATAGTGGTGCTTGGGTTTTAAGCGATCAGAAGGAAACACTGCTTTCCTTGTTTCTAGATATTCAGACACAATAATGTTGAGGTAAGCAATCTGGGCAGTGGTGATTGAGGGAGCACACACTAGTTCAACAAGTTCTTTCAAAGCGATCACTAGTTGCCACACTGGGTCATGAGGATCAACTTTGTCCCCAATAATGACAGGCAGAAGTCTAAGGAGACACCAGTTCTCAGCTGCTTGACCACCTACTGTGTTGGCTTTTTCACTCACCGGAGCAGGACATGAGTTGCAATCAGAGTCCTTGTAGGCAAATTGGGTGATACGTCTGTTTAGCTGAGTGTATGTGAACCAGTGCTTAACCTTTATGAAGTAGCGCAGGTAAATAGCTAAGTCATAAGCTACAACTCCCTCAAACAAATCATGCCCTATGCATGGAGGAAGGCCTGGCTGACATACATGGAAATATTTTAGTGAGTTAAAGACTGAGTCACAATATATTCCTTTAACTTCATCAACATTACTCTGCTGCATTAACTGCACTGCTTCTTTGTAGGTATCAACTGTTCGTACAGGAAAACACTGACTTACATTCTCAAGTTGGTCTCTTTGCACCTCACAGTACCTGCAGAAGTATTTGGAAGTGCTGAAATTCTGTGTGTAGCCACCAATGCAGTGTGACCCCAAATTGTCTCCTACAATAGATAATAGTGTTGCTCGAACCACATGACCAGACGTGGTAACAATTCCGTGTTCTTCGAGCTGTCTCAGGTCTGACAACATTCTAGAAAACACTGTGTCCTGACCAAAGTATTTGAAGTCTGTCTCTTTGCACAACAGTACTAACTGCATATTGTCAATACTGGAACGATGGAATGGCTCAAAGTCAGCAAGTGTGAAGTATACTCCAACAAGCTTATGTTTTTTTCTTGATGACCCAAGTGGGTTGACCACTTCAAAAGCGTCCTGATACAAGATCAGTTTTAAGATTATGTCACCTGCTTGCAGAAATAGCTCGTTGGATTTAAAGACTGAGCCATCACAAACATCCATTAAGACGCCATCAGAAACAAGACGATTCTGAGACTCAACACACTCTTGCCACACAACAGGATCTTTTAGAATAGCTCTTAAAGTGTCAGCCAGGGGTATGTATTGTGCATAACAGTCTCTTCTATGTTCATTGGTGCCCAAGTAAACATCTTGTGGCTGCACATAGGCAAAGTTCTTCTGAAAATACTGCCTTCTGGTATATTCAGTAGAAAGTTGACAGCTACATGCAGCATGCAAATCGGTTTCCTGAAGACTCTGAAAAACTAAATGAATCTCAGTATCTGACATGTTCGTATTTACTCTTAGTGTCTCTTTAATCTTGTCTTTTGTGTATTGATGACAAATGTCATTCAAACCATTTATCTCTGCAGCAATCATTTGAATTGTTGATGATGGAACAAGATATTTTGCCTGGAGTTGCATGAAAAACAGGCATAGATTTCTCATGTACAAAGCCCTAATATCAGTAACCTGAGACTGATTTTCACTTTGGTCAATTTCAGTTTCATTGAGATCTGTTTGATTGAGATCGATTTGAGAAGACACAGATGGCTCAGAGTGTGTGACTCTAGAATTAGCATCAGTTTCATGTTTATGTGTTCTTGAAACATGGGAGGTAAATGACGACTTCACTTTAAATGCCTTGTTACAATTGGTGAATGGGCAATGTACTAACTCATGCTTACTCAAATGTACCTTGAGGTGTGCAATAAGATCTCTGAGATCTATGCAGTGCTTCTTACAATTTACATCATCACATACAAATGACCTTTGTATGTCATCTAACTGTGAAACATGGCTGTTGTGGGAGCGATAGACATGAGCTTTTAAAGCAGTGTACTTAATGAATTTTTGTTTGCAGTCTGAAAAGCAACATGGAAAATTAATATTTGCTTCATGTCTATGCAAAATCTGATGATCAACATAGCTTTTTATACTTTTCAGGTACATACCACATGAGTGGCATGTAAACTTTTGCAGAACATATGCCATTGTAACCCACTCATAGCCTCAAGCTAAGTTTGCATGTGTGAGATGTGACATACTAAAGTCTGTTGTTTTTGTCGTCGTTGTTGTCGTCTAGGCACGATGTGTTCTGAAGAGTGATGAGTAACTTCGGCCTATAATATCCTCACCTAGCCAGTGAGACAAAAAAACACATTAATTAGTCTGTATGTAAGTTGAAATGCAGCAACAATTTAGCACAACAATAAATATTATCACTTCGTTAAAATCGTTGATAAACCAAGTGATATGTACGTTTATTCTAAACTAATGTTACTAACACACTGCACATAGCCAAAATGAGATGATTTATGAAACCACCGTCACCGGTTCTAGCATTATACAGAATTAGACGATCTATGTTATGTTTCTTACCTTCGTATCCACTTGGTAAAATACACAAGAAACTGGTGGAAAACTCTAGAATGTCGATGCAAAAACCGCGTTTGCTCTCTGTTGCAGAAGATGCGTGAGTTGCACGTGCGTTTCGGCCAGTGGTGTGTGAATTGTGAAACAACAGCGCCGGCGAAGCGGCAGATTCACCACTGACTGAATTCGAATTATACTGGAAAAATAAAACGTTAAGAGTGGGTTACCAATAATAAGTTACAATGTTTTAATCTAGAAAGTTTTTCACATTTTAGAAATTGTTTAAGTAAAGGTTTGATATTTTCATAAGTCAAATGTATAACACTTACAAATTGTTTTACAGAGAAAATTGTAACCAGAGATCAGAAAAATCTTTACAAACTCGAATTTCCCAAAAAACACCATCCACATTCAAAAAACACACTCATATGACACTATAATTTTAAAGTATATTGGTTATTATGTTATCTAATCTGAATATGCATTTGTTCTAGAAATAGGCCTTTATTGTATGTGTATGAGAGTGAAGCAGTGCACTGAGGCAAATACTGACAAATCTGAAACTAGCAAAAAAAGATATTTAGGGTGGAAAACACACACATTCAATCCTATGGATTTTGGCAAATGTGCATGTATTTGTAGGCTACTATTGAAATCAGAGTTCCTGAAAGAAACATAAGGGTATGTAAACAACACCTGTAAAGGACCAGGGTGTAAGCTTGGTTGTTAAAGACATTAATGTCCCCAACTGCCTCAGTAGTCCCATTTAGCTACTTGTTAACCTTTTTCAAGACACATCACAGCTTCAGAAAATCAAGAGTAGGGTAATACTGGTTTAGCCTATTTTATGCCATAGAATAAAATGTGAAAGTGATTTGAGCTTGCATGTCATTATGTCATCCACTTAACCAAAACCCATTACAAAAACCCATTGACTTCGGGATGATGGAACTGGAAGTCCTAAAATGCTAAAGTGCTACATGTGCCATTTAAGTACCATTACTAAATTGAAATGCAATAATGCAAGCAAACTGCACAATTACCTATTGTTAAATTGACCTTGCTGGTAAGACAGCAGGCCAACAGGGTTCGTGATGGAACATATGGTGCATTGAAGTCCTCCTGGGAAGTTTGTATTCATGAGGTTTTACTATTTATTTTTTATGTTTTAAATTAATTTATGAAGCCACTGTAAACTTTATCATTACATATTATATTGTTATAATATAATGCTATCATATTTTGTGCAGGCATTAGCTTACTTTATTGTAAATAGAAAAGCCTGATAATGTCACTGCTAAATACCTATAAGTATTGGTATTCCACAATGTTTCTTACTGACACACCCATAACTCTTAAAGATTGGGGCTTAAAGAAAATCCTCAGCTTCCTACTCATATTTTCATCATTGTGGTGGCATTCATGTGCGTTCAACTCGTAAATACAATCTTTATGACATGACTTGAAGATATTTGTCCTGTATCAACACTAAAGGCATAACCACTGCAGTCAACACCTTGGAGTATCCGTGCTGTTAAATAAAAGTCTGTAGACAAGGGATAGGGTTAGGGTTAGGGTTAAAATTAAACCCTTAAGATTTAGATTAAGCCAGGATTAGGCCTTAGTTCAATTAGGGCATGTGATTAGCTTTTAAAAATGTGCCTTAGAAAAAAAAAACATTATGTGTGCATCTTGAGACAAAACAATGGCACTGACACATTTTAAGATGTCAGTGCAAGTTGTTTTCAGGTAAAACAGCTCAAACATGCATTTTAGTCTGGGACTACAGACTGTATATGTTCATAGACTTGCCTGTGAAACCTGAGGTATATGTTGTAACTTGTATATAATTATGCCAATTGTTAGCAAACAAGTGATGCGTTGGACAGAGGATTAACCATAAACCTTGTGTTGCGTAACAGTATTACACAGAAGCAAAGTCAAGAATTTGTTAAAGTGCAAAAGGGTCAAATGGGTCACATGAATGTAACTCTAATGTCACCATGATACCAATCCATTAGATTTTCATATGGGTCTATACATAATTTTTTTATGAATACATATGCAGCGTTATCTCTGTTTACTATGTTTGCTCTGTTAAATTGCTGTTTAGCATAGCAGTGGTAAATGTTGTTATAGCCTATGGTATACGTTTAATTTTTAATCATGCACTTCAATGAAAACACAATTTAACCATTTGATTAAATATAACAGCCAGCCTAAACAAAACTAGATAAATATCACGTGTATATTTTTTCTATTCTTTCTTTTAAAACGTGACTTATTTTCCTGTAATTGCAATGTTACCACACTATTGGCTGTCTCTCCGAGTGTTTTTGAGCATGATTGGTTAATCTGAGTGTCATCCAGGAATCTGGCCAATGACAACTATGCGCGCCTCTACAGTTCAAGTTTGAATATACGTCAGTTGGAGTGAGTGAGTGTGCTGCTGGGATCTCAGTTCTATGTTACCTCGGTTCTGTGGCTTTTACTTTGTTTAAACATGGATTGTTTTACATCGGACTGCTACATTTTTATTTTGAGCGAGTTGCAGGATGTAAATGAAGGAACCGGACAAACAAACCCGGAATAAGGACAACGAATTTTAACAACGTGTAACAGACATAATGCAATCTGCGGAAGGTAAATAGCTTTTTATTTAAAAAAAAAAAAATCTGCTAACGTTACATCAAAATGTAGTGTGTTAAATTGAGCATCTAAACGCAATCAACGTTACATATAAATGTATTAGGCTAATGTTATGTGTTGCTAGCATGTGTAAATATTGTCAGCTAAATTAGTTTTTGATACTCAGCATATGAGCTTTACAATGAGTGAAATGAGAACATTGTCTTTTTAGACTGAGGAACTCGACCACACTCCTAGAAGAATCCTCTAGAAGAATAAGCCTTTTGAATCTACTGATGATCGCGGGATATAAGTTAGGCCTAACGTTACCGAACAGTCAAAATGATGATTCATCATAATATGTTTTGAAGCTGGTGAGTACAATTTGCGAGCTTTTGTAAATGTCTCTGTTAGTAAGTAAAAGCAAATAGCTAATATTCCTGTGCATGTGTGTGTTTCCCTCATGATCCAGGAATTTTGGGAACAAACAGTATCCAGCCACACGATCTTCAGATGCGTGAGTATAGCCATAGTAAAATACACATGAAATAGAGGCAGAACATGTAAACTCGGCTGAAAGGCACACTGATTCAAACCCTCCTGACAATATTTTACCTAGTATCTCCTTGAATTTACAGGTCTAACGTTAGCTAACCCAAAATTAAATGTCCTTTCAAAATGAAAGTATTTTTAGACCTGTATGACTTCTGTGAAACACAAGAACTTTGGCAATAAAACAACATTGGAACCCATTATATATATCAAAAAAACAATGAAGGCATTTCTCAAGATATCTTAATTAAGGTTCTACATAAGAAATTCATACAGTTTTGGAACAACTTGAGGGTGAGAAAATAATGAGACATTTTTTTTGGATGAGCTGTTTTAAGGACATGGTCCTTTGCTAAATTAACCATGGTTTTTATTATAGTAAAAGTGTAGAAACCATGTTTTTATGGTGGATTGATTACAATAATGTATTCCCATTTGGTTAGTGTAGCAAAACCATGGTTAATTTTTGTAAGGGTTCTCCAGATTTATATAACACTTAAAGGATGAGTTCACCTCAAAATGAAAAGTTTTTTGAGGAAAACATTTCAGGATTTTTCTCCACACAATGGACTTCAACCGCAACCAAAATGTTGAAGTCCAAATCAATGCAGTTTCAAAGGGCTCTGACGTGCTTCAAAGGGCTGTGCACGATCCCAGGTGAGAAATAGGGTTTTATCTAGCGAAACGATCAGCCGTTTTCCAAAAAAAAAATAAACAAACTTAATATACTTTTTAACCACAGTTGTTCGTCTTGCGCTGGTCTGCGATGCGCCGGGCATTACGTTATCACGTTGGAAACGTGATGCTTCACATCATCTGTCTTAAGTTATTTGTCTGTGTACATGGTTCAAAAAGGCAGGGAAGGGCGAAAAATTCCATCTCATCTTCTCCTCCAACTTCAAAATCGTCCGACATCTTGGTTTAAATTTATTATTATTACTTAAAAAAAATCTTTCGTTTCCAACGTGATGACGTAATGCCTGGTGCGTCGCAGACCAGCACAAGATGAAAAATTGTGGTTAAAAAGTATATAAATGTTTTTTTTTTTTTAAATGACTGATCGTTTCGCTAGATTAAACCCTAGGCCTATTCCTCAGATGGGATCGTGCACAGCCCTTTGCAGCACGTCAAAGCCCTTTGAAACTGCATTGATTTGGACTTCAACATGTTGGTTGCGATTGAAGTCCATTGTGTGGAGAGAAATCCTGACATGTTTTCCTCAAATAACTTAATTTCTTTTACATTGAAGAAAGAAAGACATCTTGGATGGCATTGGGTTGAGTAAATTATTAGGAAATTTTCATTTTGAGGTGAACTAATCCTTTAAGGAACACATTAAAAATGGTCCTATGTCACCCAGATCAATTCAGTCGTTTGGCTGACAAAAAACAGCACGCAAGTTCCAGTCTTCTTGCGCTTGATGTTTAAACTGACAGGACTTGCAAATTGATAAACTCACACTATGATGGTTAAACTTTGCAATTAATCCGCGAATCACAAGCGTTACGGGTCGGGGAGCGGCTGGCACGTAGCCTACTGATCATGAATCAAGGATCAACTACGATCCCTATACTTGACATCGCACATCCAGTAATGTGACTATCGTGGATGCGCACATCGCGATATCGATGCTAAAATGATACATCGTGCAGCTCTACAAGTCACCGTGACTCATTTTAAAACTAGAAATGGTGGAAGAGTTCAATTAATTATTTGAGTTGTTTGTTTGGGTTTGCTATATTACACACGTTTTCATCATACATTTTATAAATGGTTTAAAGTTGTCATGAAATGCAATTTTTATGTTAGTATTTTTATGTGTAATATTGTAGTGTTTATTATAAATGATTTATCTGTACACTTCGTTATTTTTAAAAATTCATGTACCCTTATCGTTAATCAAATACGTTACCCTTTCCTCCCCCCTCGAAACGACTTCTCTTCCAGTTAAAAGCTATTACTAGAGGGCGTGGCATTGTAGTCTGTGAACTTAACTATCAGCCGCCTCATCTTGGTTTGCGGGAGGCTTATATAAATATGGGGTGATTCCTTCCAGAAAATTTGGCTGCTCGTCATCGTCGGTAGTGATCGACCGATGTATCGGTTTACCGATATTTTTCCCGATATTTAAGCATTTTCCCATAATCGGGTATCGGTTTTGTAATATCGGATTTGCAGATAAACAGCGCCATCTTGTGGCCGTTTTGAGAATTCCGCCATTGCAGCCCGCGTCTGAGGAGATCAGTCAACAACAACTCTGTGCCAGGCGCGGATTTATGGGCGGGCCTGGGTGGACACGTGCCCACCCAGATTGACAGGTGGCCCACCCAATCAGATTAATAAAAACAAAATTTAAATTTTTTATTTTAATAATAATAATAATAATGAATTAAGTTTGGCCATATACGGCCCGCCGAACACTTTATATGATATATGACAAGCCTGAGCGCATCCATCTCTGGCTCAGCGCCAGCCAACGTGCGAACGCACAGTTTGAATCTGGCAGTTATGTCATGTCACTGTACATATTTTGTCCAGACTTTGACACTCTTGCAAGGAGAGGGGACGAGGCTCATTGTTCACATTAACAACGTGTCTTGGGAAGATGTACGCGCTCATAATGGAAGCGACGCGGTCGTGAAAGACGTGGTCAGGCATCTGATTGACTCGTCAAACGCATGCATTTCGACTGCCAAGGGACTCGCGATTTGTCATAAAAAATGACAATTGTGACTTTGTGGTCACGGAAAAAGCGCGTCAGAAACGCGCGTTTTTTGCATCAAAACGTGCGTCCTCGACGTGTGATCTGCTATTTAAATGATATTGTTTCTGTCTGCAGGTGTTTTATGTCTCTGAAGTGTTTTTGTAACAAGAAAAGAAAAACGACTCTCGGTTTCAAGTTCACTGTTTTTTATTTCAGCACCTCGGAGGGTCCCTTAATCCCTTCATTCGAGACACATCTCGCAAATTTTCCAGTTGTAATTCCGGTAACACTTTACAAATAAATTTTCATACATTTTTTTTAATGCAAAAACCACAAATTTCTGGCGCGCGTTTTCCGTGACCACAAAGTGCACGTTAAGAACGCGCGCTTTTATGGCAATTCGCACGTCCCGCATGCTTTATGAATACTTTAGCTTGCCATCAGTGTTGCCAGATGTACGATAATTATCGTATTTGTACGATAATTTTGACCTCTGTACGATGTACGATCAATAATGAAAAAAATCCCATAATGTACGATAATTTCAGAGTTTTCAGTCGTTCGTCCAAACACACATCCTACCGCTTCTCTCTCTGACCCAGAATCATTTTGCAGGCTCACCTGCCTGCACGCAAGCACGTATACACACACACACACACACACACACAGGCACCACACGTGTCGCCCGGCCCGCACGTCAACACTACTCCATCTAATCCATCCTACATGTTGGGATAAATAGCTGTATTCTGCACGTTTACGTCGTGTACGATAAAGTTCTTCCAAATACGATCATTTTGAACTTCTGGTACGATAATTGGACATTTCCAATCTGGCAACACTGCTTGCCATACGCATGTGGTGCAGGCTGCAGCGCGCTCGTTTTTCCAGGCGTGCCTATATGCCGCGGCGAGATGAAAAACATCTCAACTTTTCAGAGAGTGCCGCAAGGTCATTTGACTAAAACCAACCGGTCAGCATCGGTCTTTCCGTATTAACAACTTCGAAAGCTCGGCCGAACAGCTGATCATAGCTGTACAGTGCGGTTTTTATTTCTCATCTCCATAAATATAGCCTACTAAAAATCTAGATTCAGGCCCACCTCGACTTAATCCAGGCCCACCCATCTGTCACGTTCTGCATCCGCCACTGCTCTTTTCGCGCTCGTTGAGTAAGTACTCATTGAAATTAAGTACCTACTCATTGAGTATGCGGTTTGGAACGCAGCCTCAGTCTAATAGCGTTTCATATTTCATGGCGGTGTAACGAGTGGAAATAAGGTGTGGCCCCTTTAAGAGCTGCTCGCGCGCCCTCTTCAACTGTCTGCACTCTGCACCCTAAACTTGGTTTGCAGGCTGCTAACCTAGCTAGTACAGTGTAGTTCGACTTTTTCAGTTTTCCTACACATTCAGAGGGAACTACGATATAACTAAACATTAAATTACCATACCTCTCAATCTACAGATTCCAGCGTTTTTATCGTTGTTGTATTGTTGCTGTTAACTGTGACCGTCCTCCTGGGGCCTGTACCATGATGGTAGTTGAACAAACTCAGGGTTACAGGATTAGTTTAGAGTTGACAAAACCAAACCAATCCAACCAGGCTTTGTTGGTACCATGATGCTGATCATCAACTTTCTCTGTCAACTCAGGCTTTGATCCTGAGTTTAGGAGTTTAAGTGTGACATCAGTAGCGAACAGCCAATCACATGTTGAGAAAGAGTGAAACTGAGATTAATTTCTCGCGAGAGAAGCAGCGCAATTCACTTATTAAATAAAAGTATTAAAATATTAAGAATTTAAACAAATTTACACAGCAAGAAGAAAACAGCAGTCTATGAAAGAGGACAACTAAAAGAAAAAGTCTCGCTACTGTATATCAGTGCAAGTAAAAGTTGTGAAGTTATTTTATACAGCTGATAAAGGTATAGAGAGAATTGAACATTTAAGCTCACATGTAGTCATTTTATTGCTTCATCTATTGATGCTAAAGCGTATTTATATTACCTTTATATATTTATTCATTTAAACTGCGTAATAATAATTGATGAACTAAAATTGTACATGTGTGATTGATAAAGGGTATAATAATTACATAAATAATATCTAAATCATACAAATTTATTATTCTAAATAAGCATCACTAAAAAACAGACAATTTTGTCTGTAAAAATCATTTGCTATGTAGTGACCTTTAATTTTGAGTAGAAACAGGTGGAGTGACTTTATCGCATCAGACATGTGTCACTTTGCTCACAGCTGATTGGTCCAAGTTCGGTTTGCAACCTCTTACCTGGAACATAACCTGCCCCGGACCAGGTTAGCTGTGGAGCGTAAGTTACTATGGCGATGAACACTGCTAAAAGCCAAACCACTTTCATGGTCCCTAAAACCCAGGGTTGACGCAAATTAAACTGAAACATAGCTGGCTAGCCACCTAAACCGGCTTCATGGTATAGGCCCCTGTTTCACGGAGCAGCAGCAGCCAGCACGCTCATCTCATCATGGGTCACCTGACCTGCATGGCCAAACGTCCGCTGAGCAGAAATCAGCTCTAACAGCCTCAGTACGAACATTACTGTGTTAGTTAAAGGGTTAGTTCACCCAAAAATGAAAATTAAGTCATTAATTACTCACCCCCATGCTGTACCAACCCCGTAAGACCTTCGTTCATCTTCGGAACACAAATGAAGATATTTTTGATTAAATCTGAGAGGTGGATCACTGCTACATAGGCTGCCAGAGGGAATGAAACTTGACGGCCCAGAAAGTCATTAAAGAACATGTTTAAATATTCCATATCCCGAACTCCCTTACCGCTTGTAAAGCAAAATCTTAGGAACATTAGAAACATTTTTATGATCGGTGTCCTTGCGGTCTTGCATACGTGGGAAAAACATTTAGACAATTGCGTACCCGTATTAGTGAACATCGCAGTACCATTAGGACTGGTGATATGCGCAGCCCTATAGCGGCTCATTTTAGAAAAGTAGGTCATAATGTCAGCGCCTTGCAGTATATTGGCATAGAAAAAGTAACAAAACCCTCAAGAGGAGGAGATTATGAGAAAAAATTATTACAGAGGGAATGCTTTTGGATTTATACCTTAAGCACTCTGTCACCATTAGGGTTGAATGAGGAGTTTGATATCAAGCCTTTTTTATAGTATTATTATTATTATGTATATGTGTTTATGTATATTTGTTTATATGTATATGCATGTATATGTATTTGTATATGTATATATGTATGGGTATGGTCACGTGCTTTGTATTTGTCACGTATCTGTCATTTGATCCCCTATGTGTGCATAATCAAGGTGATTTTAATTAATGATGATCACCTGTGTCTATTTAAAGCTAAACTTACTCTACAGTAATTATTGTGCCTGATGAAGACCTGATGGTCGAAACGTTGCCTTGCTAATAAATTCTTTGGAGCAGCTTTTTCAGTGTGCGGACTTCACACTTCTTTTTTTCATTTGTATTACTCAGTTGTCCTGCACCTGCGCCCAATTCTGGGTGTTTGGGATGTGCACACCAGTTGTGTAATTTAACTCTAATCAATAAACAATTTAGTTGACATTATTTACTTAGTAGCCCAATTAGTATCCAGCTCTTAACATTAAAAGTTGAGTTAACATAATTAGTTAATGAACTAATAAAATGATCAAATAAAGATTAAATTAAGATGCTAAGCATATTGCTATTTTTGCAAATAGCAAAAAAAAAAAAAATACGATCATCTCCATTCATTAACCGACAAGATTATGTTAAATTAAAATTTACAAGTGTCTGTGACCCATTAAAAACACACAAACATTTTTTTCCAGGGGTTTAGTTTTAGCCTGCATGCACAAATAGCTGCATAAAGAACAAAATCATCATCGTATGCACCTGTAGCACTTCTGTGAACAAGAAAAAAAACAGGATAAAATCATATAAAAGGAATAAATAGCCTATCTATACACGAAATTTATTTCGGTTCATGGTGAAAAGGATCGCTTTTGAGAAGCAAGTTCACGGAAAGGAAAGCTGTTTGTTTTCTTCATTATACAAGCAATGTTTTGTTTTTATAGTAAGTGTAGGTAGGCTATACACAAAAAATAATAAACCATTCACAGATTCGAATGATCCTTGGCTATAATGATCCGTGCTGAATTGGTCTGGTCTGACTCAGTTCATCATTGATTGGGAGAGAACAGTTCAAACTCACTGGCTGTGTAAAACAGTGGGCGTGGCTCATTATACTATTAGCAAAACGCCGTAAAATAACGCGCGCTCTGTTCAACCAAAACGGCGTTTTTTACGGCGTCATATGGCGAGATGAACGGCGTAAAAAGCGGCGCTTTCCATGCACACTAAAACGCCGTGGAATACGGCGTCATTGACATATTTCGCGCGTTTTTTACGGCGTTTGTAATTACAACGGCGTAAAAAACGCGCGAAATACGGTTTAAAACGCCGTATTAGACGGCGTTTGGCTGTAAACGCGATTAATCTATAGCGTAATTCTGACCCTCTTGGCTTGCCATACAATTTATACTTCTGCGTCGAACTTACGCCGTAGCGTACCCTGACGTGCACCTCTCCAAAAATGTAACAACGCGTCTATTCTACGCGGACGCAAGCGCTGTGATTGGTCTGCTCAAACCGCTTCCTCGGGTTTCACATGCTCCCTCTGCGTGCGTCAACGCGGACAACGACGCAGAAGTATAAATTAAAACCAAATCGAAGGCTACGGCGTAGAGGCTCCGGCGTAGGTCCGACGCAGAAGTATAAATCAGCCTTTAATCAATCAGGAGCCTGCTTGCTTCACGTGGCATAAAGTGACATAGCATAACAAACTACTCGAAAGTCATTCATTCTAAATGGAGGAGAAACTAATTTTAGCTGTGAGTGGTCGCCCGGAGTTATTTGACTCAAGTTCATACTTTTATAGAGACAGGAACAAAAAGGACCTGCTTGGAAGAAGATTAGTGAGGAGATTGTACAACCTGGTAAGTTGTAAGATATACAAATTTCACTTTTGAGTCACGTTATTGACCTAACGTTACTAATCAGTTACAATATACAACTACTTTTCACTAACAAGATAATGTGTTTATTCAGAGGATGTCTGCCATAAAAAGTGGAAAAGCCTCAGGGACACGTGCACGTACCTGAAGGAGAAGAGGAAGGAGATGGAGAAGAGGAGTGGGTCAGCAGCAGGGTCTGGGAAGAGGTGGAAGTTTTCTCAGATCTTGGGATTCCTCGACCCCTTCGTCACTCCACGAGAAACGACAAGTAACATGGAGGGGCGTCGAGGCCCGGACAACCACATCGAGGACCAGGGACACCCCGAACAATCAGGGGAGACAGTGACAGGTGTGTTTCTAATATAGACACATTACAAGGCATATATGTTGTCATGTTTACAGATGAAAAAATCTAATCTATAGAGTATTGTTACCAATGTGTCGTATTAACATTTAATATTGTCTTGACCGAGCCATATCAGAGTGAGGATGGTTAAAGAACCCCCTCTTCTGCTCCAGTCTCCCCAGTCCCTGGTCCCTCAGTCCCGCTGCTGAACCTAGAGGTGTGTGAAGGCAATAGTACAAACAATATTTCAACATGTTACGTGCACGTTTGTGAATGCAGACACAAATCCATTGCAGTCTATGCAACTAATCATCTGCATACATTTTAACTACTGTTCATTTGAATGTTTATCTATGTATGTGTCTGAAGTATAACTTTAATTACTTAATATATGTTAAAGGAAGTTCAAAACAATATCACACTTGCATTTAAGCACTGTCTGTCACTCACACAGGCACAGATATTATTCTCACTATATCTAGACAATTTTGTCGTTTAAATGCAATTTTTAAACCTTCACTGTGAGAATGAAAATCCGGTATCATCTTTCTGCCTTCTCATTGCACCATGTGTTGTATTTTTTTATTTTCACAGGCCAACAGAGGAGGAGAGCTCGTCGGCGGCCCCGTGAGAGGTCACCGGATGGTCCGTCGGAGGTGGAGCAGCGACTTCTTGCGCTCCTGTCGCAACCTCCGACGCGACCTCCCACCCCACTAACCACAGACGAGCCCCCCAGAGTAGTAAAAAAAAATAAGAGGCAGCCGGCTCTGCAGGAAACGCAGAATGCCCTCCTTCCTCTTCTCCGACATCCTGTTCCCTGGGGCTTTTCCAGCTTCCAAGCGAGGTCCTTTTTATTCCTGTTTTTACTCTCTTTTTTTTTTCTGTTCATATTTCTTTTATATAATTGCCCTTAATAAATTATTTCACAATCTGACTAAATGCCTGGTGTGGTTCTATGCACAACAAAGCAAATCTTGTATCGCATAACTTGTTTTTTAATATACAAGATGTATTAATTTAGTATTTAATGTTATTTATTCCATATCTAAATATAGATTATGAAACATCATTGTAATGTAAAGACAACCAACAACAAAAAAAATAGAAAGGTTCATTACTTTTGGAGGCTGGCTCCATTTATTTATTAAAAAATATGGAAAACCCGTAATTTTGTAAAGGTTAGTCAGAGTTTAAACTTAATACATGTGCATGTTGTGGACCTTACAGCCTGGAACTGAGGCTGACAACCTGGAAAAAAATACTAAATATTATAATGGAGGAAAACTGTTTTTAGAAAGAAATGCTCTTTACAGGTTTGTGAGTGGCTCTTAAAAGAGCCGTTGTGGGGAAGTCATGAGGAGGACTTCAAAGGCTACTCCGTCGGCTGCCATGTTACTGCTCCGTCCGCCGAGAAGTGAGACTAGTATTAGCGTAGACGCAATCCTTATGATTGAGGACATGTTTATGAATAAAAATATTGATTTTAGATAAAATACCTAAAAAAACTACACATAGTCCCTTTAAGTCACATTACCTACTAATGCTTATGAGAGGTTTGTTAAACCCACATTGTGTATTCATGCTTATGTAACATGTAAAGGCAAGGCCTGGGAAGAGCCTATAATGAATGAAACTTGGAGAAGATTCTTTGCTCTTCCTTGCAACCAACAAGTCAATACTCCAGCAGTTATTGGCCGCAAGAAGCACTAAAGCCTAGTTAGTACACATCTGTTAGTACTTATAACCTGTAACAAGTATTTCTTTCATTTGATTCTTTTAATACATTTTGTTAAAACATTTATTATAATCATTTGACTGAATCTTGGGTTATTGAGTGCGAGTCACATTCTTCCAACGAGACCAGGAGGATCCTTTCTGGAGAAGACGACATCTGAGGGTGAGCAATCTCTCGAGACGAGAATAATCACTAAGATATGATTGATCAAATAGCCTAGCCAAAGAGGCAGCATATGACAGGACTGTTATATTGCAAACACGGTTGAAGAGTAGGCTACCATGAAAGGTAGACTTATAATACAAAGGGGAAATCTATTATTAATTTTATAATAGAATACGGTTTTGTATAGACTGATCACCTAACTCTTGAGGACACGACTAAAGGATAAGCTCTTTAGTTACCGCGAAGTTATCCAAATATTCTAGATGTGAATATAGGATAATTGGGAATGGTATTGATCGTGATAATCCATCGCACAATCTACAGAAAAAACAATATTATGTAGCTTTTCCAGTAAAATACAATGATCCACTGTATCAAATGCTTTAGATAAATCTATAAAAAGAGCTACACGTGTTCTTACAGTCCATTGCTTCAATAATTTCATTAATCACCTTCACTGTTGCAGTAGTAGTGCTGTGCTGCCTTCGAAACCCAGACTGTAAGTCAGACAAAATATGGTTGGAAACCAAATAGTCCTTCAACTGATCACCAACCAGAGTTTCTAAAACTCTAAATTGGTAAAATTGGTAATTTAGGAATCGGTCTATAATTAGAAATTATTATTTTTTTTATCCTCCTTGTCGTCTGCGAAATACTGGAGATAAATAAAAATCAAACAAAAAATGAACAACACAATTGAAACTGCAACCAAACTGAAATCCTTCAAACTTCAAGCTTTTAAAACTTCTTTACACTTTGGTACTAACAAACCATCTTTCTTTCTTTCTTTCTCTCTCTCTCTCTTTCTTTCTTTCTTATCTATCATCTAACTAATTTGATCTATCTATCTAATTTTTTTAATCTATCTATCTATGAATTAATTTATTAATAATATTAATAATATCTAAGAGTTTGATTGTGTCAAGTCACCTTTATTTATATAGCGCTTTTTACAATACAGATTGTATCAAAGCAGCTTCACAGTGATAACATGAAAATAAAATAATATAACAGTTTGTTTCTAGAAGAAAATTGCATCATCGTCCACCTTAAGTGAGGCGGATCAATAATATTGTTGAATATTAAATGTCCCCAACTAAGCAAGCCAAAAGCCAAGGCGACAGTGGCAAGGAACCAAAACTCCATCAGTGACAGAATGGAGAAAAAACCTTGGGAGAACCCAGGCTCAGTCGGGGGGCCAGTTCTCCTCTGGCCAACGAGCAAACAGTGTCTGTTTATGATCCAAGCAGCAATACAGGTCAGAGGTCAGATTGGATCAGAACATTATATTATGCAGTTCATCTGGTTGGAAGTCGGAGTCATCACGCCGATATGGAGACTAGATTGTTGAGGATCAGTGCCGATGGCTGTCGTGTCGATGAGGCCTTCACAGGGCTGATGAAGGATGCGTCATGGATGGGTCCAGGTGCAGGTCCAACATCTGATCTGGATACGGCCGGGATCCGGCTGACTTCAGTAACAGGGAAGGGACTGGTTGACACTTCAGGACTGCGTTGTCGTCGTGTCCAGGCGAAGGTCCTTCATCAGATCTGGATACGGCCTGGATCCAGCGGACTGTGGCAAACCTCGGATAAACAGAGAGACTAGCATTAGCGTAGACGCCATCCTTCTTATGATGTAACGAGTACATCAGGATTTATGGGGAGTGTTCCCGGTTCCGGCTGATCTAAACTATGCAGCCTAACATTGAATTATAGAAGTCTATAGTGTGTTATGTGTATGCTAGGCCAAAGAGATGTGTTTTTAGTCTAGATTTGAACTGACAGACTGTGTCTGCTTCCCGGACAATGTTAGGAAGACTGTTCCAAAGTTTTGGTGCTAAATAGGAAAAGGATCTACCGCCAGCAGACGATTTAGATATTCTAGGTATTATCAACTGTCCATAATTTTGAGATCGCAATAGACGTGAAGGAGTATAATGCGTTAAGAGCTCGCTCAAGTACTAGGGAGCTAAACCATTTAGTGCTTTGTAAGTAATCATCAGAAATATTTTAAAATGTATACAATGTTTAATAGGGAGCCAATGCAGTGTTGACAGAATGGGGCTAATATGGTCGTACTTCCTGGTTCTGGTAAGAACTCTAGCGGCTGCGTTTTGGACCAACTATAGTTTATGTATTAAAGGTGCGGGGCAACCACCCATAAGAGCATTACAATAATCTAGCCTTGTTGTCATGAACGCATGAACCAATTGTTCTGCATTTTTCATTGAGAGCATATGACGTCATTTAGATATATTTTTTTAAGATGAAAAAATTCAGTTTTACAGACACTAGACACGTGACTTTTTAAATGCAAGATTGGTATCAAAGAGCACACCCAGGTTCCTAACTGACGACGAAGACTTGACAGAGCAGCCATCAAGTGTTAGACAGTATTCTAGGTTATTACATGAGGATGTTTTTTGTCCAATAATTAGAATCTCTGTTTTTTTCAGAATTTAGTAGTAGGAAATTACTAGTCATCCAATTTTTTATATCAGCCTGGCATTCCATTAATTTTGTGAATTGGTAAGTTTCGTCAGGGCGTGAAGAAATATAGAGCTGAGTATCATCAGCTAACAGTGAAAACTAATGCCATGCTTCCTAATGATATCTCCTAACGGTAGCATGTACAGAGTGAACAGCAGCGGTGCTAGTACTGAGCATTATGCTATGTCGATAGTGTCAAATGCAGCACTAAGATCGAGTAGCACTAATAGAGAGATACAACCACGATCGGATGATAAGAGTAAATGCAGCACTAAGCACTAAAAAGGAACATAGTTGTGAAAAAACTGCCTTTTCTTGTATCTTTGACAGAAAAGGTAGATTCGAGGTCGGCCTGTAATTGACTAAATCTGTAGGATCAAGCTGCGTTTTTTTAACAAGTGGTTTAATCATAGCCAGCTTAAAACTTTTTTTTTTTGGTACGTATCCTAATGACAAAGATCCTCTTCTTAACATCATTAATTCGTCTATGACCTCTGGAAGCATCTCTTTCAGTAGTTTAGTCGGCATAGGGTCTAACATACATGTTGTCGATTTAGATGATTTAACGAGTTTAGAAAATTCTTCCTCTCCTATGGCAATGAATGAATCAAATTTTTCCTCAGTGAGACTATAATGCACTCCCTGATGCGATACTGTAGTAGACGGTTGCATAGTTATAGTTTTCTCCCTAATATTATCAATCTTATAAGTGAAGAAGTTCATAAAGTCATTACTGCTGTGTTTCTTGGAAACTTCTGGGCTTGAAGCTATTTTTTTCGTTAGTGTAGCCACTTTATCAAATAAATACCTAGGATTATGTTTATTTTCTTCTAATAGGGTTGAAAAATAAGCAGATCTAGCAGCTTTTAAAGCCTCTCTGTAAGCAATCGAGCTCTCCTTCCATGCAATCCGAAATACCTCTAGTTTTGTTTTCTTCCAGTTGCGCTCCATTTTTCTGGCCGCTCTTTAGGGCCCGAGTGTTCTCGTTGTACCACAGCGTTGGACTATTTTCTTTAATCTTCTTTAAGCGCAACGGAGCAACTGTGTCTAAAGTGCTGGAAAAGAGAGAGTTAAAAGTTTTTGTCGCAATATCGAGTTCTTCTAAGCTATCTGGGATGCTGAGGAGATTAAACTGATTAGGAAGATTATTAATAAAGCAATCTTTTGTGGCAGAAGTGATAGCTCTAACATATTTATAACACGGAGTCGGCTTTGCAGCCGTGGCTAAATGTAATTTACACGAGACTAGATAATGATCTGAGATGTCGTCGCTCTGCTGCAGAATTTCAACAGCATCAACATCTATTCCATGTGATAATATTAAATCTAGAGTATGATTACGACAATGAGTAGGTCCTGACACGTGTTGCCCAACTCCAATAGAGTTAAGAATGTAAATCACCAACAATTAGGGCTTTTTCTGAAGCCTGTACTAACGCTGATAGAAAGTCAGCAAATTCTTTGGTAAAGTCTGTATGGTGCCCTGGTGGCCTGTATACAGTAGCCAGCACAAATCTCAAACGGGATTTATCATTTACACTAGATATTTTTACATTAAGCACCAACACCTCAAAAGAATTATACTTGAAACTAGACTAATTTTGAAAATGTTACTATAAATTACAGCAACTCCTCCCCCTTTGCCTTTCAGACGAGGTTCATGTTTATAACAGTAATCTTGCGGGGTGCACTCATTTAAAGTAATGTAATCGTTTGGTTTTAGAACAGGTTTCTGTCAAACACAGCAACATCCAAGTTATAGTCTGTAATCATATCATTAACAATAAGTACTTTTGATGTGAGAATATTCATCAAATATTTAGCAACCCGAGCTTTATCATTTGTTCATTTGTATTATTTCTGTTTTTTATTTGTTGAACATCAATTCAATTTTTACCCTTAGATAGGTTTGGAACTTTTTTGTATTTCCTAATTTGGGGAACAGACACAGTCTCTATATGATGATATCTAGTTGAAAGAGTCTCTATGTGATGGGATTTATCTGACCTTGGTGACGTGAGACAGCTGGCAGACGGTCGGTTTAGCCAGTTTGTCTGCGTCCTGACCTGAGCCCCAGATTGTCATGTTTGAGCTCTAAGACTATGTGCCATATTACTAAAGAGAAGAGCGGCACCATCCCAGGAGGGATGAATACCATCTCTTTTCAACAGGTCAGGTTTGCCCCAAAAACGTTTCCAATTGTCTATAAACCCTATTTTATTTCTGGACACCACTTAGACAACCAGCCATTGAGTGATGACAATCTGCTAACTATCTCATCACTCCTGCAAACAGGAAGGGGGCCAGAGCAAATTACAGTGCCTGACATCGTACTTGCGAGTTCACACACCTCTTTATCATTAAGTTTAGTGATCTCCAACTGGCGAAGTCTAACATCATTAGTGCCGACGTGAATAATGATCTTAGAGAATTTACGATTAGTATTAGCCAGCATTTTAAAATTTGCTTTGATGTCAGGCGCTCTGGCTCCCGGCAAACATGTGACTATGGTGGCTGGTGTCTCTATTTTCAGGTTCCGTGTAATAGAATCGCCAATTACCAGGGCACAACAGGATTTTCAGTGGGTGTGTCACTGAGAGGGGAGAACCTGTTTAATGTTGTAATCGGAACGGAAGAGCGGTGTTTTGTCCCGCGACTACAGCGTCTCACGTCACCCAGTTGCCCTGCTGCACGGGCTCTACTTCAGCCGGAACCGAACAATGTACAGTGTTCTCTAAGCTAATCGCATACAAAGCAGTATCTAAAGCCCTTGCAGTCTTACAATTAAACTCAATTAAAGTCTGGATGCGTGTCTCTAGTTCTGAAATCTTCTCCGTCAGCCTGACTATCTCCCTGCATTTATCACATGTAAATCCTGTGCTGACGGAGAAAGCTATGCTATACATGTTACATTAAGTGCAAGTGACAATAAGAGGAGAAGAAGACATGACTTACCGTGTTTGTTGACTGATCACTACTTACCACAGCTTTGATGGATTTGTAAAAGGCACGAGCTAAATAAAATAAATAAATAAACAAATAAAGAGCGCACGGATGGCACGCCAACAGGCTAGCGAATTACTAGCGTGTTGTACTAGTAACGATTTATATTGAAGCTAGCGATGTAAAGTTAATATGTGATGTTGAGTAAGTTATATTTTAGCAGTATAAACAACAGGGAATGATAGTAAATAATGATTCAAAACGGAAAGATATACGAAGCTACAGACGCAAACCAACCCAGCATAGCAGCGAGGTAGACAGGAGCAATCGAGATCGGCCTGAGTGAGTGAGATTGAGTGAGAGAGTGTGTGTGTTTGAGAGAGAGTGAGTGTGTGTGTGTGTGTGTGTGAGTGTCTGAGAGAGAGTAAGGGAGTGTGTGTGTGAGAGAGATTGAGTGAGTGTGTGTGTCTGTGAGATTGAGTGTGTGTGTGTGTGAGAGATTGAATGAGTGAGGGAGTGAGTGTGTGTGTGTGTGTGTCTGTGAGATTGAGTGAGTGTGTGTGTGTGTGTGTGTGTGTGAGAGATTGAATGAGTGAGTGAGTGTATGTGTGAGAGTGTGTCAGATTCTGTGTTTGTGTGTATGTGTCAGATTGTGTGTGTGTGTGTGTGTGTGTGTGTGTGTGTGTGTGTGTGTGTGTGTGTGTGTGTGTGTGTGTGTGTGTGTGTGTGTGTGTGTGTGTGTGTGTGTGTGTGTGATTGAGTGAGTGTTTGTGTGTATAATTCAATGCTAGGCTGCATAGTTTAGGTCAGCCGGAACCGGGAACACTCCCCATAAATCCTGATGTGCCCGTTACATCATAAGAAGGATGGCGTCTACGCTAATACTACTCTCTCTGATTATCCGAGGTTTGCCGCAGTTCGCCGGATCCAGGCCGTATCCAGATCTGATGAAGGACTTTCGCCTGGACACGACGACAACGCAGTCCTGAAGGGTCAACCAGTCCCTTCCCTGTTACCGAAGTCAGCCGGATCCCGGCCGTATCCAGATCAGATGGTGGACCTGCACCTGGACACGAATTACAACAACAACTTTATAATATTTGAATGATATAGTACGTCTCACTTATTTCTGGTTATGTTTACTTTCAATGTACTGTGGTCGTCTACACTAGCGACCACGATGCTGAAGTGTGTGAGAACAGAGGAATAACATCAGTCCGAACCACCAACATATGTTTATTGGGATTAAATATTTTAACCATTCTGTGTCATTTTTCAATGTCAATCTTTTCACTATTTATATGTTTATGCCCAAAATGCTATAATATTCCAAGTAGTTGACTGTCATTCTCCTATACGCTGTGTGCGTTATTGATTAAATAGCCTAGCTTATTTAACATGGTTACAGGCACCTCGGACACCCCATTTTAAAAGACTGGATTAAACTCCAGCGCACACAAGCAATCCTTTTAATACTCAATTTCATTTAAAAATGTAAAACCAACAGGTATGACATGTCAGAAAGAGAAAAAAACTGTTCATGAGAAGACGAGCATATAGGACTGCCGCAGCTTAGTGGATAAATATATTTGGCTATTTATTATTCAGAATGCACAGTTCACTGTTCATTATTCACTGTTTTAATCAATGGCAGCCATTAAACAGTGATAATAATCTGCATGTGTGGAGGTGCGCTGAACGCTGTGACCGGAAACTCACGATATGTACTAACTAGAACGCGGACGTAGTTGTGCAAGTAGTCCATTGACGTGCTACATGTGAACGATATTATTTGTACTGTCCTGTAAAAATAACGCAGTTCATTTCAATTATTCAGCCTTTATGAGCAAGAAACTAATGCGCAAACGGCAATCTCATCGTTTCGATTTCAGCAAATCAGTTGAGCGAATGCAGTGATTAATATTCATGAACCCGGCAGTTCATTAATCCTTAGTGCGGTTTATATTCTTATTAGTAGCAGAATTCGTAGTAGTATTATAATCTTATCAGTGTTATTGTTCTTTTTTTTTTATTACAGAAACACTGACCGACAATGTCTTAAGCAACGTCAGTCCTAATTTCAGTTAAAATGAAAAATTTGCATTCTTACGTTCTCATTCATACTGTTAGCAAGCTTGAGTTGAGTGAGAAATCCCCCAGTAATCGTGTCCCACTGTTATTTCTGCACACATGTGAGTTTTGGCTTGTATTAATGTCCTCAGACAGCATCTGTTGGGTTACTGCTGGGCTGAGCGTAATCCAACATTGGCTCCATGTTGCCTATTGTGTGAATCTCGAGACTGCGTATCTCGAAACCTGTATCTCACTACTGTGTCTATAGACTGCGTTTGTAAACTGTATCTCACTACTGTGTCTATAGACTGCGTTTGTAAACTGTATCTCACTACTGTGTCTATAGACTGCGTTTGTAACGTGTATCTCACTACTGTGTCTATAGATTGCGTTTGTAAACTGTATCACACTACTGTGTCTATAGACTGCGTTTGTAAACTATATCTCACTACGGTGTCTATAGACTGCGTTTGTAACCTGTATCTCACTACTGTCTATAGACTGCGTTTGTAAACTGTATGTCACTACTGTGTCTATAGACTGTGTTTGTAAACTGTATCTCACTACTGTGTCTATAGACTGCGTTTGTAAACTGTATCTCACTACTGTGTCTATAGACTGTGTTTGTAAACTGTGTCACTACTGTGTCTATAGACTGCGTTTGTAACCTGTATCTCACTACTGTCTATAGACTGCGTTTGTAAACTGTATCTCACTACTGTGTCTATAGACTGCGTTTGTAAACTGTATCTCACTACTGTCTATAGACTGCGTTTGTAAACTGTATCTCACTACTGTGTCTATAGACTGCGTTTGTAACCTGTATCTCACTACTGTGTCTATAGACTGCGTTTGTAACCTGTATCTCACTACTGTGTCTATAGACTGCGTTTGTAACCTGTATCTCACTACTGTCTATAGACTGCGTTTGTAAACTGTATCTCACTACTGTGTCAATAGACTGCGTTTGTAACCTGTATCTCACTACTGTGTCTATAGACTGCGTTTGTAAACTGTATCTCACTACTGTGTCTATAGACTGCGTTTGTAAACTGTATCTCACTACTGTGTCTATAGACTGCGTTTATAAACTGTATCTCACTACTGTGTCTATAGACTGCATTTGTAAACTGTATCTCACTACTGTGTCTATAGACTGCGTTTGTAAACTGTATCTCACTACTGTGTCTATAGACTGCGTTTGTAACGTGTATCTCACTACTGTGTCTATAGATTGCGTTTGTAAACTGTATCACACTACTGTGTCTATAGACTGCGTTTGTAAACTATATCTCACTACTGTGTCTATAGACTGCGTTTGTAAACTATATCTCACTACTGTGTCTATAGACTGCGTTTGTAAACTATATCTCACTACTGTGTCTATAGACTGCGTTTGTAACGTGTATCTCACTACTGTGTCTATAGATTGCGTTTGTAAACTGTATCTCACTACTGTGTCTATAGACTGCATTTGTAAACTTTATCTCACTACTGTGTCTATAGACTGCGTTTGTAAACTGTATCTCACTACTGTGTCTATAGACTGCGTTTGTAACGTGTATCTCACTACTGTGTCTATAGATTGCGTTTGTAAACTATATCTCACTACTGTGTCTATAGATTGCGTTTGTAAACTGTATCTCACTACTGTGTCTATAGACTGCGTTTGTAAACTATATCTCACTACTGTCTATAGACTGCGTTTGTAACCTGTATCTCACTACTGTGTCTATAGACTGCGTTTGTAAACTGTATCTCACTACTGTGTCTATAGACTGCGTTTGTAACGTGTATCTCACTACTGTGTCTATAGATTGCGTTTGTAAACTGTATCTCACTACTGTGTCTATAGACTGCATTTGTAAACTGTATCTCACTACTGTGTCTATAGACTGTGTTTGTAAACTGTATCTCACTACTGTGTCTATAGACTGCGTTTGTAAACTGTATCTCACTACTGTGTCTATAGACTGCGTTTGTAACGTGTATCTCACTACTGTGTCTATAGATTGCGTTTGTAAACTGTATCTCACTACTGTGTCTATAGACTGCGTTTGTAACCTGTATCTCACTACTGTCTATAGATTGCGTTTGTAAACTGTATCTCACTACTATGTCTATAGACTGTGTTTGTAACCTGTATCTCACTACTGTGTCTATAGACTGCGTTTGTAAACTGTGTCTCACTACTGTGTCTATAGACTGTGTTTGTAACCTGTATCTCACTACTGTGTCTATAGACTGCGTTTGTAAACTGTATCTCACTGCTGTGTCTATAGACTGGGTTTGTAAACTGTATCTCACTACTGTGTCTATAGACTGCGTTTGTAACCTGTATCTCACTACTGTAACTATAGACTGCGTTTGTAAACTGTATCTCACTACTGTGTCTATAGACTGCGTTTGTAACCTGTATCTCACTACTGTAACTATAGACTGCGTTTGTAAACTGTATCTCACTACTGTGTCAATAGACTGCGTTTGTAAACTGTATCTCACTACTGTAACTATAGACTGCGTTTGTAAACTGTATCTCACTACTGTGTCTATAGACTGCGTTTGTAACCTGTATCTCACTACTGTAACTATAGACTGCGTTTGTAAACTGTATCTCACTACTGTGTCTATAGACTGCGTTTGTAACCTGTATCTCACTACTGTAACTATAGACTGCGTTTGTAAACTGTATCTCACTACTGTGTCTATAGACTGTGTGTTTGCATAAACTGTGATGATTGCTCGACTGACCTGCTCTCAAACACACACGCTCCCCGCCTGTGACGCTCCACACTCCTGCGGGACAGCGACGGCTTCTCCGGGTTTCCTCGTTCACTGCTCCTCCCCATCAAGCGGACGGCAGCAGCTCCGGCCCACGGTGGAGACTCCTCCGCTCCCTCCGACAACCCAGCACTTCATCACAACCTCTTCATTCAGCTGGGTGTCCACCATAGAGTGTCTGTTAAATGATTCAATGTAATGTGAATGTCCAGGCCTGGTCCTCTCCTGTTCTTCACTGTCGTCGCTCCTGCTTTAATGCTCCCGTAGCTCCTCCGTGACACACTCGAGACTGGTGCTCATCTCCGCCTCGTCCTGCTCGCCACAGTAACACAATTAAATATTGTTTAAAATATTAAGAATCATTAAAACTGCTCGACTGAAGAACTGGCTGTTGTGTGTTGTGTTGTGTGTTGTGTATAATTTCATCTATTAAACAAATCTAGTTATTTATTAGTCTGCAGACCGGCCAACCTTGACATTTTTTCTGAGTAGCATCAGTGGGACGGGACACGGGGTTTGGGTGGGCTCATATATTCTCACAGTTTTGAGAATGCAAGACATACACAAACACACGCCTATCTTCATTATTCTAGTTTTGACTTCTAACGTTGTTTGAATTTGACCCAAATCAAAAAGTTCACTTGCACCGCACTGAATGGGCTACATTATAATGTACACTACATTATAATAAAGTGAAAGTTTAAAGTTTCAATACGGCTCAAAACTATTTTAATTCATGATTAATATTGATTTGCATAATGTGTGCTGGTCAAGTCTAAAATTAAGAAACTCATAGAAAACAACAACAGAAGAACTGATTCATTTAATAGGCCATTTAATTTATTATTCCAATATCCAAATATGATACTAAATCCCACAGAAAAAGGTTTTATATTTGTGCCGTCTTGCACATTATAAACACGACACGCGTTTGCTGAATAAACGTTAGCCAATACAAACATATACAGAAAACTGTTGACAATGAATAGACAGGACCAATAGTAGCAAAACGAATCACTTTTTCTATAATGAATATCAAGTATGCCTATATAATGAGGGGTTTTGTATTCTCCATTTTTAAAAATCGTTAAAATTATTATCATTATATAGGCCTACTTGATATGATGCTTTCTGATATTTTGACAGAAAAACACAAGCAAGAACAAACTTTAGCCGTACAGTAGCCCGTCTTCTCTCTGTGTCGTGTTTGTGAGAGAAATCGCGCAGCACTGAGACAACGGTACTTTTAAATCCATAAGTAATTAACACGCTAGTTTTCATACTAAATGAATATGTAACATAATTAGGTACTTTAGTTATTTTTAACACAATAACATTACACCTTCTTCATGCTACATTTCTTAACACTGAGAATGAATAAATAAATGCTTGTTTCTCCAGACTCGCAGTTGTCAGTCATCCAGAAGTCTGAGCACTTTCATAAAGCCATAGCGATTTCAAGTTTATTTAGATTATATTGTTCAGAGTGACTATAAATGACAGAGTCAATCCATGTGATCACGCAGAGGATTAAGTTAACTCAACTCAATATTTCAACACATCTCCCCCAGCCTGTTTAGCGTGAGGAGCCGGACGCACCGAGACGACTGTACGGTCCTCGCTGAAGAAACCCGTCACACGGCGGGAGTGAAAGGGGGATCGAGCGGGATTCTGTGTCGCTGTCTCTTTTCTATCATAAGCCTTACGCATCTGTCAATCATCCTGGCTTGCTATTTGGGGAATGAGCCAGCACTGTGATCGGTCGAACTCTTCTTCTTCTGCTGTTGCTTGATTTGAGGACAGCGCGTGCAACAGGCTTTTGCGCAGTTTGCAGTTTAGAGTGACAAATCGTACCAGCATACTTTGAGGTCAAAATGCGAACAGGTTGGCAGGTCCGAGTCTGTTCTATCTCAAATATCGTCTTTTTGATTTAAAGACCTTAATTGATTAAACTTACTTTTTTGGCTTCTCTCTTCTTCATTCTCTGTCCAAATCTGCAAAAAAGGGATGATCTAATATGTTCTCAGTAGTCAAGTATGTTCTCATGAACGTAACTGTAGGAGCAGGGGCTTGTTGCTATATTGAATTGTTTCTAGAACTAGGGGTGTAGAAATCTCAGTTTACTCTAGACTACAGCACTGCATGATGACTGGAGACTCACGGTCTGTTGGCTCGGCTGGCGTCGGCTCCTGTCCGCGAGTTTGTGGACGCTCCTGCGAAGGCTCAGGCACACAAGGACACACTTTGCTTATAAAGGTCTGGAAGCCACGCTTAACAGCAGCCACACGAGGACGGCCTTCCCTCCCTTCAGTGTGTTTTTCGGAAAGCAAAGAATATTGATTAGAAACATTTATTAGCTCAGATTACAGCTGAATGATTAATGTAAAACTGTCCAGATGTTCATGTGAATAATTAGCAGGTTTAGCATTGAAGATCATGTTAGAAAGATAACTTAGTCCAGTATCCAGGCGCTGTTTGACAAGCTTTTAGTGCCTGTGAGCTTCGGGTGTATGTGAATGAAATGTTTAGCCGGCAAGGCTAAGGCAAATAATGAATTTTAGTGAATGGCAGTGTCCCGTGAGTGTAACTACCTCTGCTTTAACATGTGACGTGAATGTAACAGAACTGGCACTGATAGAATGAGCGCAGTAACGCGATACTACGACATTTCTTCAGAAGCAGATCGTGGAGACTCGTCCAATTTTTTTATTTATTTAATTTGTTAGTAGATTTAATAACTGACATAACAGTGAAATAAATTAAAATAAATGATCGTAAAATTAAAACATTGTCAGGACTTGCTAACCGATGTTAGTCGGCAGCATTTGTGTTTTAGGATTAATTAAGAATTAAATAAGGCTTACAGTAGGTTGTTATTATTAGTAGGGATGCATTCGATTAAATTTTCTTAGTCGATCGTCGGGAGAATTAACGATCGACTATCGATTAATCATTCATATTTTTATATTCAAATTCATTATTTATTTTTATATTATATACTTTTTATAAATTAAAAATGCAATGAAAATACAAAAATACAGCGCGTTTTTCCTCGATTAGATCTTTATTACAAGGGGCCAGTTGTTCAAAGGTAAACTGATCGGATTTTGGTTATCGGATTGGATCAAATCTTGAACATGGGTTGTTCAAAAGGGAAAGAATGAGTCTGAAATCAGATTAGATCATGGAATCCAATCCTAATTTTAATCTGGATCAAACCTTCAGTTTGTGTTGTTCAAAACTTGTCAGTATGATTTGGATAACTTTGATCCAAAAAAACAGTATTATCCTGATCCCAACTGGGGGTAGGATTTCAAGTTGGATTCCAAGAAGAAAATGTAGTAAAACTTTTAAATTGGTCAAATAATACTTTTGTATCATTTATTGTATATATACTTTTATTTATATTTTGCACTTGACTTGTGTAACCGTTGTAACAGTGATAAAGTAGATAAAGTAGACATAGGCTACCAATAAAGCCATTCAGTAAAGTAAAGTAAAAATAAAAATGATCTTGTCCCCATGAAATAATTTCAATAACAAACAAAAATAATATAATTCCATTTTTCTGTCATTCATCACCGTATATTAATTTCAAAGAAACAATCATTAGAGATGAGCCTGTCAAAAATAATTTCTAAAAATTGCATACTATACGTCCAGTCAGTCCCTCATTCAGAAAAATGTTTTAAGACGTTTTCAAAATATCCACAATGTATATTTGTTTTTTATTTGTTGTGGCTCAGATGAGGGGTCATAAAATAAATTTATGAATGGAAGTGGATGTTTTTGTTATTTTTGTGTTTTGTCTCAAAATAAGAAGCATTTACAGTGACTCCATGTTGGCTCTTCTACCTGTTCTTTACATAGCTAAAGGATATGTTGTCCCATTAAGAGCACTGGTAATCCGGATTTGGTAATCTTGTAAACTGTGTATCTGGATCAGGGTGATCCAGTCCAATGTTGCTTTGACAAACCGGCATAAAAGTTAGACGGATTACCTGATCCTGAATAAGAAAAAATGGGATTTCCAAATCCGGATCATTTTGATCCAGATTAAATGTTTTGAACAACTGGCCCAAGATGATCAACTTGTGGCAGTAAAACTGGACGTTCGGTTAGGCTAAACTTGAAGATATATGCGCTGCGGTGCTCGGAAGCAACGGAACCTGCAGCTGCGAGTTGGCGTTCTTAAACAGAGACCTTCGTTTGTTCCAAAATAATAAATAATAAAAAAAATCATGTTAAACAATAACTTAACCAAAAACATAATAATACTTAGATCTGACAGGTTTTGTCAAAATGTAACTCAAAACTATCCAAGAACGGAGTCGAGAAAGAGAGTGAGAGAGATTAGCCTACCTACTGTAACAATCAATTAGGCTAGGCTACTTAACAAAGCCTCATAAAAAATAACTAGTAACTCACATACAACTTCTACACCAGTCTACTGATTTTTGTTGAGAAAGATAAGCATGTTGATGACATGATCTGAGGTCAGACGCGACTGCAACCTGACCGTCAAGCCTCGTTTACACCTTCGCCTGGCTCTGCAGCGCGAGTCTCCACAGACTGCGCGCGCACCTCCCCAAACAGACGAGGCGTTTATACTCGACACGCTCGCCTGTGAAACACCGAATACCGCAATGACGTCATTTTTGCCGCGCTCACCTTCGCGCTCGAGCGGACGCGTCGAGTGTTAACAAGGCTTCAGTCCAGCCGCTGAAAACATCCGCTCTGAGGGGACTGACGTTGCCGGGATGCACAGGTACCTCCGCGCTAACTTGACCAACCCGGGGAACACGTTCACTTTCCACTCACACTACGCAATGCAGCAGCATTAGTTTAATGATAATCGATAACAAATTAACGTGATCGACGAAATTCTTAATGATCAATAATCGATCGTCGATTAATCATGCCCATCCCTATATTAGCATATTTTCCTTAAAAATTAATTAAAACATTTCAACATAAACATTGCAATAGAAAAATGTCCCATCAATGAGTCTTTGCGTCAGGATAAGACGTTAAGCTCGTGTTGATTAGACAGCGTTCAGGCGATAGCTCTGTGGGAAACGCTTCAACATGAGCCTCGTGGCGCTACTCGCGTTCTGAGTTCGAATCTCACCTCTGTCATATTCATAACTGTTTCTTGTTTAATATGCTATTTGTCATAAGTAAAAACTTCTGAAATATTCATTTATTGATTCGAAACAGTTTTCGGAGCATTGTTCTTGAAATTACGATTGGAATTATTATACAAATTCAGTCATTCTGTTGGATAATATTTGTTCCTTTAGTGTAAAATGGAAATGCATGGTCATTTTATTTTATAAATAAGCACAAAAAAACCTAAATGCTGTAACAGAGTTTTAGAACTAGACAAATCTCTCTCCATTAATAATAATAAAAAAATTACAGTAGTCCATGTTTGTTCGGGATCTGAACCGGTGTCATCTACATCAATGAAACCGAAGTTCTACCACCCGACCACGAATTCACTAGAGAGAAGTGCAGTTGTTCACTTCAGTCAGTGTGTGTTCGCTCACACGAGAGAAAAGCGTTCTTCATTCTCATTCCTCAATAGAATAGTAAAAATAATCAGCATCATTGCAGCTCATTTATGTTCACTGACTGCGAGATATGCCTATAATGCTCTTTTGGTGTAATTTTTGTTTGTTTGTTTGCTATTGCGCTGCTATTCGCACTGAATAGGCTTCTGTTGTGACACAGTTTCAACTTTTGTTTCATTATCGTTCAGGGAATGTCAATAGCTCTTTTTTATTTTTCATGTTTGTTGTAGGCTTATTTGGAAATGACCATAGTTGTAGTATTTCATCCTTACTGTTTTGCAAAATGTCCCTCAGCGCCACCTGGCGGTCATTTCATGAATGACTTTGAAATGCGACTGGTTTAGTTTTGCTGCGGGGACTTTGCCGCGGGAGCCACCGTGGCGGTAATAGGCATTCTGGTTGACTACCTACTGTATATGTGAGTTTTGATTTGTATTAATGTCCTCAGTTACCTGTCGGGTTGTTCTGCGCAGGCACATCTGTTGGGCTTCTGCTCGATGGTTGAGCACTGCTGCTATCCATTCCCTCAAACTGCATGTAGCCTAAGGAAAAATTAAAAGCAACATCAGAAACATCAGGCCGAAGCGGACATGAATCAGTGTGGTAATAACTCGAGACTCACCGTCTGACTCGAGTGCATCTGTGCCTGGTGTTTTTTTAAACCAGTCATGATCTAAAATGTTCTGTAAGATGATCCCTGACTCTCTGTCACGAAGTTTCCGAAGTAGATCCTGGCATTCTGGAAAAGTTTTCAGAAGAGAGCTGATTAGTCCTGTTTGAATTTGAGATATGTCGTTTGTGTAAGTAAGGTAATGTGACCATCAAATACACTGCATTTGTTGCTGTTACTATGGCATTCTCTGGATGCCCATGAACATTATTCATTGCTAAACTTCACTGTCAGTCCGCTGTGTTTTACACTTTGCTTATTTGTCATCAAGGTAACTTTACTGTCACTTGTGTAAGAGCTTGACATGTTTTCAAGCAATGCTATTTCCATTTCGTTCTTGTTTTTGGTCTCACCTTTGGACACGGGTGTATTTGTCCAACCAAACCAGAGTTTCAGAGATTTTGCTTCGACCATCCCCTTCAGCACTCTGTATAAGCCTTCATTTGTTGCCATTAAAGCCTGAATTCTCCTCTCTGCTACTGATTTCAATTTGCCTGTTTCTGTAAGCAATATGATTTCAATGTTAAAAAAACTTTAAAACGCCCTTATTTCCATATCCTGTGCATAATAAATCAGTGATTTGTGCTCAAAAAGCAAACTCACGTGTTTCGCTGATGGTCAGTGCTCTGTAAAAGCCGGTTAACTTGATCTGCATGGTGTCAGGGTCGATGAGTACTTTTCTCAGGCTTATGTCTTTATAATAAACACCCCGTTCACTGCAGTGCCGTAACGCAGCGATGAGTTCCTGCATGATGTCTTTCGCTACCGCTTCAGTCAGACGACCTCCGTTTTCTTTGATGAAATCACACAAGGTTATGCTGGTACCTGGATGCTCCATAACTAAGATGTTGTGATCTCCCATGTCAAACCAGTCGTATAACCTCACGACATGGTCGCTGTGTTTCATTATCCGCATTATAGCTGCCTCTCGGCACAAAGGTTCGGAATGGCCAATCTAAAAGAAGAGATTGACAAAAGGTTAGTTGACTCCGAACCTCAAACCTCCTCACTAAAGAGTGAGGGACATACAAGAAGAAAACTACCAACTGTACATGTACACTACAACTGATGCTTCAAGGCTTTGATTGTCTATTTCAGTTTTATCTTATGCTGTCTACAGGCAGAATTATCAATTACCGACTAAGAATTTAATAAATAATTATTAATAGTAATTTTCATGAAGAATAAAATCGTGTCAACTTACGTGGAAATCAAACCGGCGCTTCTTAACAAATTTGATGATCACCTAAAAAATAAAGAAAACATGTGCAAGCGTAAGTGAACTGATACATTTTAGTTGTTTAGATGATAATCTACAGTCTTTTTTAAAACATGTTTTGATCAAAACTGTAAACACTGATGTTTATGTCAGGACTCGAAAGACAGAAGGAAACAAGAGGCAGAAAGTTTGGTGTATCCAGAAAGAGCAACATACTTGTTTGTCATCTGATTTTCGAATTCCTTCATGGACGATGCCATGGGATCTTGATGCCAGTTTCTTTCCCAGTTCATAAAAAGAGTCAAAGGATCCTGAAAAACACACGACAGCATGAGACTGAACTGCTTATGACTAAACACACCTGTGCAGATCAGGCGAGGAACCAACCGGTGTGAAGAAGATCACAAATAAAATCACAGCTGGATTCGAAATTGCATATATCACTGAATTGTGAAATTAAATGTTTATTTGATATTCAGAGATTTGTTTAAATGATGTAGATGTGGATTTGCTGAATGTTGACGGCAGATGAGATGACTGTTTGCCTTTTCTGTTACAAATAATACGAAAGCAAACTCTTCACTTTTTCGCATACCATTTACTTTCTCTGTTTACCAGTTCTGTCTAAAAGTATAAGATGTCACTGACAGAGATCGTAAACTAATGAAGACGGAGAATGTGAGTGAGTGTGTGATCAGGCGCTGCTGTTTTCTTCTCAGGCGCTTGTGTTCTCAGCGCCGCCCGTCAAAATAAAAGTCCCGCTTCTAGGGGTGGGTACCGAGTTCGATACTTTTTAGGTACCGACCGAATTGCCTCGATACTATCGAGTAGCGAAAAATGACATGTTGTTCGGTTCCAGATTTCGATACCTAAGGAGTTAACTCGTCAACGTCAGTGCTCAAACAAATACATATAAAATGCACATAACGTTACACGCAAACTCTACACACACAAGACGCGCAGAACTCTCCGCGCACATACTCATATGAGACGCGAGCACAGACACAGAAACTCGCGCACATACTCAATGACTGAAGAGCGGTTCCACGACAAATATGATGAAGACCTTGACAGTGCACGGAGTAAACATAAAAGTTGCTCCGTCTTCGACTGGTAAATGAAGAGATACCTTGTTGATCACTCTGACAGTCTTTATATTGCAATAAATAATAACTTACTGAATCTACACTGCCGTTCAAAAATGTGTTGGTTAGTCAGAATTTTTTTTCAGTAAGGAATAGGATGCATTGAAAGTTATCAAATGTGACATTAAAACACGTGTAATGTTACAAAATATTCAGATTGAATGTTTTACTCATCAAAGAATCATGAAAAAATGTATCATTCATAGTTTCCAAAATATTAAGCAGCGAACTGTTTTCATTTTTCTGAAGGGTCATGTGACACTGAAGTAATGATTTTGAAAATTCAGCTTTGAATTCAATTCATTTCAATAGATTACATTTTGAAATATATTCAAATAAGATTTTAAATTGTAAAACTATTTCACAATATTACAAGTTTTATTGTATTTTTTATTTAAAAAAAATCAGCTTTGGTGAGCATGAGTTTTTTGTAAAACATTTTTTGTTCCTTTGTGCTTTTTTTGTTCCTTTTTGCACTGGCTAAGGAGCATGAGTCAAACTGAAAAAATAAAACCAAAGTTTTTCTGAGGTAATGTGTTATGTAATTTTGTTAAAATGGATTTCATAAAATTGGTATTGAAAAAAGTATCGTTAGGAACCGGTATCGAAACTGAGGTATCGAAATTGCCACCGGATCGAAAGATTTTGAACAATACCCAACCCTACCCGCTTCCAACACATCGGCCAATCAGAAAAACTTATCAGCCGATGTTTTAAAAATGCCAAATATCGGCCGATATATATCGGTTGACCACTACATGTGAGTTTTGATTTGTATTAATGTCCTCAGACAGTTACCTGTTGGGTTAATCTTCACAGGTCCATCTGTCGGGCTGCTGCTGGGGTTTCTCTCAGATAACACAGCAGCGCTGGTCGATGGTTGGGAGTAATCCACCATTGGCTCGATCTCAAGCGCATCTGTGGCTGGAATCGGCTCCTGTCCACGAGTTTGAGGACGCTCCTGTGATAACACATCAGCGCTGGTCGATGGTTGGGCGTAATCCACCATTGGCTCAGTCTCATGCGCATCTGTGGCTGGAGTCGGCTCCTGTCCACGAGTTTGAGGACGCTCCTGCGACAACACAGCAGCGCTGGTCGATGGTTGGGTGTAATCCACCATTGGTTCGATCTCAAGCGCATCTGTGGCTGGAGTCGGCTCCTGTCCACGAGTTTGAGGACGCTCCTGCGATAACACAGCAGCGCTGGTCGATGGCTGAGCACTGCTGCTATCCATTCCCTCAGGTAAATACTCATATGCGTCCATGAACACGTCGCTGCTGCTGCTATCCATTCCCTCAGGTAAATACTCATATGCGTCCATGAACACGTCGCTGCTGCTGCTATCCATTCCCTCAGGTAACGTTGCATGCATGACGTTTACTTTCTGCATGTTGCCTAAGGAAAAGTTCAAACTAACATCAGAAACATCAGGCTGAAACGGACATGAATCAGAGTGGTAATAACTAGAGACTCACAAACAATAAGTGTAAGCTATTTTGAGTGATTTTCAAAACATTTGGTAGCCTAACTAAACATACTTTTTTTAAGTTTAGTGACACAGCATGGTGCAATAATTGGTATAGGCTACTGCTCTTATTATTGCTTGATACAAATTTTACAATTTCAATTTAATGGTTTAATGGCTTGTGGTTTTATTCCGATCTTGATTCAATTTGGATACGTATTAGGTACAGTAGACACATGTTGATTTTTAGAAGTCCCCCAGTAATGGTGTCCTGCCCCAGGTAGCCAGCGGAGTCGCACCGTTCACGGCTGAGTGTCGGCTCACTCGGCGGCTAAGTGTCGGCTCACCCGGCCGAGTGTCGGCTCACTCGGCGGCTGAGTGTCGGCTCACCCGGCCGAGTGCCGGCTCACTCGGCGGCTGAGTGTCAGCTCACCCGGCCGAGTGCCGGCTCACCCGGCAAAGTGTCAGCTCACCCGGCCGAGTGTCGGCTCACCCGGCGGCAGAGTGTCGGCTCACCCGGCGGCAGAGTGTCGGCTCACCCGGCGGCAGAGTGTCGGCTCACCCGGCGGCAGAGTGTCGGCTCACCCGGCGGCAGAGTGTCGGCTCACCCGGCGGCAGAGTGTCGGCTCACCCGGCCGAGTGTCAGCTCACTCACTCGGCCGAGTGTCGGCTCATGCGCATCCCGTGCGATGAATGATGAGTTTGAAGCAACATGGAGTCACGGCGCGCAGCACTTCGCATTGGAAAGTTCAAAGCACGACGGGAAGATATACATATATTTATTTATTCATTAGTTTGAGCCTTTAAACAGTTTTAATTTCAGTTAATGTGCTCTTAACAAAAATTATATCGCTCTCTACTCCAGTGTTGTGATCTAACAGACACCCGGGAGAAAGTAACATGTGAAACTCCAGCAAGTTAAAGTCCTTTTATGCAAACCATAGACCTTTATCTACAGATCTACATAATAATAATAGGAACATTGACTCATCTTGGAGAGTTTCATGACTGTCGTACCGGAGCGCGACGCGCTGTTTGACACTGAATGGAGAATGACTGACAGCCGCAGCGGAGGGAAGCACTTCGGTGAACTTCAGTTTAACGACTTAAATCTGTACCTCACATTAAACTATATGTAATGGCTTCAGAAAACTTGGAATATAGTACACGAAAACATTATGGTGCTTTATAATGTTTTTGTGCCTTTTGTGTTGTATAACAATAACATACGCACAATATCGGATACTAAGTATCGGATCGGCGCACCCATACTTTTAATCACATCTTGTGTTCCTCGAGTCGAGCAACATCTCGAAGGCGCTGTGAACCCTATGTCTAGTAAGTAAAACTTCCAACTAAACTCAAACATACAGCATTGGTGTTGGTGGTGAAATCCAGCATTATGGACGTGACATTTGCAGTCAAAACTATTTTTATGTTGATATGAAAAATTGGGTACTTTTAGCAATACAACAGGTGAATTATGTATATGATGTATATTACGATGTTATGATGACAGGTGGTCCCGGCGGGTCCTCATCTTGAAACGTCTTAAATAATGTTCTCCTAATAAAAGGCCTTAAAGGAGTAGTTCACTTTCAAATGAAGATTAGGCCATGCAGGGTTTTTCCTGGCTCAAAAGGGTATGGGGGGGCATGCCCCCCTTAAGACAATTTTGTACATTTTAGCGATAAATTCATTAATCTAGAGCACTTGCCTTTGAAAGTTCAAAATTAAGAGCTCCAATCCATGTTCAGTGGGCAAATTGAGCAAAGGAAGTCTGTGCATTGACTTGCACCTGAACTTTAAAGGGTAACTAAACCCCTGGTCAGAGCCAAACGATAAAATGATATCAAGAGTTTGATAAATGTTCGATAATGTTTATGCGGCAGAAGCGGAACGAACCTCATTTGAACCGCGCGCCACATGGACCATTTATCTGCTCGGCTCAAAGTCCAGACGGCAGCGCAGCGCGAGCTCACTAGAGCGGACGCGTCTCTGATCGGTCATGGTCACGAGATCCAGTGAGAAGCGCTTGATCAGCGAAGAGCACAAATGTCTTAGTGATTTAAACCAGTTTAAAGGGTAACTAAACCCCTGGTCAGAGCCTGACTCCACCCACTGGCAATATTTGAAAAATGCTGGAAAAGTGGGCAGAGCCCAGCGGAGGGGGGGCGTGCACCTGAGACGCATCTGTCTGTATGGAACTTGCCTACCTCACCAACAACCCCTTACGTCACGAACCACCCCAAACATCCAATAGGAAAATTCAACTGCAGTAGCCACCGTTCAACCTGAAGAGGGCAGCACTCAGACGTTTTTACACCATATATTGTAGAATTAAAACACTTTATACACAAATGTCAAAAAAGTTACTCGAATCAATGAACAGTACTAATAAAGCCCCATTCTTACAGATCACTAAAAAAAGTTGGTTTAGGGTTTAGTTACCCTTTAAAGGCAGATGAAACAGCGCTGACAAACAGGAGAAACACTGTGTGCGACGATACCGTCAGAATCTGAATTGATACTGAATCCATTTACCATGGATTTACTGTAATGTTAGCCTAGTAATATTAACTGCACCATGAAATGTGGGATATACATATTGAATTGTATTATATTATTGTATTTAATGTATTTAAAGGGTAACAAAACACTGAAACAACTTTTTTTAGTTAATGATATGTAAGAATGGAGCTTCCTAAATGCTGTTCTTTGATTCGAGTAAATTTTTTGATATTTGGGTATAAATGTTGTAATTTTCAAATATATGGTGTAAAAACGTCTGAGTGCTGCCCTCTTCAGGTTAAACGGAAAGCTCCTGAAGTAGGGGAACTCTGTGACGTAGGGCGCTCTGTGACGTAGGGTACTCTGTGATGTAGGGGTACTCTGTGACGTAGGGTACTCTGTGACGTAGGGGTACTCTGTGACGTAGGGGTACTCTGTGACGTAGGATGCTCTGTGACGTAGGGTACTCTGTGACGTAGGGTACTCTGTGACGTAGGGTGCTCTGTGACGTAGGGCGCTCTGTGACGTAGGGCGCTCTGTGACGTAGGGTGCTCTGTGACGTAGGGTACTCTGTGACGTAGGGGTACTCTGTGACGTAGGGGTACTCTGTGACGTAGGGGTACTCTGTGACGTAGGGTACTCTGTGACGTAGGGGTACTCTGTGACGTAGGGTGCTCTGTGACGTAGGATGCTCTGTGACGTAGGGTACTCTGTGACGTAGGGCGCTCTGTGACGTAGGGCGTTCTGTGACGTAGGGTGCTCTGTGACGTAGGGTACTCTGTGACGTAGGGGTACTCTGTGACGTAGGGGTACTCTGTGACGTAGGGTACTCTGTGACGTAGGGGTACTCTGTGACGTAGGGTACTCTGTGAAGTAGGGGAACTCTGTGACGTAGGGTACTCTGTGACGTAGGGTACTCTGTGACGTAGGGGTACTCTGTGACGTAGGGTGCTCTGTGACGTAGGGGTACTCTGTGCCGTAGGGTACTCTGTGACGTAGGGGTACTCTGTGACGTAGGGGTACTCTGTGACGTAGGGTACTCTGTGACGTAGGGGTACTCTGTGACGTAGGGTGCTCTGTGACGTAGGGTGCTCTGTGACGTAGGGCACTCTGTGACGTAGGGCGCTCTGTGACGAAACTCTGTCAAGCCCTTGGTGCGCGCTCACCACGCTCTTGGCAGCCCCTGGTATAAAAGCATCTGCTTCCGTCAAAACTACCGTAGCGAGTCAGGAGTTGGAATTACGAGTATATTTACGAGTAAAAATCGATCGTCATGATGTGAGTGAGCATATATTTTTAATCACAATTTATGTTCCTTAGGCTAAAGTTAACCCTCTGGTGTCGACAAACGCGCGTTTTGCTGGATATTTTTTTCACATAGCAGCAAAATATACTTAACGTAATAGTAATAATAATCCTGGAAAGAATTACCTCAAAATGACTGAATATAAGATGCGGGAGTTAAGACCCCAGTTTGAGCCAGCGGCTCGAATGGATATGGCTCTGGCCCAGTGTCCACAGACAATTCAACATCCTCCACTTCAGGTGAAGGTGGGGGAGAAAAGTCCTCGACTTCAAATGACCGCTCTGTTGCAAAAGCTACCTGCGTTACTCCAGTCGCTCTCCATCTTAGAGTCTGACAGCAGCTGTCAATCAATCCGTCTCTGCGGGTCTCAGGTGCACGACCCCCTGCTCAGCCCCGCCCTTGGTTCATCCCCTCTATCTCTGCTGGACTCCGCCCACTTTTCCAGCATTTTTCAAATATTACCAGTGGGTGGAATCAGGCTCTGACCAGGGGTTTAGTTACCCTTTAATGACTAATGGAATATAATTACAGTATTTAGGCTACTGTTTTTCATACAAATACCATAGAAACAATAAAGTTACATTTTGACATGATAGTGAGGTGCTATAGGCTATGCCTGGCTTTATCTGTGGTTATCATGATCTAAATGCATGATACTGGATGACCAATGGTTAATTTTAGTAAAATTCAAACAGTCAGAATATTACATTTTACCAAATAAAAATGTTGTTGTTCAATTTTTTTTAACAGATGTTACTGTTTTTGTTAAAGTCCCTGTAAAGGCAATTTAAAAAAAAATTCTAAACACATTATAAATGTTAGAAATGTATTGCTAAAACACATTACAAAGACTGTGAACTGTGAAGTACTGAATTGTGGAGTTAGACTGTTAAACAGTTTTTCACCATTGATATTTTACGGATTTTTTGGGCGGGGCTAAAAGGGTACTCGATGACGCACTGGAGCCCCTGAGGCTGGCCGCTCCCCTAACAATATAAATAGAGCACATTCGCATCAGCTTGCCGCTCAATCGCGAGTTACTGTCAGTATTATTAGTAACTACAGCTTACAGTTAGCTATGTCTATATCTTCCACCTCGGCCTTCATCCTCCCGTCGCGCCGACAACTGGTGACATCATCGGCAGTGCGTGCCCACCAATGAGTGTAAATTGCCTTGTGCGCTTATGTTATAATTAACCTAATAAGCTGCTAGGAGCATTCATTCCGGCTGTAGCGGGTGACAGTTGAGGGTGGCAACGGCAGCTTTACCACGAGTAGGTGTGGTTTCAGCGCAGCCGGCGGACACGCCCCCAGCGTTTGAGAGCAGAGATTACTGCTCATTTTTTCAAGATTTTGATAGCTTATTTTATGTACTTGCCGGCTTTTTTATCATTCAAATTTGGCTGGGTGTCTAATAACACATTTTCGTGTGATATGACAAACTCAGAACACATGCTTCATTTTGACTTTACAGGGACTTTAATGAACATTAATTTAACATAGTCGTATTAGCTTGAGTTAGGATGAAGATCTACTGTTAACTCACTGTCAAATATGCGTTTTGAGACAAAACATGTAATATTAATATTGCAGCCTGCACTGCAAACTGTGCTGAAGATACGTGCCATCAAAGTCAGGCAACACAAACCTGTTTCAAGACTTGAAACAATATCCCTCATTAGCACATGCAGAAACTAAGAAATATATTTTTCTATTCAGATATTTATTTTAAGGAAAAATGACAAATGTTTGACTGTTCTACCTCAGATTTGTGAAATGTTCCCCTGTTTGGCAAGTGTTTGTCATGATATGTTCTGACAATAAAGAGTAGTTTAAAAGCACAATTATTGCTCTGGTTTCTACAACTTTCACTTAGGAGCAAAAATCTGCCTTTAAACTTGAAATAAATAAAGATTTGACATTTATCGTGATAATTATCGATATTGACTGATATAAAAAAAAAGAATCGTGATAACGGATAACGACATTTCATGAACATAAAGGTCCATGTTTAATAAAAATGTTCATGAAATGATAAAAAAATTAAGAGATTGATGTTTAATTTAGTTTTATACATGTTATCATACTCATTTATTTTGTTATAATGTCAGTAATAATATTTTATAAGTATAAAATGGGTATAAAGTATAAAAAAAGTAAAAAAAAAGGTGGAAGAAATGTAATATATTCTATAAGTTTGCTTTTTCTTATATTCATAGAATCTTAGAAATCGTGACTGGACAATAAGAAATGTGTGACTAATGTATGACTGAGACAAAGGGCCTTTACTCAAGGGTGGTAGGATCAACAATGTGTTAGTTATGGGACATGCTGTTCATGATGGCATAGAGGGAGTCAACTAGTGATGCACGATATATCGGCCGCCGATATAATATCGGCCGATATGGTCAATTTTTTACACATCGGCATTGTTCCAATGTCAAAATGAGGCCGATGTGAACAGGCCGATAATCATTCCTGTGTATTTGATGTGTGTGTAGGCTTAGATGTAAGTGTGGGAGCGGGGATGTTTGTTTTTGCAGGAGCGCATACATTACACACATAATGTGCTGAAGCAAGTGCTGGAGACGGCAAGTTACGGCACCCTGCCTTGTTCTGACCGACCATCAAAGTATTGCCGCGCTGGAGTTACGGGGTTATGATGTAGCAATTAAATCACCTCAGACACACACGTAAGTTACATGTTTCATAGTGATTGATTTTGTTAGATTATTGAATAACGGCATACTCTCGGGGGGGAAATGATGGTGGAAATGGCTTTGAAACGTAAACACCAAGATCAAGGTAAGAATGACACACGACACGGGTGCATAAAAAGGATAATCTTTAAAATCTAGTAATAGCTAGCGGTAGCCTTTAGCTAGCGATGCTACTTCACAAACTACTGTAGACACAAACACGTTTTGAGCCATAATCAACAACTTCCAGTGACAGTCCACTGACTGAAAACTACGCGATTTGGTTGGTTGGAGCCGCAACGACACACCCATTGATACACCATCAGCAGGAATGTAGTAATTTAACGCCTACCTTTTGTTGAACCCTGGTTAAAATCCATGTCAAACAACCGACGAAAAAGCAAATCCATTACAATGCGTAACTACTAGATACAGTTCTTTAGGGACACGTAATCTGTAGCCCTGCCTTCGCTCTGAAGCTCTGTGACTATTATGAACAGTCAGGCTGCGATGTCAAGATTGCAATGCTGGAATAAGTTGTGTGTGCGTGTGTGTGTGGCGCGCGCGTGTGTGTGAGAGAGAGACAGAGAGGCGCGGGCGCGATCGAACAGTGGAAACATAAAAACATACTCCGTCATTTCGTTCATGCAGGACATTCCAACTATTCTTACTTCTTCAACTTCTTGTTTATACGTGAAGTCATTTGTATCATAGTGAGTCTAATAGGGTTAATATTGCTTACATTTTAAGTGTTATCATAACATTGTGCTATAAAAAAGAAGTTAAGGTATTTTGCCTTTGTACAACAGTTCAAACTTTAAAGTACAGAACTGCCCTACTATGTTCACAGAATACAATGACTTGGTCTCAAGTGAGTTAGATGTTTATTGAGAATACTCAGTGTTGGCTTATTCATAGTGTGAATTCAGGACACGCTTGTATCCTTTATTTTAAAAAAAAAAAAAATTCTTCTGAAATTCTGATTACACATTTTGCACACAGGTGAAGGTGCCCAATATCAGTCATTTCTGAAAATAAATTACAAAAAAAAAGAAAAAAAGAAAAGGTGTTTTGGAAAATAGCTCTTAATTTGATTATCAAAAAAATGTGTTTTCTATACAGAGATATCGACATCGGTAAATATCGGTATCGGGCATAACAGCAATAGTAATATGTGACCAGTCACGGAAACTAGGGACACAAGTCGGTTCTGGGGCATTTTGAGTTATTCATAGATTCTGAGAGTGTAATATCCAAGCTTTCCAACGATGTGTAACATGTGGAAATCTGATAATATTTGGAGAAGTTGTGGCCATTTTAAAGTAGGCACTTAAAAAAGCTCAAAGACGAGAAAACGAGCTCTAAAGATTGTGCAGTTCTCACCTGTCTCTGCTGCTGGGAGTGACAATAGGGCTCATTTACATCTCATTTAGATAAGCCATACCCCCTGTAAAGCTCCTCCATGTGCTTTACAGCTTTTTTTACACTTCGAATGAGTGCACTTCTGCCGCACTAGGCGAAAAACAATTGTGCTACCCCTCTATTTGCAACGTACCAGTAAGAACACACAAAGACCAATAATGCCATATAGCCTGCATATAACGCGAAACCAGCAACAACACATAAAGACCAATATGCCATATACATATAACGCAAAACCAGCAACAACACACAAAGACCAATATGCCATATACATATAACGCAAAACCAGCAACAACACACAAAGACCAATATGCCATATACATATAACGCAAAACCAGCAACAACAAACAAAGACCAATATGCCATATACATATAACGCAAAACCAGCAACAACACACAAAGACCAATATGCCATATAGCCTGCATATAACGCGAAACCAGCAACAACACATAAAGACCAATATGCCATATAGCCTGCATATAACGCGAAACCAGCAACAACACATAAAGACCAATATGCCATATAGCCTGCATATAACGCGAAACCAGCAACAACACACAAAGACCAATATGCCATATAGCCTGCATATAACGCGAAACCAGCAACAACACACAAAGACCAATATGCCATATACATATAACGCAAAACCAGCAACAACACACAAAGACCAATATGCCATATACATATAACGCAAAACCAACAACAACACACAAAGACCAATATGCCATATACATATAACGCGAAACCAGCAACAACACATAAAGACCAATATGCCATATAGCCTGCATATAACGCAAAACCAGCAACACACAAAGACCAATATGCCATATAAATATAACGCAAAACCAGCAACAACAAACAAAGACCAATATGCCATATACATATAACGCAAAACCAGCAACAACACATAAAGACCAATATGCCATATAGCCTGCATATAACGCGAAACCAGCAACAACACACAAAGACCAATATGCCATATAGCCTGCATATAACACGAAACCAGCAACAACACACAAAGACCAATATGCCATATACATATAACGCAAAACCAGCAACAACACACAAAGACCAATATGCCATATAGCCTGCATATAACGCGAAACCAGCAACAACACATAAAGACCAATATGCCATATAGCCTGCATATAACGCAAAACCAGCAACACACAAAGACCAATATGCCATATATATATAACGCAAAACCAGCAACAACACACAAAGACCAATATGCCATATACATATAACGCAAAACCAACAACAACAAACAAAGACCAATAAGCCATATACATATAACGCAAAACCAGCAACAACAAACAAAGACCAATATGCCATATACATATAACGCAAAACCAGCAACAACACACAAAGACCAATATGCCATATAGCCTGCATATAACGCAAAACCAGCAACAACACACAAAGACCAATATGCCATATACATATAACGCAAAACCAGCAACAACACACAAAGACCAATATGCCATATACATATAACACAAAACCAGCAACAACACACAAAGACCAATATGCCATATACATATAACGCAAAACCAACAACAACAAACAAAGACCAATAAGCCATATACATATAACGCAAAACCAGCAACAACAAACAAAGACCAATATGCCATATACATATAACGCAAAACCAGCAACAACACACAAAGACCAATATGCCATATAGCCTGCATATAACGCAAAACCAGCAACAACACACAAAGACCAATATGCCATATACATATAACGCAAAACCAGCAACAACACACAAAGACCAATATGCCATATACATATAACGCAAAACCAGCAACAACACACAAAGACCAATATGCCATATACATATAACGCAAAACCAACAACAACAAACAAAGACCAATAAGCCATATACATATAACGCAAAACCAGCAACAACAAACAAAGACCAATATGCCATATACATATAACGCAAAACCAGCAACAACACACAAAGACCAATATGCCATATAGCCTGCATATAACGCAAAACCAGCAACAACACACAAAGACCAATATGCCATATACATATAACGCAAAACCAACAACAACAAACAAAGACCAATATGCCATATACATATAACGCAAAACCAGCAACAACACACAAAGACCAATATGCCATATACATATAACGCAAAACCAACAACAACAAACAAAGACCAATATGCCATATACATATAACGCAAAACCAACAACAACAAACAAAGACCAATATGCCATATACATATAACGCAAAACCAGCAACAACACACAAAGACCAATATGCCATATACATATAACGCAAAACCAACAACAACAAACAAAGACCAATAAGCCATATACATATAACGCAAAACCAACAACAACAAACAAAGACCAATATGCCATATACATATAACGCAAAACCAGCAACAACAAACAAAGACCAATATGCCATATACATATAACGCAAAACCAGCAACAACACACAAAGACCAATATGCCATATAGCCTGCATATAACGCAAAACCAGCAACAACACACAAAGACCAATATGCCATATACATATAACGCAAAACCAGCAACAACAAACAAAGACCAATATGCCATATACATATAACGCAAAACCAGCAACAACACACAAAGACCAATATGCCATATAGCCTGCATATAACGCAAAACCAGCAACAACACACAAAGACCAATATGCCATATAAATATAACGCAAAACCAGCAACAACAAACAAAGACCAATATGCCATATACATATAACGCAAAACCAGCAACAACACACAAAGACCAATATGCCATATACATATAACGCAAAACCAACAACAACACACAAAGACCAATAAGCCATATACATATAACGCAAAACCAGCAACAACACACAAAGACCAATATGCCATATACATATAACGCAAAACCAGCAACAACACACAAAGACCAATAAGCCATATACATATAACGCAAAACCAACAACAACAAACAAAGACCAATAAGCCATATACATATAACGCAAAACCAGCAACAACACACAAAGACCAATATGCCATATACATATAACGCAAAACCAGCAACAACACACAAAGACCAATAAGCCATATACATATAACGCAAAACCAACAACAACAAACAAAGACCAATAAGCCATATACATATAACGCAAAACCAACAACAACAAACAAAGACCAATAAGCCATATACATATAACGCAAAACCAGCAACAACACACAAAGACCAATATGCCATATACATATAACGCAAAACCAGCAACAACAAACAAAGACCAATATGCCATATACATATAACGCAAAACCAACAACAACAAACAAAGACCAATAAGCCATAGGCCTACATATAGCGCAAATAGTGCGCAACGCTCGTGTGCCCAAAATGTCAACAATATTAAAGTTTATGTAGGAGGCAAATGCCTGCTGGCATTTTTCTTTAAGCAGTCATTTCTGCAATTTTCCAAATAATCACATTTCACCTCCTCAAATTACTGTTGCAAATCTCTTTACACCACTTTCTTATGTGCGTATACACACACAAATGAAATGTCCGCAAGCACATTATATCATCAGCAGGTTCAGCATCTTAAATAACGACTAAAGAGCAAATGAAGCTTAACTTACATTTCAGAAACACGCACGGCAGGCCTTCATCGCAGCAGCAAAGGTCTTAACTGCATCCTCTATTTCGATTCTCCGTCACATATGAAACAGCCAGCCACCGCTGTCAGCGAGCCGAGCCGCCGTATTGAAGCACTGAGGGCGAGCGCGCTGCGCCCATACCTCCGGTTCAGTTTCCCGAGCCCACGAAGTGCGGCGAAAACATTTTCGGTGTAACTGCCAGACGGTTCATCTCGTCTGCGACAATCTTTGCGGCATCCATCTTCATTGAATTTTGATATCAGAGAGAGCTGGCCAGAGCACAGCATAATAAGTAGCCATGTGGTTGACTTGGAGGGCGGGGGCAAAAGCGCCGGGTTATTCAGTATGGAAATACACACAGACAATGACACGCCACGCCCCTACTGCATGCTAGAATCTCCGAAAACAAGCCGATTTCAACCTCAAAATGTAAGCTTTTAAATATACCAATACTGCTATCTCAAACATGGAGAGGCTTCTTTGTGATTTCAATTAACAGATTCTCCAAAAAATTGAAAATCACCAATTTTGAAAAAAAACTCTTCTTTCTCATTTTGCTCGAAAGTTGTGCTGCCGACTTGTGTCCCTGGTTTCTGTGACGGGTCACATATCGGTTATCGGTATCGGCCACAAGTTTCACATCGGTGCATCACTAGAGTCAACTATAAAGAAGAAAGGATGCCCTCCTTCTCTGGATGACTGTATGAGCGCTGACCTTTCCTTGCAAGGGAATAAATAATCTTTAAAGACAATTGGCACATGTCTGTCTCTTATTCAGTGATTTAAAAATGTTTGACACTACAAAATCAAACATTCACATTGTACATTGTATGCTAACCATTTAAATAACAATCTAGTCTTGCGTGTGCGAATCAGTTGCGTTTGTGTAGAACTGAATGTACAACAAGTTTGTCCTTTTTGAACCGTATGTAACAGCAAGCATGTAAAACGGCATATTCTTCACTTAAATCAACACGTTTTCCACTATGGAATGTCAAAGCTGCCGATATAATAAATAAATGCATAAATAAATACACATCAAGTATCTATTTTGCTCATGTCTCATTGCAGCCTATAGGTGGTGCCAGAAAGTGGGAAAACGGGTCAAAGAAATCTATCGGTTTTAAACTCGGTATAAATGGAAAGTTTCTCCATCTAAAGTATTTAAGGAGTTTTACCTTGAGATTGAAGCTTCTTACAGAGAAACCGTAATAAGAGTCCTGCGTAGATCAGACCCAGAGGAACCAGAACCAGAGGGATGATCCGAGAAGAGCCTGAAAACACAGGAGAAATAATCAGAGAATATGATCACGTTGAGCTCATTATATTAGTTATATCCCTTTGTTGGTTACAGACTCAAACCAATACTTTCTCCATCTCTTTGTCCTGAAATGAAGAATCCATGAGACTAGTATTTATTTTTTTGTTAAACCTTTCAAGGTCATATAATGTGCAACGATATCCATTCACAGTAATATCGTTGTATCGTTAATATCGCTGGTATGAGAGATTCGGCATGTTGGGATGCAGTGCAGAGCAAAGTGAAGCAAAACTTACCCAGCTTGTTTAATACCAAAGTATATCCCTCACACACCCATAGTGTACACTACGTGAAGTAGTCGTGTATTGTGCGACTTAGTCGGTTAATATCATTTAATATAGGCTAGTTCATCTAATATAATATCACACAAAGAGTGCAGTTTTTCTCCAGATATTAGCATGATAACAAAATGTGATTATGATTTTATACAAGTTTAATAAACAAGAAGTTAATATTAAGTGAAGTACATTTAAGACACCATATTGCCTGTTTTAGCTCTATTTCGCCAACTAAAGCAGCTGAAAACGAAGCCACAGCGCTGTATTAGTCTCTGAGAAACACAGCGAGGCGTTTCCTCACTGAATGAATCAGCTTTTTGAAAAATCAGTTTATATCTCAATGACTCACTCATTAACAGTGACTTTCTGCCTCATATTGGTGGTTTTAATCTTACATTTAAAGTACCTTTCGTGTTTTAAATAATTTCAAACATCAATATTCAACGTTTTATGTTTAAAACATCAAAACATTATTTATGCATAACTGCAGGTTCTTCATTTGTCATTAAACAGTCTGTGTAAATGCATTTAAATGCCACTTCAGATGCAGATTTTGTGTTTCCTCTCCATTGCAAAGATTTTGTTGATACAATTTTATTGGTAAAAGCCCTATTGTGTCTTATTTTTGTAATTTAATTTGATTAAATGTATGAAATTCATACAAAAGGTGATGCATGCTTAAAATTAGGTTTAAAATAAATGTATAAAGGTAAAACTGCCCATAAAAGGTAAAAATCAATTGAAACGTATTGAAAAAATATATATATTTCTGTCACATTCAGTGTCGCGGGTGAGTGTATAAATTTCCCGGGACAGGTTGTTAAAAAGAAGGACAATCCTGGAAAAACCGGGACGGGTGGCAACACTAATGCTGTGCCACACACAAGTCCTGCCATTGATGTCTATGTGTGTGTCAGTTCTGATGTGTATAACTCAGTACCTGTTGTGTGGTCCTCCCAAGCCTCAGTTGTGTTCAGCGGTCTCCCAGCGAACACAGCAGCGCAACTCTGCGGCTGAGCGTCCTCGAACAAGCTCTCCAGATCCAGCGGGAAGTTTACAGACAACATGATGTCGGATTGACACTGTCTCTGCCGGTTGTTTATAGCGGTGAACTGCGTTTGCAAACTTCGTCCGTTAGTGACTGAACTACTGTGAGCTGAGCTGAAGATTCCGTCAAAGTAACTCAATAATATATATTGAATGACACCTTATTCTGTCAGATTCTGAATCTCAACGAGCTGTGTAGACACTATAAGCCTGTTGTTTAAAGCGGTAAACTGCGTTTGTAACACTTCGTCCGTTAGTGAATCTTGAGTCTGATAATCGCTGTTGAACTCAATCTGTGACGTAACATTGAACTCGCGCTGCCTGTGACGTCACGGCTGCTGCTCTGCTAGCGCTCGAGCACGCATAATTAAAGGGATAGTTCACCCAAAAATGTAGAGAAAAAAAATAATGTTATAATTTACTCACCCTCATGTCGTTCCAAACCGGTAAGACTTTCAATCATCTTCGGAACACAAATCAAGATATTTTAAACGAAATCTGAGAGATGTCTGTCCGTCCATTAAAACTCATTCACCCAAATTCTCAGAAGAGAGTCGGTGACTTTATATAATGAACATATTTAATTTGGGCTTTTATTCTTTATTATATGCTGCGAAACAAATAAACCCTCTAAATTCAAATGGTTAAAGTGAATTGTATTGTTTTTATGACCAAGAATGATCGCATTCGTTTATTAATCAGCATTTATTCAGTGTTACACACACTTTTTACACACACACACCCAATACATTTAGAATGTTTACCAATTATTTAACCATGTAAGGTGTTTACATGATTAATTATTAATTAATGAGAACATTTAATTTAATTGAAAGGAGGGTCCCACTTATTTATTTAGTTGGAATTCAGTCAGCTTAACTGATAATGTAATAAAATAATGAATGAACACAGCAAACAATATACAATTGTTTCTTAACTTGCCTGTGATGTATGCAGTGGCCAAATTATTATTTTGGACAGACAAATGAAACCCTCCTTTCAATTAAATTAAATGTTTATTTTAATTTCAATTAAAATAAATACATAGATCCAACAATTGTCTACATGTACGTTAATGGTCCAGTGGCAGAACTTTTGCAAAGCGTGTCAGAGGTTCTGGGTTCTAATCCGCACTAAGTAGTGTAGTTTTTTTTTCCTCATCAAGACCGATTGTTTATTATTGGTTGTATATCAAGCAGGGACACGTTTTTTGTGCATTATATTTTGTGATTTCACCGGAACGAATAGAGTCTCCATAACGGATTGATGCGCGCGTCCGTGTGAAGACGTGCGCGAGTCACAACAGAAACTGTATCCGCGCCACTGACAGCAGCGGACACCAGCACTTTGGTACCTTGATTTCCCAAACAACACAAGATCGCCTCTTATTTAACAAACGAAGGAAATGAATCCTCTACTAGAGTTAACTGGAGATGTTTTATTTATTTGTATTGGTACATCCGTGTCGCGAGATGTTTCAAAAGTGGTGGGCCAGGACCCAGGACAGTCGACCCTGGCAAAAAGTGGTGGCGACATGTCCCACCCGCAAATTACGCATAACGTTATATGGTTCTCATTAATTTATGGAGAACGAAAGAAATAGACTCGGCAGAGCCTACAGCTTAGGTTCCCCTATCCTACAGAGAGTGAAGTGCTAAGTGCTAATGTGGATTTCTGTCTAGATAGATATATAATAACATTTTGCAAAAGAAAGCTCAAAAAGGTTAATTATGGATACAGTAAGACAGAAACTCACCTGTTCAACGCTCATTTTCCTCAGCTGTAGGCAAAGGCAAGCACGCGTTTCAAATCAGTGCTTCTCCTGGGAGACTAGCGCTACATTAATCCCCTAGCTTAGCGCCATCCCTTACGAAAATTAACCATTGTTTTACTAGTTATATTGTAGTAATACTACAGTAAAACTGCAATTTTACTAAATTATCTTGAATTACATTTAAGCCATTTAGTTACAACAAACATCTACAAAATAACAACAGAAATTAGTAATCATTCTATGATACAGACTTTATTACAGAAATCACATAATCTGAAAGAAAAATAAACTTGCATTTGTTCTCACATAAAACTTCTGACAGAAAACAAACTTCAAAAGTTATACAAAATTATTGTTGATAAAGTGGTGCTGTGCAATGATTAAAAAACGTAGTTTCTAATTTACAAATAAAAAAAATAGCAATTTGTTCCACTGTAATACTTATTTATATACAAAAATAACATATTGTACAAATAAACAGGACTTTAAATACACAACATCTACCCCCGTCACGTGTAGGAGAGAGGACCCAAAAGCAAAGGCGATTTGACAAAGTTTAATAGAGAATAAACAGTTCAGGCTGTGTAACATCGGTGGTCGCAAGGCGATTAACACACGGGAACGCCAATCCTAGGACAACTCACGATAGCCGGAGGTTGGATGAAGCAGAGGCGAGGTGATAAAGTTGTTATCTTGGAGCAGAGACACGACACGACACGACAAAGAAAGGAAGGCCTAGAAATAGAGAGTCTAATCAGAGATAGTGGGAAACAGTTGGGAAGGAGAGAGAGTGAAGAGATGAGGTGATGATACACAGCTGGGAGCGAATGATATAATGAATGAGAATGAGTGTGTGTAAATGGATGTAATAGAGAGTGTGACCAGAAGAGGGCGGAAGAGTGTAAAGAATACCAGTATCATGACACCTCCTTTAAAAGTGAAAGTGAAAGTGACCTCTGCATTTAACCCTTCCAAGTTAGTGCACACACATTATGAGCAGAGTAGTGAGTAGTGAACCCACACACACTGCAAACGTGGATACACACACCCGATTGGGGGTTAGGTGCCTTGTTCAAGGACACCTCAGTCATATTCCAGCCGGTACTGGAATCGAACCAGCAACCTTTGGGTCACCAGTCCAACTCTGTTACCATTAGGCCATGAATGCCCTAAAAGGTCTATAACCTGTACACACGTTGCAATTTATACTGTACATACATTAACAGGATTACAACAACATTACTTAACAAGAACAATAAATACTATAAATTCCGAAGAAATTAGCAGTTCTTTTAAGAATGTTTTAAATGATATCCACTCACAAGAGAAGAAGACATGAGGCGCGTTGCATCCCAGATAGCACACGTACGTCTGGCCGATGTCGGCGCGATGTACAAAGTTCAATCGGCACGATGTCGCTCAGAGAGCGTTTGCTAATCGGCAATATGTCGCCGCAACGTCACCATATGATCACAAATGATCTTCAGCCGATGTTTGAGGGCAATTCAAAAAAGACTATGGCCACTTTCTTGTCCTTTGATCATATTTTATAAAAAAACATTTAATTTTGAAAATTCACACTTTCATAGTTAACTTTACAATAGAAGTACTTTAGGAACTTTTTATCGGTAGTCTATGTAATGTAATGAGATCACTTCCGGCGCTTATAGGTCTAAGGTCTAGAAAAAAGTTTGTCGAGACAAACTTTAAGTTGGCTTGTGAAAGTTTTGACCAGAAAGTTTGAAGAAGTTTAGTTTGAAGTTTAAATGAGTTTAAAGTTTAAATTAGTTTAAAGGTGCATAGCGCCAGTCTCTGAGTTTTTGCAGAGCTATGCCCTCCTCTGGCAACAAGCGAAACTGCAACCAGAGTGTGTTTTCTTTGTCTTACGTGGAGTTTGCGTTGGGGTTTGGAGTGGACTACAAGCCGGTCTCTTTGAATCCATCTTCTACTTTTGTCGCGCGAGTTGTCTTCGCTGATACGGAGAATGGCGGCGAATACACAAACCTGCCAGACATAGCCAGGTGAGCGTGAACGCGCATGACGTCACGCCCAGTCTCAAATTCCGACCCGAATCCCTCTTATTTATTTTACTGTACAGGGTTATAGAGGCCATCGCAGTGATCAGAGAAGGGCTCATTCAGCCCATCAGGCAATTGTTTATGCATGTATGGGTTAGAAAAACAGGTCTTTTTAACATGAAATGTTGCGCAATGCACCTTTAAAGTTTAAATTAGTTTGAATTTTAAAGTAGTTTGAAGTTTAAATAAGTTTAAAGTCTAATTCTGGTCTCTTCCAAGGCATAAAGTTTATCGCACTGATTTCAAAGTTAAGGATTACAGTTTTTTTCAGTCGCTAACAAGCGTTTGTCCAACCAGTTGTCACATTTTCAAAACTCTAAACACGATTAGCACAGCATCAGTCTTTTGTGGCCATACCATTCACACATTTCATGCCGTTTTCACACAATATGCAGTCATTGAACACATTTCCACAATGCTTACATTTTCTTAACAGACAAGCTATACCTCCCAACAAAATTATGGATTGTTTTTGTAGTATTTACAAATGTTAACACACACCATCCCACAATAGCAAAAACAATATTCCAAACCTTAGATACAGTATAAAAACAACTGCTTCCGCAATTATATCAGTTCAAAAACAATATATCTCAGCTGATTATAAACAAACAATTGAATAATTGACACACCGTAGCTGATTTATGTTGGGTAAATTGGGCCAACCATAGCTGATTCCAGTCTGGCTTAGACTCAGTGGCAGGGGTTATTTTTTTCTATTACATTGACACTTATACAGTAAACGGAGGACTTTGAGGAGTTATGTTTTTGGACACAGAAACAGAAAAAGACAAACACTGTAATGTCTGGACGAGGAAGAGTAAGAGCAAGGGGCCCAGGGAGAAGAGCAGGAGCAGTGAGAGATGCAGTGAGAGATGCAGTGAGAGGTGCAGGTGCAGTGAGAGGTCCAGTGAGAGATGCACTGAGAGGTGCAGTGAGAGGTACAGGTGCAGTGAGAGATGCAGTGAGAGATGCAGTGAGAGGTGCAGTGAGAGATGCAGTGAGAGGTGCAGTGAGAGATGCAGTGAGAGATGCAGTGAGAGGTGCAGTGAGAGATGCAGTGAGAGATGCAGTGAGAGGTGCAGTGAGAGGTGCAGTGAGAGGTCCAGTGAGAGATGAACTGAGAGGTGCAGTGAGAGGTGCAGTGAGAGGTGCAGTGAGAGGTGCAGTGAGAGGTACAGGTGCAGTGAGAGATGCAGTGAGAGATGCAGTGAGAGGTGCAGTGATAGGTGCAGTGAGAGGTGCAGTGAGAGGTGCAGTGAGAGGTCCAGTGAGAGATGCACTGAGAGGTGCAGTGAGAGGTGCAGTGAGAGATGCAGTGAGAGGTGCAGGTGCAGTGAGATATGCAGTGAGAGATGCAGTGAGAGGTGCAGATGCAGTGAGAGGTGCAGGTGCAGTGAGAGGTGCAGTGAGAGGTGCAGTGAGAGGTGCAGGTGCAGTGAGAGGTGCAGTGAGAGGTGCAGTGAGAGGTGCAGGTGCAGTGAGAGGTGCAGTGAGAGATGCACTGAGAGATGCAGTGAGAGGTGCAGGTGCAGTGAGAGATGCAGTGAGAGGTGCAGATGCAGTGAGAGGTGCAGGTGCAGTGAGAGGTGCAGTGAGAGGTGCAGTGAGAGATGCAGTGAGAGATGCAGTGAGAGGTGCAGTGAGAGGTGCAGTGAGAGGTGCAGGTGCAGTGAGAGGTGCAGTGAGAGGTGCAGTGAGAGGTGCAGGTGCAGTGAGAGGTGCAGTGAGAGGTGCAGTGAGAGGTGCAGGTGCAGTGAGAGGTGCAGTGAGAGGTGCAGTGAGAGGTGCAGGTGCAGTGAGAGGTGCAGTGAGAGATGCACTGAGAGGTGCAGTGAGAGATGCAGTGAGAGGTGCAGTGAGAGGTGCAGGTGCAGTGAGAGGTGCAGTGAGAGATGCAGTGAGAGGTGCAGATGCAGTGAGAGGTGCAGGTGCAGTGAGAGGTGCAGATGCAGTGAGAGGTGCAGGTGCAGTGAGAGGTGCAGGTGCAGTGAGAGGTGCAGTAAGAGTTGCAGTGAGAGGTGCAGGTGCAGTGAGAGGTGCAGATGCAGTGAGAGGTGCAGATGCAGTGAGAGGTGCAGGTGCAGTGAGAGGTGCAGTGAGAGGTGCAGTGAGAGGTGCAGGTGCAGTGAGAGGTGCAGTGAGAGGTGCAGTGAGAGGTGCAGGTGCAGTGAGAGGTGCAGTGAGAGGTGCAGTGAGAGGTGCAGGTGCAGTGAGAGGTGCAGTGAGAGATGCACTGAGAGGTGCAGTGAGAGATGCAGTGAGAGGTGCAGTGAGAGGTGCAGGTGCAGTGAGAGGTGCAGTGAGAGATGCAGTGAGAGGTGCAGATGCAGTGAGAGGTGCAGGTGCAGTGAGAGGTGCAGTAAGAGTTGCAGTGAGAGGTGCAGGTGCAGTGAGAGGTGCAGATGCAGTGAGAGGTGCAGATGCAGTGAGAGGTGCAGGTGCAGTGAGAGGTGCAGTAAGAGTTGCAGTGAGAGGTGCAGGTGCAGTGAGAGGTGCAGTGAGAGGTGCAGGGCCAGGGAGAAGAGCAGGCCCAAGGAGAGGGTGAGGTAGAGGTGTAAGAATGAGTGGTGGTGGCATTCCAAGGGCTGCAAGAACAGTAGTCAGTGATGAAATTGCCACTATCATTGACCATGTAATCAACCACGGTCTTTCACTAGTGTAAGAGAGGCTGGTAAACAGAAAAGGAAAAAAAAAAGATTTGCTTTTTACTGGAATGCTTTTGAATGTGAACATTACAGTACATGTGGACATACAGTTCCCAACCAAGACATTTAGTGTAAAAACGGTGGATTGCATATTTTGCATGCAAATACCTGTAAAACTGAAACACAAAAGTCTATGAAGTTTTTGTAATGTCAACAATAGCCAGTATTTTGAAACCTGGTGTACTTTAATTGACTGCATGTACCTTGTGAAGTGAAAACAAGTGTTATTCTTTGACAGAATAATTTCATTTTGAGTCAGATTTCCAGTGTTTTGGTAAAGTTAGTGTGTGCAGAGAAAGATGTGTTCTATTTTGAAATGAAGAGTTAGTATATATTTAACAAAATGTGTTTTTGAGAAGAAAACTATCCATTTGGCCAATTGTGTTTTGTAGGTGTGAGTCTGTGTTAAGAGTTTAGAAAAAGTATCTGAAGTATGGGTAAACGCTTGTTAGCGATTGAAAAAAACTGTAATTCGTTTGAATATGCATTGAACCAAAAACTATCATAACATCTTAGTTGATAATTCAATATACTTTATTTTTGACAAAACATCCCATGTTACGGTAGTGACTGCACATTTTTGGTATGACAGTAATGTTTTGGTAGTGACCACAATACTTAGTTTGCCATGGCTGAATCAGACTGTCCACATTTTATGTTAATATAAATAAATAACTATGATGCACATATGCAGTCAGTACATATAGACACACATCTGACAGTAAATATCTTATAAGAACACCTAGAGCTATTCTATACTTTGGGTCTTGAGGTGCAAGTGAGAAGAGATTTGCTCATAGATTTTTCTTCCTAAAAAAAACAACAACTTACAATGTAGACTGTTTCAGAACCACTTTGTTTTATTTTCACATTTTCAACATTTTGTTTATGAGTCATTCAGATAAATCACCAGAACCACTGACCTGTGTGTGTGTGTGTGTGTGTGTGTGTGTGTGTGTGTGTGTCTGTGTGTGTGTCTGTGTGTGTGTATGTGCACTGGTGTCTGATCACCATGACTGGAAGTGTGTGTGTGTGTGTGTGTGTGTGTGTGTGTGTGTGTGTGTGTGTGTGTGTGTGTGTGTGTGTGTGTGTGTGTGTGTGTGTGTGCGTGTGTGTGCGTGTGTGTGTGTGTGTGTGTGTGTGTGTGTATGTGCACTGGTGTCTGATCACCATGACTGGAAGTGTGTGTGTGTGTGTGTGTGTGTGTGTGTGTGTGTGTGTGTGTGTGTGTGTGTGTGTGTGTGTGTGTGTGTGTGTGTGTGTGTGTGTGTGTGTGTGTGTGTGTGTGTGTGTGTGTGTGCACTGGTGTCTGATCACCCTCACTGGAAGTGTGTGTGTGTGTGTGTGCACTGGTGTCTGATCACCCTCACTGGAAGTGTGTGTGTGTGTGTGTGTGTGTGTGTGTGTGTGTGTGTGTGTGTGTGTGTGTGTGTGTGTGTGTGTGTGTGTGTGTGTGTGTGTGTGTGTGTGTGTGTGTGTGCACTGGTGTCTGATCACCCTCACTGGAAGTGTGTGTGTGTGTGTGTGTGTGTGTGTGTGTGTGTGTGTGTGTGTGTGTGTGTGTGTGTGTGTGTGTGTGTATGTGTGTGTGTGTGTGTGTGTGTGTGTGTGTGTGTGTGTGCACTGGTGTCTGATCACCCTCACTGGAAGTGTGTGTGTGTGTGTGTGTGTGTGTGTGTGTGTGTGTGTGTGTGTGTGTGTGTGTGTGTGTGTGTGTGTGTGTGTGTGTGTGTGTGTGTGTGTGTGTGTGTGTGTGTGTGTGAGATATAAAATATTTTTTTTTAAAACAAGAATGGAAAAATTTGCAAAATAAAATTCAATATCATTTTCACAAGTTGAAATTTAGGGGTTAGGGTTTGGGACAGCCACCTCCTAATTGAAAGTAGCCCATAAATGATGATTTTATATATATAAAGCTTACTGATATCTGAAATATTATTGTGGGTTTCAATAGATAATTGAAGGATCTTAGTATACATCTAAGATTTTAATAATTAAATGCTTTTCAAATGTGTTTTTTGGATGAGGGAAAGCAGTTTGCACCAATTCTGTAGAATGACCCGACTATGTCACTTAGTGCAAAAGAATACATTGATTGCCTTGTGCTACTTGATAAATGAATGTGAGTTCTAATATGTATGGTTACAGAATGTAGAATATAGTGAAACTAATTGAATTGCATGTCAATATTGTATTGGTTTTGCCTATTGCACCAACCATGTATTTTGGGTGGAATGTACAGTTTTGAGTAAAGGGGGAATGTTGTGTTTGTGTACTTGTCAGGAGATGTGCTGTAGTCCACATGTGGTTACCTATAAAAGGTGTAGAGTAAGAATGGAAGAGAGAGCACCTGCTGCCAAATCATGTAAATGCCTGGCACTGTTGTATTGCTGCTGGGTTTGAATAAACCTTGGAGAATTGAGAACTGTCTGGTCTTCATGATTACCAGGACTTAGACATAACAGAGTAATTAGATGGTGAAGTGGATTTACTTATTGTAAAGTTAACGAAAGTTCTCATGTGGATTGTAATGTTTAGAGCAGATGTCTTAAGAAATATAAGTAGACCGGGAAGATTTTAAAACGAGCCGTTCATTCATAAGATCCGCAAGATCACTGTGAAAATACAGACCGGAAGACAAAAGACAACGAGAGCAGCGCTGTAAAGGTGCGCGCGTCCGGAGCGAGTGTAAAACACAGGAAGAAGAGGAAAACGAAAGTAACAACACATCAACAGAAATACCAGCCTCTGATACCTAAACCTGTTGCTCACTGGATTTGATTTGATCTGATCTATAATCCCTACAGATGTCAATTTAGCACAATGCCTACCAAATCTAATAACACTCGCGGCCATTTATGTGTTTAATCCACAATCCATCGAGACCAGCAAGAGATTCTGAGAACGACGCGCGCGGACTGACAACAAGCGGAACGAGTTTTAAAATACTTATAAATTCTCTTCTTAGTGGACAAGACTGCAAGTGAGTTTAATACATTCTCCATTACAGCCATTTGTAATTATTAGGAACTTCATATTGTATATTAAGCGTGATTTAAATGTGAAGTTACAGAAGGCTGTTCTTCTGCAACTCCGAACAGAAGAAGAATCTGACAGAAATTACAATCTTTTGAAGTTAAAAAAAGTTTTATTGAGAAAGCTTTATTGAAAACGAATGTTTCTGTAAATCTTCTCTTCAGTTTTGGGCTGTTGTTTTTGTGATGTGAAATCGAAAGTATTTTTGAACCAGACATTTACAGTAGACAGACAGATGAAGCCTAACGTCAGTCAACAACAATCTGTTATTATTCAATATTTCATTTCTTATATAGCATATATGATTAGTAGTTATACAGTATGTCTATTATAATTCTGGTTACTTTTACTCAAGCAATTATTTTAGGATCATTTTAAAGTAATGAAATCAACCATCATTGTGAACTTGAAGTAATGATTAAATGTCAAACGATTCAACAATTATTATAGATTGGGTAAATAAAATTGTAAAACTATATTAAACTGCAATAGAGAAAATGACAAATTGGGTTTAAACACTTTCTACTTGTATTACATTTTGTGAAGAGACTATTGACACTAAAGTGTTTAAAGTAAATAATAAAGATTTACAGAAATGTCCTAATGAAAAGAATTTGGCCTTTTGTGAAAATAATGATGAGGGTTTTAAGATGAAAAGAAAGGAATTTAATTAAGAGTTATGAAACAAACTGCACCAATTGATTTTAAATGTAAGGTAGAGGATCGGAAAATCAAGATGTAAGGCCTGAATAAGATGAAGGGGCGTAAATAGAGAAGTGTAAATTATGATATTATAGACACAGATATTTTTAAATAGTTATTTGAATATGTTTTATGGGAGATATGAATATGAATTTATTCATAGGCTATATAAGTGCTGGTTTATTGTGGTCTATGGTGTTATAAACTACTGTGATGTTTAATTTTTTTTATGGATGTATAATATGTATAATATGATATGCCTATACATTCATAAAACATTTTAAACATCACAGTAGTTTATAACAGAAGTGTAGAAGTGTAATACACAGCACAAGCGTGTTTTCTCTTAAGAGAATGTTCAGCCAGTAACATATGTTCCCAGAACGTTTTATGATCAATATAACTAAGACCATTGGGTTATTTTACATGGCAATATATTGGTTTGTAACTCACTTTATTTATACATTGTATTTGCTGTTGTTGTTGTTGATGATAACTCTTTATTCTTCATGATTGTCTTAAATAAGATGTTGTTGATGTGTGTAAATGTTGTGATTTGCAGGTGATGCTGAAGGATTGAGTGTTTCAGAAACCAGTGCTGATCAGTTTTCAGGGTCAGTTTAGCTGCAGTATGTCGGAGGAAAGAGGAAAGCACTCTCTCTCTCAGATGAGTCTCTCAGAGAAACACAGGTAAGACTGCGTCTGTTTTCACACTATCAGTTTAAACTCACTGGACTTTGTGTTTCCCTGTCAATAACACAACTTTAAGCATTCTTCTATATTTGCAAATGATTTGCACAACTTCAGTTTTGACCTTCTTAAATTAACTCTGGCATTGTCTATTAAGCCCCGTTTGCTGTATAGAAAATATCACACTTAATAATTTGTTAATTACCTTCTAGACGCTGAATTAATCCAAATAAATGACTTTAGTTTTTAGATCATAAAGTTATTGACAGACATTAGTAAACAACTATACACTTAATTTAATTCAAGTATGCTAACAAAACTGTTTCTGCTCTCTATTTCTGTCAATAAACAAAAACTTGACATGGTCTCTTAAATCAGAGTGAAGTATTTTTTTACATATTTAATCTCTCTTATGTATATTAAAGGGTTCTCGAGACACAAGGCACTGTTTTAGCGGATGAGCGGCCGGAGCGCATTAAGGGTTTTCTGTGAGAACGGTGTTGTGTTAGCGGCCGCTAAGTTAATAACTAATGATCTTTACAGCGGAAGTGAATCAATCAAAACTAACTTTAGCTGGACAATAACTTTATTCTAGAGCTGCTGTAAAGCCTAAACAATCTGTTACTGTAATCTCTATTATCACTGTAAAGCTGCTTTGAAACAATCCATATTGTTAAAAGCGCTTTATAAATGAAGGAGACTTGACTAAAGAAATCGTTATACTAATGTGAGCCAGTAAAATAAAATGATGGTTAACTATAAAACGTCTCAGGTTACGACTGTAACCTATGTTCCCTGAGAACAGGGAACGAGACAATACGTCAACGACGCTATGGGGAACGCCTCAGGCGTGACAGGTGTCTGAAATCACTATCAAATCACGTCAATCATATTGACCGGCGACAGCCCGTGAATCATTAGCGTGAATGATTAACGTGCGACCTGGAAGTATAAAGGGGCGCCTTGCAAACATGACAAATCACCTTATCGTCTGAAGGGACTGTACGGTAGGCAAGCCCCGCGGCATGGCAGGGAGACGTATTGTCTCGTTCCCTGTTCTCAGGGAACATAGGTTACAGTCGTAACCTGAGACGTTCCCTTTCGAAGGGAACTCAACAATACGTCAACGACGCTATGGGGAACGATATACCAACGCCGCCATGCTAAGGGGAGTGCATGCCAAGTGGCAGTGACAACTGTCAGAACCAGCAACTTCAAATGAAACGCTAGAACCACTCACCCTCAGGTCACACTGGGCTGTCAGTGACAGCATTCCCTACGGTTATAGCCCAAGCTACAGCCTCACAGAAAAACCTTCATAAACATGGTTAAATGAAAGGTCTACCTGGGCCGGCTCCGGGCCTGGAACCTCAGCTTCCAATTAGAAGGGGTCCCTTCTAGGGAATGTGGCTAGGGAACCCAAGGGAACCCCAGCCAGTCACTATTCAGGGGAACGTACTCACCCCGAAATGCCACCAGGACGGCCTGACCTGGCGCCAGTACATAGACACTTAGTCTGGCCAAATCCTGTCTGTCTGAAGACAGAGCCTCTGGACAAATGCCTTAAGTAAGGCATCCAACCCGAGGGACTGCGAAGCTGGCAGTGAACCACTCGGCCCGGATCTCAGAGACGGGATATCCCGGAGAGTATGACTCAGCATAGTGCTTTCCGACCCTTGCTAGCGAGGGGAGTTTCTCTACTCGATCCACGGATCAACCCAGTGTCTGTGTTTCAAAACACTGAGGAGGCCTGTGAAGGCCTAAGGGCTGATCTAACTGGGAGGCCTCACGAGAGGCCTACGACCGTCTGACCAGACTCAGGCAGCCGCATGCTCATAGAGACCCTCGTGAGGGGAGCACAAGGTCTGCCTGGTAGGCAAACCAGGCTGTAGGCAGAAAAAGGTTCCGGGAGGGAACCTTTAGCAGAGAATGAACACTTTAGCGAGCCAGGGCGCAAGCTCGCCTTCAGCAGCTGCCTATTAAGGCTAGCTGAAACTGATAGCAAGAGACCACTAGCTTCATAAACCCAGCACCACTAGGGAGCGTTACAGGGAGGCCCGGAGAGGCCTACTACCTGATCCCTCCGGGTGAAAGTATAAGGCGGCCTGCTAAGGCCAGCCAGCTGGGGACTCGCCTATCAGGGAGGCCTGGTCGGGCCTACTAGCTAATAGCAAGTCATATTCTGCCATAAAGTACACTGTTGGAAACCATACTACACAGCATAATTCACTAATGGGCTTCCAGTAGCGCTATAAGGTATGTCCCACAATGTTGGGACTCACCTCCGAGGAGGCCTGTTTAAGGCCTACTACCCATCAGTGAGTCAACTGCCCGAACCACCAAGGCCAACCACGTAAAGTGAGCTGGCCTACAGTGCCCTCTGGGGGGCTGTCCAATCAAGGAGGCCTGCTGAGGCCTACTACCTAATGGCGCAGCCTTCGTTGGCAGAAAAAACTGTTTACACAGCGCCTACAGCATCCTGGTGCCTAATCACATTGCCCATGGCAGTGTACTCCGCAAGAAAGCTAGTACCCTTAAAACAAGGGGAGTACAACATACGCCACTCTGCCTCAACGGAGGCCCCAGTTAGTCAGGGGCCTACCATCTATGCATGGGCGTCAGCTCAGGGCAATGCTCTGGCTTCAGGGGAGCGTACTTCGACCAAAGAAGAAGTGAAGCTTACTTCATACTCGACCCGAGCCATAGTGGTGCGAGGTGGGATAAAACAGAACTGGGAGTGAAGTGCTAAGACCTACCCTGTATCACAGGGGAATACTCACACCTCACCCTGAGGTTATCAGGGTGCGGGCCTGCCAGCGGCTCTAGGGGTGACAGAAATGTATCTGTGCCCAACCTAGGGGAGTGGGGCTTGAATGAAAGCCAACCACCTACAACCTAGCGCTCGAGCAGTAGCTCAGCGAGGTGAGTGAAGCCTAAACTGGCGGCCTAAATCCATAGGCCAGTTCTGCATGGCAGGGTCGGGCAGGAAACCCAGTCTTCTTCGTGAAGCGAAAGACGGCCTAACCCTGCTCAATAAAGACATATATACCACGGAGGCCTGTTTGAGGCCTACCATGTCCTTACAAACCATCCTCAGCACCACGCTGCATTACTCTAGTCACCCCAGAATGCAGAGAAGGGGGCGGGCCTTGGCCTAACGACTCCCACGGGAGGAGGCTGTTTATACAGGGATGCTAGAAATCAACATTCACACAGTGAAGGGTCAGAGGAAGAAATGCTAAAATTTTTAGCAGAGCGCCTCTATTATCCCTGGCACAGCCTAGGCCAGCTACAGAGGCGGCCCTGGTGAGGGCCAGCCTGCAAGCATAGATCAATCTGAGGGCTCGGAGGAGCCACAGCCTTACTAAAGAATATAGTCTGTATTATTCCATAAAAAGGGCTGCAGAATCGCTCAGCCTAATGAAACCCAAACAGAGCTCAAGGGGCGAAATACTCAGGAAGAAGTCAACGGACCCGTGGGCCGGACATAAGATCTATCTGAAGCTCTAGCGTCAGTCAACACTCTAAGTAAAAAATTCTAAGAGAGAGACCAACTACTCTACCCTGAGGTGGCTAACAGCCCGAAGGCTAACATAGTTATCGTTCTGGCCACCTAACGGGGAACTTCAGGGCCCTAATGATCCAGGAAACTTCTCTTACCTTATTACCTTGACATGACCCCATAGCTCTATACAGGGAACGAGGTCTGTAGAGAGATACATCTCGGAATTTTAATTCACAAAAAATTACTCTTAAAAGACCAGTCAGCTCACCTGCGGCGTGCGGAGTGAAGACTCGCCAGATAGTTCTTTATGACCCTGGGGTCCACCACTTTACATGCCTGAAAGAGGCGTTTCTACTAGCCAAACCTAGGCGGGCCATTGGAACATCGTTCTTATCATAGGCCCAGCCCCAGGCCTGATGTAATGAACGTCTGGGGAGTCAGAAGAGAGGAGAGGGCTGGATTTCTTTTTAATGAAGCCCTCCGGGGAGATTATCCATCAGCGACACTGTGTGCGCTTGTGCTGGATAACCTCCCTCAGATCCCTCTTCTTGCGGGAGTCACGCCTCTTCTGCGCCCTGTTCCTCCACGGAGGGGGCGCACGAGAGGCGACACTGGATCTCTGGCCCTGTCTACGGTCCTCGTACGGTCCCGCCTGCCTGGGTGTGGAACCGGATCTCAGCGGTATGCAGGATCCTGCAGCAGGTCGGCCTGATATGCCTGCAGCACCGCCATAGTGTGCAGGGAAGCACCAGCCTGAACCGCTGTCGTGTATGCTCTGCCATTCAAACGTGCTGTTGACTTTAGCGGTTTGGATGGCAGGGTTGGAGCTCTCAGTGTCGACGCCTGCCCAGACACGAGATAGTTCGCAAACGACTCGTCAAATGGGCGGCATCGACACATACCCATGCTCTGCGATCCCCTCAACATCAGCGAAATTAACCCGCTGATGTCGGTGAATACGGGCAGAGTATGGGCTCTTCCATGCCCTCTCGATCTCCGTGTGAAGATCAGGAAGGAATGGAAGGCTCACCTGAGCTGGTGTGTATGGCAGGGGAGAAACCGATCGCCAAGCCTACCGCGAGCGGTCTCTCCTCTAGCGCGTCGCCATGGCAGCTACAGCCTGTTGGCGGCGCGCTCCACAACATCCACCAGGTCTGCACACACGGGGCAGGGTGGCTGAGAGGGTTCAGGATCTACCTGATTATAAACCTCCTCAACCATCTCCTGCTCGTCCTGAAGAGCAGCAACTGCAGGAAACCATTGGTGCCTGCAGTTCGCCCTCGTCAGCCGTCGAATCATTTGAGAGGTTTACAGGACTCTCAAGATGATCGATGAGCTCTATCTGGAAGCCCATGATGCAAGTCGCCGCTCTGCCTCGGCACGAGCGGGACCACGCGGACCAGACGTTGAACCCCCTTCACTCGAGAAGAGGGCCAGACGAGAGCGGAGCGTTTTAAGAGAAAAACGCTCACAGTTCACACAGAGGATTCCCTCGAGAACCTCTCGTGCGCGCTCTTCTCCCAGGCAGGAAAAAACACACTCGTGTGCTGTACATTTCATTTTCTTACCGTTTCATTGAGTAGCGTTTTCAAACAGACAGTCCCTGAAGACGATGAGATGATTTGTCATGTTTGCAAGGCGCCCCTTTATACTTCCAGGTCGCACGTTAATCATTCACGCTAATGATTCACGGGCTGTCGCCGGTCAATATGATTGACGTGATTTGATAGTGATTTCAGACACCTGTCACGCCTGAGGCGTTCCCCAAAGCGTCGTTGACGTATTGTTGAGTTCCCTTCGAAAGGGAACTGTAAATTGTGTGTGTGTATGTGTGTGTGTGTGTGTGTGTGTGTGTGTGTGTGTGTGTGTGTGTGTATTTCTGTGGAGGATTAGATAAAGACACAGATGTGTTTCAGACACAGTTGATCCTCCTTTACTAAATTGTTTTCTCTCTCTCTGTGTTCTTTGTGTCATCAGTGTAAGATCAGGCTCACATGTGTCCAGCTCTGTGTCTCTGAAGAGTGATCAGTCTAAAGATGATCCACCATACTTCAGTGAGAAAACACCATCATCTAATAAAAGGTATTTCATGAGTTTCTAATTTTTTGTCACACATTGACTGTTTAAAAGTTGTATCAGTGAATACCAATCATGAAACATTTTTAGATCAAATATTTATCATTTAATCAGATCAAATATTTAACAGAGTATTCACAGCTAATGCTTTTATCTGTGATATTTTGCCCGGAAAATCAGTATTTTATTTGATTTATTTGATTACAGGCTTCAATATGAGACATTAGACTCAGACGTTCAGACTCACAGGAACCACGAGAATTTCAAAGACGATCTTCTAGGGATCTTCCAGGTAGGAAAACATATTTTTATACGTTTAAAAAAACATATATGTATGTTATTGAAAAAAAGTAATTTAATGTAATTCCTCCAGCTCACTATTTTTCCTTTTAAGCGCTTATATATTTTTTATTCTTATATTTGTTAAAAATAACAGCTGGTTAACATGTTAGTCTTTTAACTGGATTTATTTTTTACAGATAAGTAGTGTTGACCAAATGTAGATGTACAATTTGGCTTAAATTGTGTTATTCTGTCTTTTCTCTTAATTTTGTTTGTAGGATCTTGAGAGCAAAATAATCAAATTTCTGAAGATTGAACTAGAAACGTTTAAGAAAATATTACAAAATGAGAACACAGAACACTTTGTGAAGGACTTTAATGAGAACAGATCCAGTATCAAATCAGCAGCTCTTGATCTCACACTACATTACCTGAGAGAGATGAAGCGAGATGAAGCTGCTGATGCTCTAGAAGGTAAGAGACTCATGATCATCTGTCTGATTGTCTCTTAGAAATGTAGGAGTATAAATGTATAAATGTACATATATAAAATATATATATTTTTTATTTGAACGGCCCATAAAAACTCGTACATCGGCGGCCCATTCGTTTAGTTTTTCTTAATCGGCGGCGCTGGGATCTTTGTGTCGGTGTAATGCATTGGACAAAAAAAGTCAGCGTTGTTTTTTTTTTTCTCACAGACCGGCCCATGTAGCACGTAGATCAGCGGCCCATTGGTTATTTTCTTGATTGACACTGGGCTGGTCCAATCACATCTTTAAACACCTCCCCCTCTGGGCTCTGAGCGAGCGCGCAGTGTCACTGTGTATCTGTAGAAATAGTCCGAGAGATGGAGAAGAAACACAAGGAATGTGCAGAGAATAGCGTGAAGAAAAGAAACAGGCCCTTCAAGTGTCTGATGAGGATAGTGAGGAGGATCAGGAGAGAGTGAGTGAATGAGTGTAGGAACCCATTACCCAGTTACGCATTATTTCCACATCTGCATAGTTGACGATTACGCATTTTACTAGAATTGTAATGAGACGCGTTTGTAAACCATGTTTTCCGCCAAAATAAAGGCTCAATGCAGTTTCCTTCAAAATAAAAGATCATGTGTTTATCTCTTTCAAGTATGGAAATTAGTACAAAACTAATTATGAAAGTTTCTTTTATTTTTCAGTGCATTTGTTTTACAATATATATATATATATATATATATATATATATATATATATATATATATATATATATATATGTACAAAATATATTTACAATATAATATATATTACTGTCGTGGGATTAATATTATAACTATTATTATGTAGTAGTGTAATGTAGACAGACACTATATTACAACTAAAAGAGTTTTGAGTTTTTGTTTGTTCAATTTGCACACTGAATATGGGTTGGAGCTCTTCATTTTTAACTCTCAAAGTGCACCAGATTGATGAATTTAACATTAAAAAGCACAAAATGTTCTTACAGGGAAGCACACCCCCGAACCCCCCCAGAGGGACAGAGGTCCGTTCACCACAGATTTACCAAATATCCTGTGTGAAACAGTGGTATTGCTACGCCACTGCAGCTTATAGCTTGTTTTAGGATTCATCACTGTAGAGTAAAGTTCAATTGTATTTTACAATTAGTAGTTATACATCTGTTAACTCTTACTCATTCCTACTCACTCATTATATGGCATTAGTGGTTTTAAGTTATAGGAGTTGGTTTACATGATCATATGTAGTGAGCCAGTCTGGGCCAAAATGCCAGGGCCGATTTTTTGTCCCAGTCCAGCCCCGTTGGAGAGAAAATTAAAACTAAATCTATCTATTTGTTGTTCCTGTGTAGATGAGCTGTTCTTCATTCATCAGCTGAAATGTGGCCTAAAGAAGAAGTATCAATGTGTGTTTGAAGGAATGGCGAAGCAAGGTGACTCCACACTTCTGAATAACATCTACACAGATCTCTATATCACTCAGGGTGGCAGTGAACAGGTAAATACTGAACATGAGGTGAGACAGATTGAAGTTGCTTCCAGGCGTCATGAAGCACAAGAGATACAGGTTGAATGCTCAAATTTGTTTGAAGCGCCTGAACAAAACAAGGAGATCCGAGCTGTACTGACAAAAGGAGTCGCTGGCATCGGAAAATCAGTCTCTGTGCAAAAGTTTGTTCTGGACTGGGCTGAAGGAAAAGAAAATCAAGATATCAGCTTCATATTTCCTCTTCAATTCAGAGAGATGAACTTAAAGGAGAAAGAAAAACTAAGTGTGATGGACCTTATAACTCAATTTTTCCCAGAGACAAAAGGACTGAACCTTACAAGAAGGAATCAGTTCAAAGTGCTGTTCATCCTTGATGGACTGGACGAATGTCGCCTTCCTCTGAAGTTTGATTGTAATGAGACGTTGCGTGATGTATCGTCACCAGCCTCTCTGGATGTTCTCCTAACGAACCTCATGAAGGGAAATCTGCTTCCTTCTGCTCTCGTCTGGATCACCAGCAGACCAGCAGCTGCCAGTAAGATTCCTCCTGACTGTATCGACCGGCTGACAGAGATACGAGGATTCAGCGACGCACAAAAGCAAGAGTACTTCAAAAAAAGATTCACAGATGATATTCAAGCCAACACAATCATAGATCATGTTAAACAATCAAAGAGTCTCTTTATCATGTGCCACATCCCAGTCTTCTGCTGGATTTCAGCCACTGTTCTCCAGAACATTCTGGAGGAGAAAAGAAATAATGATGTGAAAAACACTCAGGCTGATGAGATCTCTAAAACACTGCAGGAATCAAACACTGAAGACACTCCCAAGACTCTGACACAAATGTACACACACTTTCTCCGCTTTCAGATCCAGCAGAGCCGCCGAAAATATGATGGAGAATACACACCAGATGTTTCCTGGGATAAAGATGCCATCCTTTCACTGGGAAAACTGGCATTTCATCAACTGGAAAGAAACAACCTGATCTTTTATGACACAGACCTGGAAGCCTGTGGTATTGACGTCTATAAGGCATCAGTGTACTCAGGCATGTGTACCCAGATCTTTAAGGAGGAAACAGGGATCATTCTTGGTACCATGTACTGCTTTGTTCACTTGAGCATTCAAGAGTTTATTGCAGCCCTTTATGCACATCTGTTTCTAGACATCAACAAGACAAGTGTATTTGATCATGAGTCTACAGAACAGGAAAACAGAAATGAAACCATGATTGATTTTCTCAAGACTGCAGTGGACAAGGCGCTCGAGAGTGACAATGGACACCTGGACCTTTTCCTTCGCTTCCTCCTCGGTCTCTCACTCCAGTCCAATCGTCGACTCTTACGAGGTCTGTTGACACAGCGAGACGGCAGTGACCAGAGCAACAAGGAGATAGTTCAGTACATCAAGCAGAAATTAGAAGATAATCTTCCTGCAGAGAGATCCATCAATCTGTTCTACTGTCTGAATGAACTGAACGACCAAACTCTGGTGAACGAGATTCAGACCCACCTTAGCAAAGGAAGTCTCTCATCTGGTGACCTTTCACCTGCCCAGTGGTCTGCTTTAGCCTTTGTGTTGTTGACATCAGAGGAAGAGCTGGAGGAGTTTGAGCTTCAGAAATTCAAGAAATCAGACGAGTGTCTCATTAGATTATCGGCAGTCATCAAAACCTCCGAAAGAGCTCTGTAAGTCTTTTAATATATTTTGTCATGTTTTGCTCTGATCTGAAAAATGTCTTTATCTACATTACTCTATAGTGATTCCCCATCATGAACATGAAGAGCATGAAAAGCCTGACATATGAAATAATAGTCTGAAATTTTTATTTTTCTAGTGGAGACAGTTTATCAAACCTTTAGAAAAAATATGAAAGACCATGTAAAAATGCTTGCATCTTTTGTATCATATGATACACCAGACTTTTATGACTTATATAGAATTATATAATAGCTCAAAATCATACTTGAAGGGAAAAAAGTACTTTCTTCTGTTAATGTTCCTTTGTTCACCCTTGTATTTATACCCTGTGTTCTCCCTCATTCTTCGTCCGTTCTTGTTTATGTATTACGTGTGTTGTGGTTCCTAAGTTTTGTTCATTAAATTCCGGTTTCCTGGTATTCCTCGTCTCCTCGTGCTTCCTACCACCATGTACCTTAACAGTCATTTGGTACAGATATTATTTATATTGTCAAAATGAAAGGTGAAATTCTGAAAGATTATATTATAAAACATTGAGATTTTTATAAAACTGGCTAAAAAAGTACATATACATTATAGGTTGTTGCTGTATCTTCCAATAATTTATTAAAACATTATAATGGAAAATATATTTAATATTTATTTTTTGAAAAATGTATTGAATGTGCTCCATCTAATTCTGTAATGTGATTTATTTTCCTTGTAGGTTAAATGATTGTAACTTAACAGACAAAAGCTGTTCAGCTCTGGCTGCAGTTCTTGGATCAGACACCAATCTGAAAGAGCTGAACATGAACAATAATAATCTGCAGGATTCTGGAGTGAAGCTGCTTTGCACTGGACTGAAGAATATAAAGTGTAAATTGAAGATACTGAGGTAAGTTGAGCCACAGGAGTCACATGACGAGAGTAAGGCGCGATGACTGACAGGGCGATGCAAAGACAAAAGCGCAAGAGAAAGTCTTGGTTATTAATGTACGAGGGGTACGTAAGGGGTTCCTTAATAGAGGAAACAGAGACATTATGTTAAAGACTGACAAATTGAGTTTCACTTGGGATCCCCAATCACCTCTGAATTCTAGAAAAACGTCCAGTGGAATTTACATTCCCAGCAACTACATTCGGCTATATAAGATGGCGGCACACATCCACTCATTCAAGTTTATGCTGAGGAGCCGAGGCGGGGTCCCGGCCATTCAGTGCGATGGTTCAGGGTTGTGGTAGGAGGTACATAACGTTACTGATCCCTCCTTCAGGGAATGAGGGTTACATCAGTAACATCAGTCATGTTCAACATAATGTCGAAAACTAACAAATGGGGTCCGTATGTCGTAACTTTCCTATGACCCCACGGATGCCCAAAATGCTAGTCCTTCATGCCAACGGGATAGTAGGGACAGGGCTTACAATGGAGACAGTCGTAGTGACTGTTCCTGATATGTAAGTTCACAGGAAGAGTGCTTTAGTCATTTCCTAATTTTTCTAACAGCCATAAAAAATATCGGAAACTAGGGAACATACATAGGGAAACTGCTCTTTATGCTGAAGCACCCAGGGGAGAATCGCTGCATTTATCCATGCAATACACCAGTGAAACACCACTGAATGTGCCGTAGACCACCAGTAAGAGGGGCATCCTTATTGTAGAGGCAACTGGAAGAGCGATCATTCAGATTTATATTGTTCAGGTTTACCTGATTAATCAGCTGAATGTTTTCCTCTCTGTTCTAGACTCTCTAACTGCAGTGTGACAGAAGAAGGTTATAAAGCTCTGGCTTCAGCTCTGAGATCAAACCCTTCACACCTGATAGAGCTGGATCTCACAGGAAATGATCCTGGACAATCAGGAGTGAAGAAGCTCAATCATTTACTACAGGATCCAGACTGTCAACTGAAGACACTGAGGTGAGACGGGATGAAATAATACAAAAATGAGTTATATCTAGGCTAAATATTCATAACAAATACATTATTTTAGTAATACAATAGGCTGGACAATTTGTTGCATCAAAATGATCAAGACCAGATCAGATGCTGCATATTCTGTCATGATGATGATAACCGTCAACACATTTAGTTGTGATACGAGCTAAAGGTCAAATAGACATTATTGGTATGTCAGTATATGTGCTGCTATTCTGTAGTATATCTTGATTATTAACATGCACAATTTTGTTTTTGTGCACACTTCTCATCAAAAATTCTAGATAACCTTTTAGTGAAATAGTTTTCTGAACACAATAGTTTTCCATCAAGCCCAGATTCACTCCATCTCTCTACATTAGGTCTATGAGTCTCCAGATGTTCACAAACAGTTTCACAAGCCAGTTTTCTCTGTGCTGAAGTTTCTCACTCCTTCTGCTTAAAAGCCAGAAAGATCATCCTAGTTGCGTATGCGACCCCCGTTCCCTGAAGAAGGGAATGGAGGATGTAGTCGACGTTGACTGAATGGGGATCACGCTAGGGAGCCAAACCTCTACCAGTACTATTGAACGAGCCAATGGAATTGGCGTGCGTGACTTGCATCACACACTCCGCCCCCGCGGCGCGGGTATAAATACGGAAGTGGATGCACGCACTAGTTGCTATTTCGCTGAGGAGCCGAAACAAGCCCAGGAAATTGACTTGACTGAGAAACATGAACGTCACCAACAGCAGTTACAGGGAACAAAGTCAGACAGAAGACAATGGTAACATTAAGGCAGGGCCGTACGCAGGATTTTATTAAAACCGAGGTCCCAAAATTTATGTTGCTAGGGGGGTTCGGGGGAAAAGTTCGATTTTCCTGATCTACACATGTGCAATTTAAGGTGTTTGAAGGCCAAAATAACAATAGCTTTAAAAGCATGTCAGTGAGCAGTAGCATAGATTATTTGTCAAGCAGAAAACAGATTCTTAAAAATGTGAAGAAATGTGAGTCCGTAAAGGGATGTAGAAATGATGGCGCACTCGCAGAAGCTACAACAATATATATATATACACTCACCTAAAGGATTATTAGGAACACCTGTTCAATTTCTCATTAATGCAATTAACTAATCAACCAATCACACGGCAGTTGCTTCAATGCATTTAGGGGTGTGGTCCTGGTCAAGACAATCTCCTGAACTCCAAACTGAATGTCAGAATGGGAAAGACAGGTGATTTAAGCAATTTTGAGCGTGACATGGTTGTTCGTGCCAGACGGGCCGGTCTGAGTATTTCACAATCTGCTCAGTTACTGGGGTTTTCACGCACAACCATTTCTAGGGTTTACAAAGAATGGTGTGAAAAGGGAAAAACGTCAAGTATGCGGCAGTCCTGTGGGCGAAAATGCCTTGTTGATGCTAGAGGTCAGAGGAGAATGGGCCCTCTGATTCAAGCTGATAGAAGAGCAACTTTGACTGAAATAACCACTCGTTACAACCGAGGTACTGTGCAGGCTGGTGGTGCTTGTGTAATGGTGTGGGGGATGTTTTCTTGTCACACTTTAGGCCCCTTAGTGCCAATTGGGCCACGGCCTACCTGAGCAATGTTTCTGACCATGTCCATCCCTTTATGGCCACCATGTACCCATCCTCTGATGGCTACTTCCAGCAGGATAATGGGGTGGTGATGGCGCAGTGGATAAGACACATGCCTTTGGTGTGAGAGACCCGGGTTCGAATCCACTGTGAGACACCAATGTGTCCCTGAGCAAGACACTTAACCCCTAGTTGCTCCAGAGGGGTGCGACCTCTGACATATATAGCAATTGTAAGTCGCTTTGGATAAAAGCGTCAGCTAAATGAATAAATGTAATGTAATGCACCATGTCACAAAGCTCGAATCATTTCAAATTGGTTTCTTGAACATGACAATGAGTTCACTGTACTAAAATGGCCCTGACAGTCACCAGATCTCAACCCAATAGAGCATCTTTGGGATGTGGTGGAACGGGAGCTTCGTGCCCTGGATGTGCATCCCACAAATCTCCATCAACTGCAAGATGCTATCCTATCAATATGGGCCAACATTTCTAAAGAATTCTTTTAGCACCTTGTTGAATCAATGCCACATAGAATTAAGGCAGTTCTGAAGGCGAAAGGGGGTCAAACACAGTATTAGTATGGTGTTCCTAATAATCCTTTAGGTGAGTGTTTATATATATATATATATATATATATATATATACACAGGCAAAATCAGGTATCCACAGTATACTAAGGGTTAGGGGTTTGCTCGAGCAGCACTCTTGCATCGCCTTGGTAAACAAGTATTGACTTCAGGTTTGTCCTTGGCTTATATAGGCCAAACTCCTCCCCCTTTTTGGGCCACACTATTCAGACATATAACATTTAATTAAGGATGGCAGAAAAAATCATTCACCTAGGTATCGCAATTTTTTTAAACGATTTACAGAATCAATATTAATTCAAATTAAATTGCTTTATTTTTGTCCTTGCTTATACTGTAGATGAGGTTGACAGAAGTTGACCACTTTCGTTCCAACAGAGGATGAAATGTGTCGTTATCTTTGAGTTTGAGTGACGTAATATCCCTTTCAAGTGGACGCGTGAAAGCGACGTGAGACCGAATGCATTGAAAAGCCTTCGCGCTACTCATATGCTGAGAGAGAGAAGACAGTAGAGCTGCACGATTCATCTTTAAAAGACTGTGATCTCGATTCAAACACCCACGCGATCTGCTTCCATTTCCTCTTTCTATTAAACCTTTGACAAAATCACATCGCAACATTCAAATCTGTGTTGGCGCTGCCGCTGACACTGAGAGCGTCGTCATGAAACAGGTTCACAAACAGTCTTTTCATCCTCATAGTATCATTATTTCTGTGACACAATAGTTCAAATTATCATAGAAGTACTGGGATAAAAGTTTAAAGTTTAAATATAAACACTGATGTCTACGATAGCGATCAAAATAGAGTAAATCAGCTTTTGATAGAAACTTAAAATAACACTTAAAATAACACATTTATTGATTACATTGTTTCGCCACTAGGTGGCGACAAGTGACTGTTAAAAAATGTATTTGTTATTGAATCATTTAATGAAGAGAGTCTAGTACTGTATGAAATACAGTACTAAAATTATTCTGAAATAAGTCAGAAAGATGTGATGAATTGTTTTTGTAAATATGACTCATCTTACATATCATGTACAGTTTGTATAAGTGTATGATTTAACTTTTCCCCATGGTCTAGTGTTAAAAAAAATCTCAATATATTGCAATATCGAAACGCAATACTTGTAGAATCGCAATTCTTAAAAAAATCGGAATACATATCGTTTCGGCACTCAAGTATCGTGATAGTATCGAATCGGGTGATAGGTGTATCGTCCCAGTCCTACATTTAATACACATTAATACTTAATCTATTTGATAATCCATTTCTAAATATATATATTAATAATAAACGTAATCGATTCACACATAATACACTGAACACATAATATTTGCATTTAAATACACACACAAACACCTATTCACACTAGACAATGGTTTCGTCAGTTTCCGGTTGCGATGCGCCGGTGCGACCCGGCCGTGACGTCATCAGCGTCCGCCGCTCGATCGTTCGGTTTGGCAGTTTTCCCGCTGGAAGACTGACTACTTCCACACAGACACACAACACAGGGACGACACGACAAGACAGTGTGTCAGTGTATGAAATGACAGGGAAATGGATATGAAAGGGAGAGTGGAGAAATGGGTGAATGTCCATGTGCGATCAGCATCGTGTGTGTGTGTGTGTGTGTGTGCCAGCGCTGCTTCCCCTGCGGTGGCAGCTAATGTGACTTTATCACAGCTGTATAAGGCCCTGTCCACACGGAGACACATTTAGCTGTATACGTACAAATTTTGTATTGTATTGGCGTTTCGTCCAGACGGATCCGGCGTTTTGGGACACTGAAACCCCAAGTTTTTAAATCGCTCTTTAAACCGCTCTTTAAACCGCTCTTTAAACCGGGTCCCAGAGTGGATGAATCTGAAACCGACACCTTTGCGTTTTCGTGTGTACGGCCAATCCATACATTTTGTGAAACGATGATGTCATCACAGCACAGCATTTGTCACACACCGCAACGTCACATGTAACAGCAACAATGGCGGACTATATGCTTGTGATCGCGCTGTTTCACCTTCCCGTCATGTTGGGTTCGTATCATAGACAGTAAAAGAAACAGACACAGCGACCCCCTTGATTTCAACAGAGAAAAGTGAAGCCCATTAGAAGCACTCACTTCCTGATGGCTGAGTGACTGCGCAGGCTCAAACTGAGCTTGATGACGTAGATGTGACGTGAGCAACCTGTCTGACAGTTATAAATCTTCTAGTAGCTGTGCCAAGACAAATCTGAATAACCTAATCTTGCAGAGACGTTGTTGAAATATTTTGTCCCGTTGCTTTTATGGACTCTCTATCTATGGGCTTTTCCGTTGACTTTATGCCTCCATGTCCCCCCGATTGCCTCGTCGACAGTAAAAGATTGCCTGCGAGCTTCTCCTCCTGTCTATACGGTAATTTCTCTAATGTGCGTAAGAGAGTCGCGTGGTTATGACGCAATCGTTAGCCTATTTTTACAAAAACGGCTTTTACGGGGCCATAGCATAAGGCTATGTTTACACGGAAACCATCTGAAGAGAAAACGCAAAAGTGGCGTTTTGTTATCACTTTTTATTCTGCGTTTAGATGAGCGTTATGGGGGGGAAATCCGCGTGCATATGGTGACGCAAAAGTGTGTGAAATTCGATGTAGTATGCACTCCAGGCGGCTAGGTGGCAATGTGAAGCACTGCCACACAACAACACCAATATCTGAGAATATTTTGTAGAACTGCTTGTACGTTTATCAGAGCTGCTAGGGCAACTTGAAGGTCCAACGTATGGAAATAATCCGACATGTTGGTTGTTATTTTCCTGTACTGGCGCATGCCTGTGGCGTAAATGTGTATGCGACGAGAGCCACAGTGAGCAGATTTGAGTTTTTACCATTTAGACGGGAACGCGATGGTGGAGCGTTTTTAAGATTTCCACTCTGGAGGGTGGTTTCACTTTTTTGCGTTTTTAAGCCCCCAAAACGCCGTCGCCGTGTAAACAAAAGGCACATCCGATAAAATATTTTTACGTTTTCACCCGGAATCGTTCTTGTATAAACAGGGCCTAAGATACAAAGTATTCCTCAGTTGTAACACCTGTCTCTAATCATCATCATTTCATTCACCTGTCTCCTGTTAATGTCTCCTTTTTCTCCCTTGTATTTATACCCTGTGTTCTCCCTCATTCTTCGTCCGTTCTCGTGTATGTATTACGTGTGTTGTGGTTCCTAAGTTTTGTTCATTAAATTCCGGTTTCCTGGTATTCCTCGTCTCCTCGTGCTTCCTACCACCACGTACCTTAACAGTAATTTGGTACAGATAATATTTATATTGCCAAAATGAAAGGTGAAATTCTGAAAGATTATAATATAAAACATTGAGGTTTTTATAAAACTGGCTACTTAAATAAAGTACATATACATTATAGGTTGTTGCATCTCCCAATAATTAAAAAAAAAATTATAATGGAATATATATATATATATATATATATATATATATATATATAATTTTTAAATGTATTGAATGTGCTTCATCTAATTATGTGATGTGATTTATTTCCCTTGTAGGTTAAATGATTGTAACTTAACAGACAAAAGCTGTTCAGCTCTGGCTGCAGTTCTTGAATCCGACACCAATCTGAAAGAGCTGAACATGAACAATAATAATCTGCAGGATTCTGGAGTAAAGCTACTCTGCACTGGACTAAAGAATATAAAGTGTAAATTGAAGATACTGAGGTAAGTTGAGCCACACGAGTCACACGAGAGTAAGGCTATGCCGGAGACAAAAGCGCAAGAGAAAGTCTTTGTAACCGCTCAGTCTAATACTGACGCGGCTACTGAGGTGGTTTAGCCCAGGAGTACCCTGGCTGACGCGCTGTACCATTGTTATTCTATTACCATACCGTCTCGTTTTAAGAGTCTCCAGACTTTGTTGTGTTGATGATTATTCAGTTTATTTGTTTGACCGTGCAGAGGTAAATGTCCATTTATCCAGTTTCAACGGTAAACCATATCCATATACATATACACCTACAATAGAATGTAAACAATACGTTTCAGCGCCAATGCGCCACAGCGGTCAAAAACCCTTTGCCCTTCCGGGACAAAACCCCCCCTGTTGGCAGTTTGGATCCTTCCTTTATACCTTTGACCCCAGGTGATATTAGAGTGACACCCACTGTACAGACAAGGAACAACACCCAATATCAAACTGCACAAATGCCACATTTGGCTCCTACACACCGGCCCCTAATTGTTAATGACCAGCAGCCATTACAATTCAAACAAAAAGGAAGAGCCAAAATGTTACAATTCATCAAAATACAGTCAAGCCCAGCATTAACAAACATATTTATACTCCATGCAGCAAACAGAGCTTTGTCACTGGCCTTTCCATGATGTTAGTTTTAGTCCGCAATTTTACAGACCGCACAAACCCATTTTTGTCTGGAAAAACCTCCAGAACCTTGCCGAGTGGCCAAGAGCCACGAGGAGCTGAAGAATCCATTATTACCACAATGTCTCCAGCAATCAAACTCCTCTTCCTCTGATTCCACTTTTGCCTCTCTTGAAGCAAGGGCAAGTACTCTCGCATCCATCTCCTTCAAAAAAGATCCGAGAGGTATTGTACCTGTCTCCAACGTCTTCTCCCATATTGATCGTGAGAATTGAACACTCCAGGCGGCAAAGCTGGTTTACCCTTCAGAAGAAGAAGATGGTTAGGAGTAAGAGGTTCTAGGTCGCTGGGATCATCCGAGAGCTTAGTAATAGGCCGATCATTCAAAATGGCCTCCACTTCACAGAACACCGTATGAAGTCCATCATCATCCAATGTCTGCTGCCGTAGGACAGAAGTCAGAACCCTTCGCACCAGGCGGATCATCCGTTCCCACACGCCACCATGGTGTGAACCAGCTGGTGGGTTAAAACTCCAACGGATTCCAACCTGCGACATGGCTCCTTGAATTATATTCTGGTTCAAAGCAACAAGAGCCTTCTTGAGTTCCCTTTCCGCCCCAATGAAGTTGGTACCGTTGTCTGACCTCATATGTCCCACTTGTCCTCTCCTGCTGATAAAACGCCGCAAAGCATTGATGCATGCATCCGTTTCCAATGATACTGCCACTTCCAGATGGATGGCCCTGCTTGCCATACAGGTAAATATAACTCCGTATCGCTTACAGGTTGATCGTCCCCTCCTTACTTCAACTGGTCCAAAGTAATCTACTCCCGTGTTTGTAAATGGTGGTAGATCAGGAAGGATTCTCACCTTTGGGAGGTCTGCCATTTTTTGTTCCACTGCTCTTCCGTTGTACCGTCTACAAAAGCTGCATTCAGCAATAACCTTCCTAACTGCTGAATTGGCCTTGGTAATCCAAAACCTCTTCCTCACTTTAGACAGTGTATGAGCCCGTCCACCATGGCCCAGAGTCTGATGTACATGTTTAACCTGTTAACCGTTTCCAGAGCGTCGGCGCACTGAAGCGGTTTTTTTTTTTATTTAGTTCAAATTTACTATCAGATTTAATGTTATACCTTGACAAACTATACATCATTAAAAAGATATAATACTCAAGATTCAGTATTTGACCACTATTGTATTCTGAGAAACTTATAGTGACAGTTATGTCTTAATTTGTGTCAGGAGTTATGAAATGGAAAAATGAGTCGATACCTTTAATATGAATTATGAGCGTCAGCTGGTCCATTCATAAAAAAACACTCCGTGCTGTCGTCATGACAGCGATTCGCAAAACATCGTCCCTCAGGGCTTTAGCTCAAAAATGTGCAGACTTGGAGAAATATTGATATATTCTCATAGATTCACATCATATTTCTATAGACAGGAATAATATTTGTTGAATTTATACCCAAATGCGTCGATGTAATCATTATGATCGCTTCTTACTGAGATGTGCTGTGTTTTCAATTCATACCAATAGCCTGAGGGCGCTATATGCACAATAACAGTCCATATATGGATCACGAAGAAGACCCATAGTCATGTGACATTCCAGGACGTCACTGATACAGAAAGTAGCTGACAGAGATCGCTGTAACATGCAGATAAAGATGTTTTGAAGACAATAAACATGATTGCAATGATATTTGAGTTACCTGTGTTCTTCAAGCCATGCCAGGTATTTCATAATAATAGATTATATTTATAATGCAATGCTAATCGATATAGATTTCATCATCGTGCAGAACACTATAAATAATAAATTTTCTGTCGGATTTTTTTTTATCTGAAGCCAAATTAGATCACAGAAGATTATTTAAAACACTCGACTTGCGTTATAAAGTAAGTTTGGAGCACAAACATGGTTTCAATCTCATAAATGGTCGTGTATTAATGGTGTGCTAAGCTAACATGCTAGCTAGCCCAGGTGCACCTGCCACCAGCAGTTATTGTTTTATGATTTTTTTCTAAATAGGAATGCTTACTGAAATGTTTCAGTGCATTTGATACCAGTTTCAAATATTTAGTGAGAACTTTGATAAAAGAAATTAGGGTTTGAAAGCCTATGAATAGCCTGTGAATAGCCAGTCGTTAGTAGCTATAATGCAGACAAAAGAAATGCATATTTAGAGCCATAACCAGTCTGGAGAGGTGTAAATGTGTGCAAGGAGAGACTGACTCTGAATGGGGCTCGTTTGCACCACAAAATAATAGAGACAATAGACTGATTAGATGACTCAGAAGATGACTAAACATCAGTTTGCATTTTAGAGTCTAATCAAAATAAAGTAATTTGACATGATCTTGAAAAACATTTAACTAAATACAGAGTTTTAGACTTATCATTTTCAGATTTTAAATATAAAATGGTCACACATATGGCTTTAGCTGCAGTGCATTTCTAGATTGCTCCAGGGCCAACTTCAATTTTATTTTTATGAAGATGTTTCATAAAAGTAAATTTCTAATAACTTTACAAAACTTTGAAGCTATTTAAACATTTTTTTTTCATTATGACAATAATTATTTCTACATTTACAATAAACTACTAGGTGTCAGCTTTCAAATGAGATCATACTTGTGCTTTTAGTGCAAAGGGTTCATGAACTGTATCTGTTTAAGTTTGGGTATGCCATTTCTGGGGATTTTTCAAAAGTGGCCTTGAAGGTTAACAGGTTAAGAATAAGCATGGAGACATGCTGATCTTTGGCGAGAATGAGGGGATGTTTGACTTCCTCAGGCATCGCGCCTTTGTTCAACCTTCCTCCAACTCTTAAGAGTCCCTCCTCCACCATTGGATCCAGTCTATATATGGAACTCTGTCTACTGACTGCTGCTTTCCCAGATAACAGAACAGAAATCTCCTCATTAAATCTCTGTTGCTGACAATAGTGAATGATGGCAATCTCTGCTTCTAATTGATCTTCCAGTGTCAGGATTCCACTTCTAGATGTCACTGCGCCCCGTTGTCCTTCAGCATTATTCAATCTGTCCTGACTGGTTTCCTTTGGAGGGTCGACCACAGCAGCCTCCAACGGCCCCCTCAGGCGAACCTTTACTAACAACATGACCTTTAACCTGAGGAACCAGGCAACTGCTGTTTTCAGCCTCCTCCAGTCAGAAAAGTAGGCAATGAGCTGGTCAGTAGGACTAGACACGGCACACACATTGATGGCATTTGCTGTAATCTTTTTCCTCACCTCTGGGTCATTTAAGTCCAAATACAATTCAGACACAGGTTTAGGCCAGTCTTCCTCCTGCTGCCAAAGAAATAGAGGACCTCCAAACCACGTGCTCTTCTTCAGAAAGTCAGAGACGTTCAGACCCCTCGATGCATCATCCGCTGGATTATCTTTAGAACCAACGTGTCTCCACTGTGAGGGTTCAGATATTTCTCTGATGGTCGAGATTCTATTAGCCACAAATGTATGGAAGCGCCTGTCCTCGTTGTTTAGGTACTTTAACACTGAAGTGCTGTCAGTCCAGAATATTGACTGCTCCAACTGGAAATCCAATTCCGCCTTTAACATTGAATTCACTCTGACAGCAAGGACAGCCGCTGTCAACTCCAGTCGGGGAATAGTTACAGCTTTCAGTGGTGTGACTCTAGCTTTACCGAGCAGAAATGTGACCTGGATGTTGTTCTCCTGATTTAACATCCGGATGTAAGTTACCGTCCCATATCCATCTTCACTGGCATCGGCAAAGTGATGTAGTTGTGCATGCCTGACCTCTCCAAAATACACTGGCTTAATGCACCTATCCACATTAAATACAGTCAGCAGATCCAGATCTTTCAACCACCTTTCCCATTTGCGCAAGATATCCTGTGGCAGAGCATCATCCCATGAACAATGTCTCCGACAGAGTTCTTGCTGCATCAATTTGCAGCAATCAAGGTAACAGGTGCCAGTAACCCAAGCGGATCATACACAGAACTGTTAACCGACAACATACCCCGTCTAGTTAGAGGCTGTTGTTTTATCTCCATTTTAAACCTGAAAGAGTCAGTCTCCACACACCATTGTAGACCCAAAGCTCTTTCTACAGGAAGTGTCTCTCGGCCTAGATCTAAATTCTTAAGGTCTTTAGCCCTCTGATCTTCTGCCATGGCTTGCAAGACGATGCGACTGTTACTTATCCATTTCTCTAAGACGAAGCCTCCCTTTCGACACAGAGCGATTAGATCTCTTACCATCTGGATAGCTTCTTCATCTGTGGCTGAGCTCTTCAAGCAATCATCCACATAAAAATTATGTTTAACACATTGAAGAACTTCAGCTGAAAACTCAGAATTATTATCATCAGCAGTTCTTCTTAGTGCATAGCTTGCACAACTGGGGGAAGAAACAGCGCCAAACAGATGTACCGTCATTCTAAACTCCACAAAATCCTTACTGATGTCCCCATCTGGCCACCAGAGAAAGCGCAGAAAATCTCTGTCTCCCTCGGCAACCCTCACCTGGTGGAACATGGCTTGAATATCACCCATGAAAGCCACAGGTTCCCGTCTGAAGCGAGTTAGAACTCCTAGCAGTGAGCTAGTGAGGTTGGGTCCCTGCAAAAGCTCACTATTTAGCGAGACCCCTTTACAAGTGGCTCCACAGTCGAACACCACACGAAGGGAACCTTTTCTTGAATGTTGGACACCATGGTGAGGAATATACCACACCTTTCCTCTCTCACAATGCTGTTGCTGCTGAGGTACTTTGTCTGCATAGTTATTACCAATGAGAGTTTTCATATATCCTGTATACTCCTGGTGCAAGTGTTTATCTTTAAGGAACCTTTTCTTCAAACCCTCAATCCTCTGCTTAGCCACTGCAAAATTGTTGGGGAGATAGACTTCCTTGTTCCTAAAGGGCAATTTTAAACAATATTTTCCATCTTGAAGTACTGCCGAATGCTCCATAATTTCAAGAAACTTACGATCTTCTCTGGACATTTCCTTCTTTTCCATATTCTTTTCATTGAAATCGTGATTGTATTGAACGGTCAGCATTTCTTCCAGTTTGCCCACCGATATCCTGTTCACCATAGCAGTGGGAAGCTCCTCATCCAACGCCCCGCTGTTACCATTCAGCGGACCACTAACGACCCATCCCAGCACCGTCCTAACAGCATACGGGCCATTCCCGCAGCTGTTGAAGACCTCCCAAGGTTCTAATACCTTGGGAGCATTGGTTCCAATTAAGAGATCAACGTTTGCTCTTATGCTTGGGATGTGTACTTTTGACAAGTACGGCCAGCTAGCCAGGTCTTTAGGCGTTACCAAGTTATCCAAAGTAACTGGCATTTTCTTTTGCGTGAGAACCTCCGGGAGCATATAGAAGCCATTGCTGTCCAAATCAGATACCTCTAAACCAGTCAACGAGAAGGCTGGAACAACAGTTTCTTGCCCCATGGTCCGCAATAAGAAATTAGTTCTTCTGCCTGTAATATTCAGCTTGTGCATTAGAATCTCCGTGCAGAATGTGGCTGAACTCCCAGGATCCAGAAAAGCATAGGTGTTTATGATGCAATTTCCCTTAGCAGATTTCACCTTTACAGGGAGAATGGACAAAACGCACTGGACCTTACCGGCCCCTGTATGTCCACATGTTTCCTGTGAAGTTGGCTGGTTATTATATGGCTCCTCCAACTGTACCATAGCTGTTGTTTGCCTTTTAATATGCAGCACGGTGGGATGAGTTTGGCCACAAACTTTGCATGTCAAGCGTCTGACGCAATCCCTACTCATGTGACCATGACCCAAACATGCAAAGCAAACTCCCTTTTCCCTCAAAAAGTAAATCTTTTCCTTGTGCTTCTTTCCACTGAACTGTTTGCACTCTTCCAACAGGTGACTACGAGCACAGCAAAGGCATTCAGCTTTCTTTTCCTTCCCTGGAGGCAATGTTGGCTCCTTTTCTCCCTCCGACAAGTGCCTAGATGCTACTGTGGTGGCAACAATATTTCCAGTTACTTTGTTCCTGGGCTGGGAATTAAACCTGGTAAGATTCGTCGTAGCAGCTACACGTGGTGGTAAATCCTGTATGTTGCCAAACAAGGGGTCAGAAAGAACACTAACACGATGCTCAATGAATGTAACCATATCCTCAAAATGAGCTCTATAGTTAGTTCTTTCCATTATGTCATGAGCCTTGGTCCTCGATTGCTCTCTCATTTTGAATGGCAGCTTTGCAATAATGGCTCTCATGTTAACAGGCATATCCAGTTCCTGCATGTACTGGAGCTCCTCCATTACATTACGGCAGCCACGCAAGAATAAGGAATAGTCTTGAAGTGCCTTTACATCCTCAACTCGTATTGGTCGCCAGTTCAAAGCTCTTTCAATATAAGCTGTTGCAATTTTATACTGATTGCCAAAGTGCTCCAGTAGAAGACCCTTTGCCACTACATAGCCACGGTCAGGCTCCATATGTTGGCAGCTACGCACCAGTTCTTGTGGCTGTCCAATTGTAAATTGTTCCAAATAGTACAAACAATCTGCTTTCCCTGCTTTTTCCTCCACTCCTTGCTCAAAAGCCTTAATAAATGCTCTGTATTTGAGAGGGTCACCTTCAAATATGGGAATAGCTCGTGGTGGTAGAGACAATGAACGCTGCTGCTGAACTAAAGTTGCTGATATTTCATTTTGCCTGTGCATGATATTAATTATGTCTCCAGGCGGATTTTGACGGATCTGAGATTGGGATTGCGCTCCTTCCATATCCCTTGTTTGAGTAGTTGTTGGTTGACATTGGGAATAATGCAATGTTCCCAACGTATTGCTTTCAACCCATTGATCAGTTTCCTTTCGTCGCACATCCATTGATAGTTGTTTATGCGGTGGAAATGACGACTTTGTCATGTAATTTGGTTGGTTTGGTTTCCCTGCTCCAGGCTGATATTCCTTTGCCATAGGGTTTAAGAGATTAACAGTTTCATTTTTCCCTTTTTCCTTTTCTAGGTAGGAATTCATACCATTTGACAATGCCTGAGAAGAACCCTTTTGATCAGCGGCCTGTAAGACTGCCAGCATAGCATTGGATGCTGCCAGTTCAGCTTCCAAACCAAGCTGCTCTCTTTTCCTCCTCAGCTGCTGCTCCTGTTCCTCTAAAGCATGTTGCCCCTTTAAAGCTGCCACACGAGCTTCCAGTGCAGCTCTATTTGCCTCCGCTTTTATCCGTGCAGAGGACGTGGTACTTGACTTACCACTGTTGACACTCCTCTGATTTGAGCGTTTACTTCCAACCTGGGAAACGCTGTCATTAGGATTAACATCAGTACCATCAACATTTACATTTGCGAAGTCATAACCTTCATAGCTTGAAACCCACCTTTTTTCACTACCCGTTTTCCAGTTTGTGCTTGAACACCGCTGGTCACACTACTGGGTTTACCAGCTGTTACTTTAAGCACACCAGTCCCGTTAATGTCCGACGCTGCATCGCGCGTCTCCATGATAATAAAACTGTCACTCAAAGTTCGTCTTTACAGTCAGAGAAAAGTCTATTGTCCGCCTTATATGGCAACCAATGCATTGGGTTTATGCCCTTTTTATGTGTGCACACAATTTAAATGGCCAAAGGTGTAGCGCTACACATACCTCTTGCGTTGGGCGCCTTGCGATGCTCCAATAATCCGCTGCACGACAGCCGCCTCGTAGCTCCTACGCGTCCTTTCACCAACAGCTGACTGCATCCGCCAGCGTAGCTTTAATCCTTAGGCCAACAAGGCAGCTCGTCCTCTTATGCAATCTCGTTGCGTCCCACATGGTCCGGTTAACGCGAAGTTCCAAATGAGCCGGGTTTTTGACTAATGTAACCGCTCAGTCTAATACTGACGGGGCTACTGAGGTGGTTTAGCCCAGGAGTACCCTGGCTGACGCGCTGTACCATTGTTATTCTATTACCATACCGTCTCGTTTTAAGAGTCTCCAGACTTTGTTGTGTTGATGATTATTCAGTTTATTTGTTTGACCGTGCAGAGGTAAATGTCCATTTATCCAGTTTCAACGGTAAACCATATCCATATACATATACACCTACAATAGAATGTAAACAATACGTTTCAGCGCCAATGCGCCACAGCGGTCAAAAACCCTTTGCCCTTCCGGGACAAAACCCCCCCTGTTGGCAGTTTGGATCCTTCCTTTATACCTTTGACCCCAGGTGATATTAGAGTGACACCCACTGTACAAACAAGGAACAACACCCAATATCAAACTGCACAAATGCCACATTTGGCTCCTACAGTCTTGGTTACTAATGTACCCCTCATTCCCTCATTCACTTGGGATCTCCAATCACCTCTGAATTCTTGAAAAACATCCAGTGGAATTTACATTCCCAGCAACTCCCCGGTACATGCGGCTATATAAGATGGCGGCACACATCCACTCATTCAGGTTTATGCTGAGGAACCGAGGCGGGGTCCCGGCCATTCAGTGGGATGGTTTAGGGTTGTGGTAGGAGGTACATAACGTTACTGTTCCCTCCTTCAGGGAATGAGGGTTACATCAGTAACATCAGTCATGTTCAACATAATGTCGAAATCTAACAAATGGGGTCCCTAAATCTTAACTTCCCTATGACCCCACGGATGCCCAAAATGCAAGTCCTTCATACCAACGGGATAGTAGGGACAGGGCTTACCATGGAGACAGTCGTAGTGACTGTTCCTGATAAGTTCACAGGAAGAGTGCTTTGGTCTTTTCCTAATTTTCCTTACAGCCATAAAAAAATATCGGAAACTAGGGAACACACATAGGGAAACTGCTCTTTATGCTGAAGCATCCAGGGGGGAATCGCTGCATTTATCCATGCAAAACGCCAGTGAAACACCACTGAATGTGCCGTAGACCACCAGAAAGAGGGGCTTCCTTATTGTAGAGGCAATTGGAACAGCGATCATTCAGATTTATATTGTTCAGGTTTACCTGATTAATCAGCTGAATGTTTTCCTCTCTGTTCTAGACTCTCTAACTGCAGTGTGACAGAAGAAGGTTATAAAGCTCTGGCTTCAGCTCTGAGATCAAACCCTTCACACCTGATAGAGCTGGATCTCACAGGAAATGATCCTGGACAATCAGGAGTAAAGAAGCTCAGTGATTTACTACAGGATCCAGACTGTCAACTGAAGACACTGAGGTGAGACGGGATGAAATAATACAAAAATGAGTTATATCTAGGCTAAATATTCATAACAAATACATTATTTTAGTTATATAATAAGCTGGACAATTTGTTGCATCAAAATGATCAAGATCAGATCAGATGCTGCAGATTCTGTCATGATGATGATAACCGTCAACACATTTAGTTGTGATACGAGCTAAAGGTCAAATAGACATTATGGGCATGTCAGTATATGTGCTGCTATTCTGGAGTATATCTTGATTATTAACATGCACAATTTTGTTTTTGTGCACACTTCTCATCAATAATTGTAGATAACCTTTTAGTGAAATACTTTTCTGAACACAATAGTTTTCCATCAAGCCCAGATTCACTGCATCTCTCTACTGCAGGTCTATGAGTTAGGGATGGGCGATATGGACTTAAAAATATATCACAATATTTTCTGGCATTTATTGCGATAACGATATCAATGACGATATAAATATAATACCATATTCACCACTGTTTTTGACTACAAGTGATAGCTGCATGCAAAGTCAAATGTACCCTTCATCAAATAGGCTCCTATAAAATACCAATTACCGTACATAAAATAATTTAAAAAAAACAGTAAAAATCCAAACACCATCCCTTGGAGAAATTGAAAAGTTGCATATATATGTTTCTTCTGTAAAAGTGCAGATAATGTTTAAATAGTGCAACTATACTGAAAAACATCACACTGTTCAAATCATTTACAAGTTTGAAATGTAAAAAAAACTAACAACGAATAGTTATAGCTACTAATACTACTACGAATTCTGATACTAATAACAATATAAACCCCACTAAGGATTGATGAGCAGCTGGGTTCATGAATATTATCACGTCTGCGTTTGTGCATTAGTTTCTGCTTGCTCATAAAAGCTGAATAATTCCAAATGAACTACATTTTTTTTACAGGAAAATACAACAAATAATATCATTTCGTCATGTACACTTCAATTCTGCATGGTATGTAAGACTCTCTCTCTCATTGAGTGTGTGAGAAACACTGAGCGCTCTCAGCAAAGTGAAAGCAAGTCATGCGCCTCACACTAGTGTTTACTGCGCGTCAAATACACTGTGTATTCATTGAGATGAACTGATATAGTGGGCTTTACGGATCACTTGACGGAGAGCGAAACTCTCAAGCGCTCAGTAAGTGTTCGGCGAGATGGGTGGGTGAAAATCTATCTGTGAGTACCAGTTCCAGATTGTAGAGGTAGTAATGGTGTGTTCACATCGAACGCGAATAGAGTGTCAAATACGCGTCTATCGCGTCTAGTTAGACGCTTGTTCAACTTGCGCGGAAGACGTTCGCGGCAAACGCATCACCCAATTCGCGTCATTCGCGACGCCCGGCGTGAATGATCTGTCTATTCGCGTCTTTGCATTGACTTTGTATGTAATCTACTCGCGCAATTAATTAAATTTGCGTTTGGTGTGAACACACCATTACTTTTTTAGCGATAAACTTCACCTCAGCTTCACGTCCGCCTTCCGCCATGGGCGGAGCTGCGAATGGGTCCCGTCATCAACTAGGCTTTATCGTTATTATCGCGGGAAGACTAATTCTTATCGTGAGGAAAAATTTTACCGGTATATCGCAAACGATAATATATCGCCCATCCCTACTATGAGTCTCCAGATGTTCACAAGCCAGTTTTCTCTGTGCTCATGTTTCTCACTCCTCCTGCTTAAAAGCCAGAAAGGTCGTCCTGATCGTCGGCCTGCAACCCTTGTTCCCTGAAAAGGGAACGGAGGATGTAGTTGACGTCGACTGAATGGGGATCACACTACGGAGCCAATCCTCCACGAGTACTATAAACGAGCCAATGGAATTGGCGTGCGTGACTCGCATCACACACTCCGCCCCCGCGGCACGGGTATAAATACGAAAGTGGATGCACGCACTAGTTGCTATTTCGCTGAGGAGCCGAGCGTAACCCGGAGTCAGCGGTGGTCCAGCAGTAGTGGCAAGGGGACTACGTCCTCCGCTCCCTCCTTCGTACGCAACCAGGACGTTCCCTTTCAGTCGAGAACGTCAGACGTGTCGACGTCACGGCTTTGCCGGGCGGCTCACCCCTCACTGTAATCCTCAGATCACCCAGCTTGGACGGCACCCCGATCTTCCTCTGGGAAGGTAACCCAGAAGAAGGGCCAGGGCAGGGCCCAGAGGAGGGGACTGCACCTACGCTTTTGACGTAGGCGAGTCTCGATCTCAACACCGAGATGGTTATATTCCCGCAATGGGAACATGACTCATCCACGAAAGCTGTCTCAGCGTGCTGTAAGCCCGAACACACGATACAGCTTTCGTGACCGTCAGAGGGGGACAGAGCTTTACCGCACACACAAACGCACGGAAGGAATGGCATCTAGAGAAAGACACACTCACACCCGTGTTGCTCTTTTAGGAAATGGGACCGTCACCAGTGCCGGAGCACACAGGGAATGACCGCGGGAACACTGAATCAGCTGACTGAAACAGGGAAGCACTCACTTCTCGCCCTCTAACCAGCCGTCAACACACAAACAAACAGAGAAATTTGATGCTGTTAAAACTAGGGATGTCCCGATCCGATACTCAGTATCGGTATCGGCTCCGATACTGCCATTCTTGGCCGGATCGGTATCGGTCAGACGAGGCCGATCCAAATCCGATATGGTGCGTTTACTATTTTGTGTTATTGTTAAGCCCCACAAAATTGTGTGCACTATTTTATAAGTGTACTGAAGCCATACTATAGTATAATGTGAGATAGAAATGAATATTTAAGTCATTAAATTCAAGTTCACCTAAACTCTTCCCTCAGCTGCGGCTGTCAGTCATTCTCCATTCAGCGTTCAAACAGCGCGTCGCGTTCGGTGACAGTCAACGATGAAACTCAATCCAAGATGATTCAATGTTACTATTATTATACTTGATCTGTAGATAAAGCTCTATGGTTTTGCATAAAATGACTATCTTGCTGGACTGTATTGCTGTACCTTAATCATGTTCCTTTCTACCATGTGTCTGTTAGATCACAACACTGGAGAGCACTATAATTGTTCTTTACGCGCACAGTAACTTAAATTTAAAACTGTTAAAAGAAAAGGCTCAATAAACTATTGCATAGATAGATACTGTATAATACACTATGCATCGATATGTCTTTCATTTGAGCTTTAATCTTTTCAATGCGGACTGGAAGAGCTGCGCGCTGTGACTCTGTGTTGCTTTAAGTTCATCATTCTGTGCTCGGGATGCGCATAAGCGCTTTGTGCCGCACTGTATTGGAGTCTTTCATAATCATATCATTATACTTATGCGCAATGAAAGATTATTAATAGCCTTTTTTGTTCTGTCCTATCTATCATATGTTGCTGCCTCATTAAACAGCTGTGCTATACATTTAAAAAATGTCTTAATTTTATAGTAGACTATATATAAAATAATTGACCTTTTTGATATGTTATCTTGTTTTTCATGAATGTATTTTACAACAATACAAAGAGCAATGTGTAACGTTTTACCAGATTTGTTCCCCACTAAATAATGTTTTTTTTTCACTAAATGTTCAGATTTTATAAAATTATTGTGCACTCGTGATTTTTCTAGAGTAAATTTTACTGGTGAATTATCTACTAATCTAGTTTATAAATATAATAGAATTTTTGTCATAGGTTATGATCATATTTTTTTTTATTTGTTGTTTTTCTTTATAATGAAGTTGTCTGTATTAAGTAGATTGTGTTTAACACACAAAAGAGTGATTATCAGTTCAACACAGAGTTATAGAAATTCTACTTGATTTAAAAAAAAACTGCGCTGGTATCGGATCGGTATCGGTCGATACTCAGAATTTTTGGGATCGGATCGGTTCAGGAAAAAATGGTATCAGGACATCCCTAGTTAAAACAGCAGTTGAGAGCTAAGAAGCTCGCGATCACCGCTGCACTCGCGCTGTGGAAACACCAACACTGGGAGGTCTTCCCGCAAGAACACAGACACACTCGCTCGTTGAAAACAACGGCACTCTTCAGAGACATCAATCCACGATCGGCTCCGAAGCGAAAGGCAACTAGTGCGTGCATCCACTTCCGTATTTATACCCGCGCCACGGGGGCGGAGTATGTGTGATGCGAGTCACGCACGCCAATTCCATTGGCTCGTTCAATAGTACTCGAAGAGGATTGGCTCTCTAGGATTGGCTCCCTAGTTCTGACGTTCTCGACTGAAAGGGAACTTAAAGGGACACTTCACCCATTTGCATTAAGCTTTGTATTGTTAGAAACCCAGTCATATATTATAATTATCGTGGATTTTTCCTTTATTTTTCCCTGAGATGGGAGAAATAAGGATTTAAGTGTTTTACTTCCTGCTTTTTATGACGAAAAAATAGTCATTTTGCGTCATAAAAAGCAGGAAGTCCCATTTCATTGAAAATTGTAGTGACTACAAACACAAGCTCATCATTTATTCAGGGTGTGGGACCCACTCACGCTACAGACCTATTACAGATCAGTGGGTGGGACTTCACTTGCAGATACAGAAAGCAATATCAGTCATCTTGTTTGGAAGCTAAGCTAACAAGCACTGTGGAGATAGGAAGTTACGACAATGACGGAAGAAACTAAACATGATATGGAAGAAGAGGATTTTGAAATTCTGCTGCTCGAATCTGGTGTTCGTGGCTATCTTTACGAGCCGCGATATAGTGAAGAGCAGCTGAGGCTGATGGAGGAACAGGAGGCGGCTGCCTGTCGCGGACGAGGAGCCCGGACTGGGTCGAGCTGGGCAGACTGCTGGTGCCTGTGCTCTCGCTGTGCGCTACGGACACAGATAGAGTCCGTCTGCTGCAGAGAATTTCAACGATGGCAATTTCTCCTGGACGAAATCTCTGAATCAGACGAGCACACGGACGTTGGTGTTGTGAACCATCCTAGTTTCGCACCGCATTCTGACTGAACATCCAGGTATCATGCAATAATTCACCATATAGAAAGAAATACAAACGAGGAGTAATTCACTAATGAGTTTGCCAATGTAACGGGGTTCGTTGTTGTGGGAAGAATGAGGCGGGAACCGGCGAACATTTAAACATTTTAATAGTAAAATAAACAAATACAAAACAAAAATATAAGCCAGCAGCCCCTCACTGCTGGCCACACACAACATAAACAAAACACAACATAAAATCAGGCCTGTTCCCTCGATCTGCCCTGTCGTCGCTCCTTGTTTTATGCGTCCGCTCCTCTGTGAGAGATGCGAGAGAGACCGGTGCGTCTCACAGGTGTCGTTCATTATCACTCACGCCACCGGCCTAGCGCCGTCCTCTCACGTCCCTCGCCCTCGTCCTGCTCGCCACAGCCAACTAACTAGAAATTTTGTGTGAAATGAATTTCTAACTCTGGTGGCAGCTAACGTTAGCCTTGTAGACGGAAGAGTGATTTATCTGATGTTTGCGCTGTTCTGGATTAGTGGGAGTGGCTTGCGGAGCTGTGCAATGTGGTGCATTGTGGGAGTTGTTGTCTTACATACAAATGCGCCCTAAAGTTATTTTCTGTCTTTTCTCGGTCAAGAGGGCACCCAATTCAAAATTTTCTTTTACATTTCGACTACATATATGACCCACTTTCAATAAAGATTAATGTTGAAATGGGTGAAGTGTTCCTTTAATTTCACACTCTGTATTCATCCTGAAAATCATGATCTAGTGAGCTTTTGCCCTTCTGCTCTGTGAGACGTTTCTGTTCTTACGAGTTTGCTTTAGGACTGAGTGTCGCTCTAGTTTCTTTTAAATATATATTTATTTGTGTATTTAAATGTTCAATGAAAAGTGTTACATCTAGATAAACTAACTAGAGCTTATCTTTAGAATAATAATGAAGTTTTTTATCATATCAATCATTTTGTTAATGCAATGGACATTTAGTTGAGAGCTGAATTGACTCTTCTGCAGGTTTTTGAGTCCTGCTGCAGAGGAAGCCTGTCAGTATGTGAATAGAGTTGCGGGTAAAAACCCGTTACTCCAGAGAGAGCTGAATCTGAGTGAACATAAACTAGGAGACACACGAGTGAATCAGATCGCTGCTCTACTGCAGGATAAACACTGTCAACTCAACACACTGACGTGAGTATTGCTCATTTATTTATAATATTACTTTACTTTTAGTTGTAATGTTAGCTGATGATAGTGATGTTAGCTGATTTCCAGACAGACAGTTTGATCATGGGTCAATAATTATTTCAGTTACTGTAGAGCTAGAACAATGTTTTTTGTGACATCAGAACTGTTCATAACTGCTTTCAATTTAATCTTTGTAGTTTACAAAATGTCTAATTTTGGTGCAGCATATACTGTAACTTGTAAAAATTGAAAAAGTGCATTATAAAAATCTGTGATCAGTATCTGCCTGTAATAAGATCCACTGAAGGTAAGTTGACTGAACGCTAGTGATGGGTGCTTTCGAAACATGCTTCATGAAGCTATGAAACCTTTATGAATCTTTTGTTTTGAATCAGTGGTTCTGAGTGTGAATCAAACTGCCAATGTCACGTGATTTCAGTAAACGAGGCTTCGTTACGTCATAACTGTTTCGAAACGTTTGGAAATGTCAATGGTTCACCGCTGGAGGCGATGATCTCTGTGTCTGTGAACACATGAATCATGCAGATTCAGGGCCGTCGCTAGTGGGGTGAAAGGTGGTGACAAATCCAGCAGTTATACTATAGGACACTATTGCATGAATAATTTTAATATTTATATTAGTTGTATGCCTGAGATTTTAAATAAAAACCACAAAAACATGCAATTTGGTTAAATAATTTTTCCAAATATCTGCTTTTCTTACCTCCCTAAAAATGGTTTAGTCCGATCTATTTATTAATTATTCAGTCAGTGACAAACTGAAAATCAGATGGACCCAATCATATGTAAGTCCCACCCCAGCTCGTGAAGAGAACCAATCAGAGTTGAGGCGGCATTGCCTGAAGACGTTAAACTGGTGGAACCATGGGTGGAACTGACTGACAGAAAAATGTCGGGAAAAAGAAAATATAAATCAGGTTATCAGAAACGCCACGACAAGAAGGACAGAGAGGCCAGGAGAGTTGTTGGAGCCCAGTCGATAATGACGTTCTTTAAGACAGGTTAGTGTATTGTTATTTCGCTGAATAAGAAAACTACCGTCTACACTACAGCCTGCCGGGTTCTGTCACTTTTCATTATCGGTGCGCAGTGCGCACAACAATCGACTGAATGTTTACGCGGTCAAAATCCCTGTCTTTTTTTCCACTGTAAATAGTTCAAAAATTGACACGAGTCACGCATTGCATTATGCATATGACCTGCCGACTGATGATGTATTTATTACATCAAGAAGCATGAATACAACATACTGCACTTGAATGAATAAATGTATGAGCTTTATTTTAATATTATATTACCAGTTCCATATTATCTTTATTGGAATACATAAGACCAAACATTTGGTTTTTTAAATTTGACTACATTCTTGTCAATTTCTAAATGTTTACTTTTTGATAATTAATTGTAACATACTGATGGGGGAAAAAACATAATTTTTCTTAGTATATATATATAATAAACATTAGTTTATTATTATTATTTTTAAAATTTTAGCTTTCTTTTAATTTTTATTAGTTGTAATTTTATAAAATTTTAAGATACAAAACTATTGGGTATATTAACTTTTCAGGAATCACTTTATTTATATTTAATATATTTACACATCAATATTTTTTCCGGGGGTCCCGGATTCTCCAGCTACGGCCCTGTGCAGATTCACTGAGATTGAACAAGTGTCTGTGGGTTTTACCTGATCTCTGATCAGTTTTATACATCTGTAGACGTTTTAATTAGATGTTAGTGTAATTACAGTTTTTTTACAGTCGCTAGGACACATTTCTCAATACTTTTTCAAAACTCTTCACACAGTGAGCACAACAGAAGTATATGTGGGCTAAACTGTGGATCATTTATCATTGGTTTGGCACAAAATGCATTCAATGACTACATCTTTCAAATGACATTAATTCTTTTCTCACTTCGACGCCAAAACTCTGTGTAACTTACAGGCCAATTTGCACATGCTTACATACTGTTTTCAAAACTGGTAAACTTAAGTTCAAAACAATAACATAACACAAAACTCTAAAATGTAAAAAATCTAAAAATGAAATGCTATAAACACAATTGGACAATTGGACCAACCACAGCTGATTCCTATTGTATCTGTATCGTGGATGGTGTGTAAATTATTGTATTTTGGAATTACTTAAATCTGCATACAAAATATATTGAAGCGTTCTGCATCATGTCTGATTCATTCCAGTAACATATTGCAGTGAATTCTAAACAGTAGAGAGGTGTGCTTGTTTTACAGAAGAAAACATTGTATAATGCTACCCGTTGTTCGTGTTTTTTAGGTCATTGTTTTGTGGGTGACAAAGTGTGTTTGTTGTCTGTCAACCTTTGCTAGTGTGATGGAAGAATATGTTGATTTGAGACATGTATGAAGTGATTTGGTCATTTTAGTGCATTTTGAAAGTGAAATGAACTAGGGCTGCACGATATTGGAAAAAAATTACATTGCGATATTTTTTTTCCCAACGATATATATTGCGATATTGCGAGCCAACAATCCAGGCTAAAGTCAATAATTACCATTCCAATGATATCAATAAATTCACTAATAAGCAAGCTGACAAAAAGGTCACTTATGTTTTATTCCAAAATTAGAACATATTTCTGTAAACAGACAAGCAGAACAGATTTTTAAATAAAAAAAGCAGCTTTACACCACCAACCCTCTGATTGGTTTACAAAAATATAACTGAAAATATTTTTTTATTTTTATAAAACAACTTATAAGCATTTTGGTTCACAATCTTTTGTTTTTAAGTCAACTTTTCTTAGCCAAAGTGCCAAAGTAAAACAGTGTTGGTCATCATCATAATGGCTAAATATATGAAATAAACAAAATGAAATAAAACTTTAATACATTTTGTATTAAATCTTCTAAACAGAGTATTAGAACATATTGTAAACAGAAAAGCAGAACACATTTAAACAGCAGCTTTACACCAACCCCCTGATTGGTTCAAAAAAATATAACTTAAAATAAATATTTTTTTATAAAACAACTTAAGCATTTTGGTTCACAATCTTTTTTAAGTCAACTTTTCTTAGCAAAAGTGCCAAAGTAAAACAGTGTTGGTCATCATCATAATGGCTAAATATATGAAATAAACAAAATGAAATAAAACTTCTCCTAAACTGAGTATTCTTTAGCATGATGCATGCTTATGTATTCTGTATGCTTTGCTTACTCAAGGTTTTTAGCTAAGAACACAAGTCTATCAACCTTTGCAGGCTTGAGACAGGTTCGTTGGCAGGTGATGATCGTTGGCAACATCCTCCTTTTTGTAGCCGAAATAGTCCCAAATAGCTGATTTTGACTTTCTTTTTGGTACGAAATCATCCTTTGCTTGCGGCGGATTCTCTTCGTCGCTCATTTTTAGCTACAGGATTGCCAGAGAATGTTGGCTGTGAGCGTTGCCGGTGACCAGCAGCACAGCGAACCAATCACTGTGCAGGCACGCGGAACGTGCATGTCACCCCAGCAACAAGCCATACAACAAACTCGTGTTTACTGTGTGCTACCGTTCTCTTAATACGTCCGGGTGCTACCATTCTTCACATCGCATGTTCCGACGATGTGACTATCGCGCATGCGCACATCGCGATGTCGATGCTAAAACAGAATATCGTTCAGCCCTAAAATGAACTGCTGTGCCGAGCTGAAAGTTGGTTTGGAGAACTGTGTGAAGAGTTTTGAAAAAGTGACAATAGTAGTTAATAGTCTCGTATTGGCCTGTTTAGCTGAGCCATCCATGAAACAAACAAAACAAGCCCAGGAAATTGACTTGACTGAGAAACATGAACGTCACCAACAGCAGTTACAGGGAACAAAGTCAGACAGAAGACAATGGTAACATGAAGGCAGGGCCGTACGCAGGATTTTATTAAAACTGAAGTCCCAAAATTGATGTTGCTAGGGGGGTTCGGGGGGAATTTTAGATTTTCCTGATCTACACATGTGCAATTTAAGGTGTTTGATACATTATTTGTCAAGCAGAAAACAGATTCTTAAAATGTGAAGAAATATGAGTCTGTAAAGGGATGTAGAAATGACGGCGCACTCGCAGAAGCTCTTCGTGAAAGGTGGAATTTATTTACAGTGTCAGAGAGGTTTGTCCACAGTGTAGAATATATACAAGTGCCCACAAAAAAAAAATCCAAAGAAACAACAAAAAGGAAAAATAAACCAGAAAAATACTCCAACAAATATATATATATTTATACTGTATATATATACACACAGGCAAAAGCAGGTATCCACAGTATACTAAGGGTTCGGGGTTTGCTCGAGTAGCACTCTTGCATCGCCTTGGTAAACAAGTACTGACTTCAGGTGTGTGTGTGTGTGTGTGTGTGTGTGTGTGTGTGTGTGTGTGTGTGTGTGTGTGTGTGTGTGTGTGTGTGTGTGTGTGTGTGTGTGTGTGTGTGTGTGTGTGTGTGTGTGTGTGTGTGTGTGTGCGCCAGTGCTGCTTCCCCAGCTAATGTGACTTTATCACAGCTGTATAAGGCCCTGTCCACACGGAGACGCGTTTAGCTGTATACGTACAATTTTGTATCGTATTGGCGTTTCGTCCAGACTAGGGCTGGGAAAACTAGAAAATGTCAACCGTAACAGATGTTTTTATTCCGTGTATATATACACAATATACACGGTATACCGCGACATATAAATAAGTGTAGCGTAACTCTCGTGTAGCGTGCATGAGACTGACACTGAGATTTGTCAAAGAAACATGGAGAAAGCAGATCAAGAGGACCTACAAAGGAATTACGTTTTCTAAAGGGTTGTTAACGTGATATTTTTGGGGGAAATGCGCAGCAGTCTCTAGCAGTGCAGCACCCGTAGACTACAGTTTAGAGGAGTGCACGTTCCCAACGGGGAAAGCATGAAGCTTACTTGACAACATCAGTTCATATATCAATATCAATATCGTAACGAATAGAAATAACCTTAAATAATGTACAGTCTTTCCGTCTCTTATGTAGAGTTACTTTTTAAACACGAAAATCGCATCAGCATGACACGTAAGCGGTTGCCGTGGTAATGAACAACCTGCTTGTTAAAGCGAATGTATAATCCTGTATCTGAGGCAAAATTACTAAATATGCAGCGCGAGTTATATATTTTTAACTCCAAACAATTGGCCACTGAACCAGCTGATAAATCCTGCCTTTGATTCGATACATGATTACAACTTGACACTCAAATGAACCGATCGCATTTTACTGATGCAAAAGACGCGCGCGTGCACACGCACTGAGAGGGAGCGCGGTGTGTCAGTGTTCACCGGGCTATGGTCAAATAATGGTGCAGTTACAAGGTGTGTATAATTTAAGCTACAGAGTCAACACTAACAGTAGCTGCTGTTCGGTGTTCATACTGCTGCTCTCCTTCTAGTCTCTTCTGAACTTGATGAGCTCGACACTTCTGAACTTCTCTTGATTAAAGCTGCAGTAGGGAGTTTTGAGAAAATGTTGACTTAGCCTGAAAATTTGAACAAGCACAACTTACAGGGTCCAACCCCCTTGCTCTCTGCTGCGCTACAGCCCTCCCTCCACAGCTCCTCCCTCCACAGCTCCTCCCTCCACAGCTCCTCCCTCCACAGCTCCTCCCCCACAGCTCCTCCTCCACAGCTCCTCCCTCCACAGCTCCTCCCCCACAGCTCCTCCCTCCACAGCTCCTCCCTCCACTGCTCCTCCCCCACAGCTCCTCCCTCCACAGCTCCTCCCCCACAGCTCCTCCCCCACAGCTCCTCCCCCACAGCTCCTCCCCCACAGCTCCACCCCCACAGCTCCTCCCTCCACAGCTCCTCCCCCACAGCTCCTCCCCCACAGCTCCTCCCTCCACAGCTCCTCCCCCACAGCTCCTCCCTCCACAGCTCCTCCCCCACAGCTCCTCCCTCCACAGCTCCTCCCCCACAGCTCCTCCCTCCACAGCTCCTCCCCCACAGCTCCTCCCCCACAGCTCCTCCCCCACAGCTCCTCCCTCCACAGCTCCTCCCCCACAGCTCCTCCCTCCACAGCTCCTCCCCCACAGCTCCTCCCTCCACAGCTCCTCCCCCACAGCTCCTCCCCCACAGCTCCTCCCTCCACAGCTCCTCCCTCCACAGCTCCTACCCCACAGCTCCTCCCTCCACAGCTCCTCCCTCCACAGCTCCTCCCTCCACAGCTCCTCCCTCCACAGCTCCTCCCCCACAGCTCCTCCCTCCTCCTTCCTCCACAGCTCCTCCCCCACAGCTCCTCCCCCACAGCTCCTCCCTCCACAGCTCCTCCCTCCACAGCTCCTCCCTCCACAGCTCCTTCCTCCACAGCTCCTCCCTCCACAGCTCCTCCCCCACAGCTCCTCCCTCCTCCTTCCTCCACAGCTCCTCCCCCACAGCGGAGCCTGCCGAGAACGCGCAGGCTAGTAAGCAGGACCACTGATGACGGCGGATTATAAACAGTTATGGAACATTCTCTAATAGGGACGAAACATCAACAATATGCTTTACATTGACCCTGCCCATACTATGACTACAAACTTGGTCCTCAAATCATTATGTATTTTGCAATACATGTAACTTTATAACGTTGCACTCTTTCTATAAGTTATAAATAGCTAGTAAGATAAAGTTAAAGGATTAGTTCACTTTTAAAAAAAACTTTTGCTGATAATTTACTCACCCCCATGTCATCCAAGATGTCCATGTCTTTCTTTCTTCAGTCGAAAAGAAATTAAGGTTTTTGATGAAAAAATTCCAGGCTTTTTCTCCATATAATGGACTTCAATAGGACACCAACGTTTCAAGGACCAAATGACAGTTTCAGTGCAGCTTCAAAGGGCTTTAAATTATTTTTTTACCAGACGATGAATAAGGGTCTTATCTAGCGAAACGATCGGTCATTTCAAAAATAAATAAAAAACTTTAAGTTTTATAAGCACAAATGCTCGCCTTGCTCTGTTCTGTGATGCACGTTCGTGATCCTGTTCGAACTCGTTCATCAAAATGAACAAATCTTTTTTCGAGTCATTTCGTTCGTTGAATGAACGAAATGACTCGAAAAAAGACTCGTTCATTTGGATGAACGAGTTCGAACAGGAGAGTCACGAACGACGGTATGCGCTCGCGCTGTGCAAGAGAGCGGTGATCAGTGCGTACACGAGCGTGATTGAGACTGCTAAGACATTCCTCCTGGCTCTGATTGGTTGTTTCTGACCGGGAGCGGTGTATTTCTGCAAATGGCAATAGGACCACAGGGAGGAGCCAGAGGAGCTTGATTTTTTCACAGATTATCTGTCTCATATTCTACTGTCAGGACATAATGACAGTTTTAACAAATATTTGTTTAAAAAAGTTACCTACTGGAGCTTTAAAGCTCCAGGTGACGGGTTGTCAGATATAAAAAAACAGCCAAAAAGGCCCTTAAAAACGCAGTATAATAAGCAGACAAAAGCAGGCAAAAATGTACCGGGGAACACATGTAAACTAGTATAGTATTACCAGGGTTTTTCCTGCATAGACAATTATGAGGCGGCCGCCTCCGTCAAATTTCGTGCCGCCTCCGCCTCTCGACAAAACTCGGACAGACAGTCACGTGCTCATATACACTTTTTCCACCGTGACAGTTCTGTCGCGATTCCCGCTTGTGTCCATTCTCTAACCGTGTAGTTTGCCGATAGTGCTGCACGGATCATAATCCGCGGGTCGAGCGGGCCGAGTAATAAAAACATTCCATTCAATCGAGGGTGGATGACAGCTAAATGAGTGTAATAAAGACACAGAACTCCCATCATGGTACCTAATGTACGGACGATAACAAAGTTGCGCTGTTGAGTCTCGCGCAGTTATTTATAACATTAATTATAGTTAAGAAACAATATATAGGCTACACACGACCAGAGTGCTGTTTTCCTGAATGCCATCACGATTGAAACCGAGATATTAATTTCATAACAGTTCAATAAACAAATAGTTAAAATTAAGTTACTTACATTTTTAGACTGTTTTTGTTCTGTTTTAGCAGCGAAAATAGTTCCAAACAACAGAACCATATCGCGTCTCACAGCAACACTCATCCATGATTCATTACTGAATCATTCAGCGTTTTGAACTAATCGCTTGAGTCAAAGATTCAATTGCCCATTATTAAACCGGCTCATTCTGAATCAATCAGCCGTGTGAACGAATCGTTTACATTAATGACTCAATGACTCGCTCATTAAGACGGCTGCCTGCCGCCTCCTACTGGCGGTTTAGTTTCAAACTATTATTCTTTTCAACATTCCTTGTATATTCAAAAAATATTCAAAATAATCTCATTTAATACAGTTATAATTTTTCAATGTAAATTATTTAATTTGATTGGTAACAGCCTAGTGTCTTATTATTTTAATTGAATGTATTGATAAAATGTAAGAATTTTAAATGAAATTTAGAGCATACATTAAATAAAATTAGGGGGAAAATGCCCTTTATAAAGGTACAAAAAATTGTTCAGATAAACATTGACAATAAGTTTAAAGGGAGTAAAGCCTCTGTTTAGGCTATAAAGAAAATTTAATTTTGCCAAAAGAAGAACTTTTAATTTAAATAAATGTTAATTGTGTGATATGTTTCCATATTATCATGCTTAATTGAATAATTGTAATGTGATGATCAGATGCAGATATCTAAATCAAAGAATATGGGTGGTTGGCGGGTGGATTATTATTTATTTTTAACAACAGATTCGAGTGACTCAAAGTGCACCAGATTAATGAATTTATCTTTAAAATGTACACAATTTTCTCCCGGGGGGGGCAAGCCCCCGAACCCCCCTAGTGTTACAATTTACCACCTCCGCCTCGTTTTGAGCCAGGAAAAACCCTGATTACTAATATCCTACAAAATTAAAAGGAAGTAACTAATGTATTATGAATATAGAATAGTTCAATATAAAAAATTCAGATATTATAAACTAATTGATGAAGTAAAGCAATAACATGAAATTGAAAAATTATTCAGCAACAAAAATTATTATTTAACGTTGAATTGCACCGATGAGTTGTATTTAATATCAATCAGTTGGGGGCAGTTCATCTAAAAGTTGATGAGTGTGTTTTGTTTACTATATTTAGCTATCAAAATAGTTTACCAAATAAAATAAAAGTCAAACAAGGTCAAAAATACTTTTCATTTCTAAAGTATTTGGGTTTATTTATTATTCTTGATTTTTCAAGAATAACTACATGTATAAATAACTATAGGCCTATCGTGAAATATATCGTTACCGTGAAATAAAATAAGTCATACCGTGAAATAGAAATTTGTGTGTACGGCCAATCCGTACATTTTGTGAAACGATGATGTCATCACACCACGTGTCAGCATTAATCACACACCGCTACGTCACACGTAACAGCAACAACGGCGGACTATATGCTTGTGATCGCGCTGCAGAAGCTACTGAGCCTATTAGCTTTACTAAAGCAACATCTTCTGCTCCTCTGCTACTACGCTGAGCAATCTTCGTCTTCAGCTCGCTGTCGTGTTGGGTTCGTATAGAGCGCTCAAGGTAATGCGCATGCTCCAAGTCTTCTTCTCCTTGTTTAGTGTATCTCTGTGGCAGAATTACAGCGCCACATACTGGTCTGGCATGTATACCACATCGTTTTCAGTTGGTTTCAGTGGTTTCATGTGTACACATATATTTCTCGAGACGCCGCCGTGTTTACGAAAAAAATTAAATTAAACGAGGAAAAAATAAAGATCGGATAGGGAAAGCTCTGGCTTCGTGTAGTTCTGTTCTTGGTCTTGGATTTTGTGAAATAAATTTCTAAATAAATGCGACTTATAGTCCGGTGGGACTTATGTTTTTTTCTCTTCATAACGCATTTTTTGACTGATGCGATTTATACTCCGGAGCGACGTATAGTCCGGAAAATACGGTATCTGTTCACATCTCAAAAAATGTATTTTGGGGTTTCATGACCCTTTAAAAATGATATGAAATAAATGTGTAAACATAAATACATCATCGATTTTACCCTTTGTATTTTTACAATGTTGGTAGTATATTTAAATGAACAATGTGTAGTCTTTCTCCATGTTTCTGCACCTGGATATCCCAGTTTATTTAACAGCAGAAGTCTGCTGGATGAAGCTGAACACGTTATAGACGGTGGGCCGAGGGGAGATTTCGTGTTTTCAGACGATCTGTGGGGATGGATAACCCAGTTTTTTATATATAACCACTACAGTTTATGAACACGTTAGTTGATCATCATAGATCTGAGTCCTCTCTCTCTCTCTCTCTCTCTCTCTCTCTCTCTCTCTCTCTCTCTCTCTCTCTCTCTCTCTCTCTCTCTTAATGTAGTTTAAGTGGAAAACTGCTTTATTGAAGACAGCAGAGCTTATGTGTCATTGTTTATAGCAGTGCACTTTCTGGGGTTTCTCTATTGGTCACATTTTAATGTGTTTTTTATCTAGATACTAATTGTTTAATTTCCAGCATTTGATACAAGGTTCTGATCGTGTACATGCAGAAATCTGCCTTTTCAACAGAGAATAAAGAATAGAGACGTCAAATAAATGGCTGAAAATGAAAGAGAAGAAACAGTGTCTTCCAGCACACAGAACTAGTGTGACTGGGTTTTAAAACAGACTATTGGAAACTAAATGCTGCTGTAGCTCTTCAATAAGATGATCATCATAGATGTGAACTATTGTTATTTCTCTGTCTTCAGTCTGTATGGATGCAGAATTACAGAGGAACAGAGTCTCATCCTGACTTCAGCTCTGAAATCAAACCCGTCACTGAGAGATCTGGACCTGAGCGGGAATAAACTAGGAGACTCAGGAGTGAAAAACCTCCGTGATCTACTGATGAACCCACAATTCAAGCTGGAGAAACTACAGTTAGTATCATTATACTGTACAGCAATTGCAGTGTGACTGAAGTTTTAATGTTTTTTATCTAGATAGTAATTGTTTAATTTCCAGCATTTTATACAATGTACTGATGAGACACCTTAATTGATTGCGTGTGCAGCAAGCACAAGTTGTGATTTTTGCTGTGCACATGTGTATTAGTGTCTCCTTTGATCGTGGGAAATTTGAACAACGGACACATTTCCGATCCGAAGATATCAGCAAAAGTTTTTTTCTAAGATAAGACGTTCACTTCAGCATGCACACTCCACAATGAACATTATTATCCTTATGTGACTGTTAAACGTAACTGGTATCATCACAAACGTTATTCTGTGCCCTAAAAACTGGCATATTTCATGATATTGTGTCATGTAAGGTCATTGCAAAATCTAGAGAAATGTGCGAGGTGGCCAGCGGGGTAAGCTGAGACACATTATATTACTTGGTGTAATTAGTTCATCAAATATATATTTCCTTCAGTTATTTTCATGCTTAATTAAGCCTGCTAAAATGCATTGTATGAGCTTCTGTTACTGAACACTGTTTATTCTATTGCTCTATCATATTTAATCTTTCATTTAATAGCACAGCACATATTTAGAGCAGCTCCAGCAGGGTCAGTGCTGAGGATTGGGTCAGGGGTTCAAATGTTCAGACAACAGTGAAATATCATTTCTTTATTCCCATTTTGATACTACAGCAAAATCTACCAGCCTAATTAATGTGAATTTACAACATTATTAAAGACAAGTAAGCAGTCACTAACCCTTAATCAGTGTTTGGGGTACCAGGGGACCCCACTGGACTTTTCCTTCATTTTTTAAAAGTGTTACCTTCATCTCAGGGGCATGAAACTCTGACTTTTCCTAAATAATCTATCTAAACATGCACAAAAAACTGGGAAAATGAAAAAAATGACTTTTTTTTTCATTTTGTTTGTCAAAAAAATAAAAGTAAATCCATTTAAATCTGAAAATTTCCACATATAAACCAAGGACTGGTCCTAGAGCATAAATAAAAAATGGAAAGAACTTTTCATCTCATACACACACACACACACACACACACACCAACACACACACACACAAATGTATGTGACTGCAACAGAGAGCATTTTTACAGAAATTGGCCAATAAAATAAACAAAACTGGCATAAATCTAAAAATAATACATTTAAATCAAGGTCTGGTCTTAGAGCATAAAGACAAAGTGGAACGAACTTTCTATCTCATACACACACAAACACAAACACACACATGTATGTGACTGCAACAGAGAGCATTTTTATAGAAATTGGCAAAAAATCAAAAATCAACTAAACTGACATAAATCTGAAAAAAATTCACAAATGCAACATGGAACAAGCATGTTCACACACACACACACACACACACACACACACACACACACACACACACACACACACACACACACACACACACACACACACAGAGAGAGAGAGAGAGAAATAGAGGGAAAATGTGACTTGTAATGTTTCTGCAAATTTATGTAGAATAATTAGCAAAAGCAGATAATTCAAAACATATCAGACAACGACAACAAATTCTAACTTTGACAAAAATACATTTATGTATTTCAGAATGTTTAAATATATATTCACAAAGTATATATCATAAAGTTGTGATGAAGTTGAAGCATCAAGAAAAATGAAGTGAAAAGTCCTATATGGACATCTATTGGAAATATGTGGTCATTGCACTTTATTGCTTTAATTATAATTTCTAAAGTTTTTCCACAAACCTGCAGATGGCAGTATTCTATCCCTAACACATAGAGCAATGTCCTAAAACAATTTAGATTTTAATTAAGATTGTAATTTAAGTGATTTTTTCTTTAAAGCATAATTTTTCATGAGCCAATTTATGGCCTAGTTAAGTAATTATGCAGTAAATAGGTACAAAAAAAAACTTCCAAATTTCCACAAAAACACAGCATAAATATATAGTTGAGAAGTAAATAAAAAAAAATGATATATAGTTTTCCATATAAAAAAATCATATTTCCTTATGCAATCGCTCTTAAAAAGTTTGGGGTCTATTAGTCCCCCAAACACCATATAGTTATCCTTTTTGAACACTGATCAAATAAAAACAAATAATCAAATAACAAATAGCACAAATAAATACAATATAGCAAAGAAAGGCTACAAATGAAATAAACAGTGTCTTTGGAGTTTTTCGGGTCGATCTAACAGTAGTTTTCAGATACAGAAATTTGAATAAAGTAATCAATTGTGAAATAACACTGCATTTTCATTACTGTATAAATTATATATAGACTTTTTGTAAAGTTACAAAAGCTAGGCTATTTAGTCAAGAGCAGTGAGTAATTTCTGTGTGCTTTGTTTGATGAGCATTAAAACACAGCATCAGGTTTATTAGACTGCTGTCCCTTTAAGACTGAACGCTCGGACCCCATTTGAATACACTGTCTACATTCACTTGAGATATAACCCACTTTGTTTACTATAGGATACTCGTCAAGACGGGCGTTTTTACATCATTTTGTGTGAATTTGTCCGTACAAGCACAAGACGTGAAAGAGAATTAAATTCATTATTCGCGCGCTGTCTGAGACGCTGGTTTTCGGGGCGCGCGCTTTGGATGTTTGCGTTCATGAAACTTCTTGACCCGCAAACGTCCTGTAATAATGTAGAGAACCACTCGTTATACATAAACCAGGAACAGTTCATGTTTTACACGTGTGCTGAGTGAACGATCAGCAATCAAGATCATTCAACAGAAGTGCACACACGCTGTACACACACTGTACACACACTGTACACACACTGCACACACACTGCACACACACTGTACACACACTGCTGGTATCGGTTGCTGGTATCAGAGCATTTTTATGAGTACGAGTACATGAGCTCAGTATCGGTGCATCCCTAATCTCTCTTCCTCGGTCTGTTTTATTTGCTGATGAAGATGATTTGACTTTACAGAATAAAGAGTTTTCTTTTCTTCTGTCTTATTTTTTGCTCTCTCTCTGCTAATGTAGGTTACGATGCTGTGATATGACAGATGAAGGTTGTTCTGATGTGACTTCAGCTCTGAAATCAAACCCGTCACTGAGAGAGCTGAACCTGAGCGGGAGTAAACTAGGAGACTCAGGAGTGAAAAACCTCAGTGATCTACTGATGAACCCACAATTCAAGCTGGAGAAACTACAGTTAGTATCATTATCCTGTACAGCAATTACAGTGTGACTGAAGTTTATTTATTTGAAGACAGCAGGGCTTATGTTTCATTGTTTATAGCAGTGCACTTTCTGGGGTTTCCCTATTGGTCACATTTTAATGTGTTTTTTATCTAGATAGTAATTGTTTAATTTCCAGCATTTGATACAATGTATTGATTGTGTACAGTTGAGACACCTTAAATAACTTGCGTGTGCAGTAAGCACAAGTTGTGATTTTTGCTGTGCACGTGTGTATTAGTGTCCTCTTTGATCGTGGGAAATTTGAACAACGGACGCATCTCCGATCCGAAGATATCGGCAAAAGTTTTTTTCTAAGATAAGACGTTCACTTCAGCATGCACACTCCACAATGAACAGCTTATTATCCTCATAGGCATAATAAATACATAGACGCCCTATTGGCTGCTTTGGAACGTTGCTGCGATACGTCAACGCGTCCGCCATTTTGCGGAGGGCAAGACTGCACTGTAATCAAATGTAAGTAAATGGTGAGCTGCGGTTTTTCTGGATAAAAAAAAAAAAAAAAAAACATTTATCAACTGATTTCAGTGGTTTGTACGTGCTATACAAAAAAAGTTCCAATTCTAGTTATTTAAAATCTCGATAGTTAGACTTATAAAACATTTTTTTAAAATAAGGAATTGTCAAAGCTCAGGCTTGTCATGTAGGCTATCTGGCTTTTTATTATTGGATAAGAATTGTGAAGTTAATTTAATTTTTACATTAAATAAAATAAAGTTTTCTTATTGTGGAAAAAGCATTTTCTGTGATTGACCCGATTTTAGCAATAACAAAGATAACTGATGGATCCTTTATGGTAATACATATGATATGGTACAACTACAGTGCAATGCAAATAGTAAATATAAGATAAAGTGAGAAGTAATAGTAAATAGTTTAGTCAATAAAATAAACAAGCAGTATACTGCTAATAAAATAGTAATGAAAAGTATAATTATATAATATCATAAGTAGCTACATAATATAATAATACAAATATTGATAATAGCATATAGTTTATTTATAATACTATAATAATAGCAATGGAATAAGAAATATCAATTAAAGTATATAGACAATAAAAAATAATAAGTTAAATAGTGACTATGAATAGTACAATCATTTAACAGCATAACTGTAATAGATTGATAATTGCAAGTGGTATAAAATTACAATAATAATAAGAACACCAAATACAATGTAATATCAATTGCAGAATAATATAGACAATATGAAAAAATATGAAACATTATAATATTGATCATTAAACTGACATTTAACAAAAAGATGTGTAATTTTATTATAGGCCTACATACAGTGAAGAGAATGTATATATAAAATAATTTATATATCTTAAAATATTCCTACATAGGCTATATAAAATAAAATGTCACAACCCTGTCTCTTTTTGTGAGACCAAAGATCGCCCGTTAGATATACACAAGACGAATTATATCTCATGTTTAACCACTAGACATCAGAGCCAGCGGCACACGTCAGAAGCACTAGCCGAAGTAAGGCTGTTCCAGGCGGGGTGCAGAGCGCTGAACACCCGGATATCACAACTCCGAGACCGTCAGATCAAATTTTTAAATAGGCGCCATCTTTATAAATAAACCACAGATTTGAGCTTTAAACAACTACATTGTCGACTGAAAAACTATTAAAACTACATTTCCTGACACAATAACAGTACTATTTTTAAATTTAAGATGATCGGCTTTTCTCCTCTGGACATTACTATTACTAATTATATCATGACCAAATACAACCAGAAAGAAATGTTCAGTCTTGCTTGTGAAAGATAATTCCTCGAGACCTGTTTTCAATTGCGTGGCGATTTGTACAGCCGCAAGCAGCACACGAAACAGGCATATTTCATGATATTGTGTCATGCAAGGTAATTGCAAAATCTAGAGAAATGTGTGAGGTGGCCAGCGGGGTAAGTTGAGACACGTGTATCTGTACCCGCGATAGACTTCTATTGCGAAACGCTGTTTAGTTGTTCAGTGTTATGATAACAGGTTAAACGTCGTAATTAGCCAGCATAGGACGCGAATGAAAAAAAAATGATATTTGTGATATTTAAACTGTATTATTAATGAATATATTAAATATATTGTTCCTGTTTTATAAAATTGAACCAGTGCTAATTTAAATAAAATTAATGAATTTAAATGGATGGATAAATAAACAAATATGTTGCTCAATTGTTATTTTCTTTATTATATTTGCAATGAACGTTTAGTTACATTACATCATTAAAAATGTGTGTCTCAACTGGACCACATATGGGTACAGTCAGGGCCGGAGTCGGGCCACTTTTCAGCCCGGGAGTTTCAGGCCTAAGACCGGCCCACTTTTTCTATGGTGGTGGAAATTGGATTAATAAAAGCAACAGTTCAGCTCTTAGTAATGTGTAGTTTTTATTAATACCATGGTTCAACAAATAATGTAAAGGTTCAATAATAATTCACTTAAGCTGAGAAGTTAAAAAAAAATATTCCACTATTCCACAAGGATAGGTTGATAAATTAACAAAAGCATACTGCTCTTTCTTACATTAAATAACTTCAATTCATATGGTTTACTCTGGTATCCTCTCTACCTGTCCCTGTAGTCATGGCCTCCTCATTTTCAGCGGGGGACTGGCTTATCAGCTGCTCAGAAGCTACAAAACAATAATTAAGAGGTCATTTTACTGAATACACAGATCAAGCTTGAGTTTTGTTATCAATATTTGCATAATATTTGCAAAGTTTATGAATCGCCATATATTGGGTGATACAAAAACGCTAATATTTTAATTAAATTTAACATTTTGCTTGTGAATAGGTTGACAACGGTATTAGCTGAATAATTAAGTTGCAGCGTTGCTAATGCTAATCATTACTAGGCCTATCTCTATTTACCTGTTGCCACTTGTGTTTGTCCTCTTGAAAATAAATCTGTAAGCTTGGCAGATTTGGCCGCATCCTCCTCCAATGCCTTTCTTTTCTTCAACCTGGCTTTTTCAGCCCCTCCTGGCCTCTTCCTCCATCCATCCTCCCTGATGCGTACCGTTACGGCAGGGCCGGCCCAGCTATCAGTAGCGTTAGCATACCTCAGAAAACGTTTTGGAAAAGACTGGCTCTATTTGGGAGGGAGGGGAGAACTCCGTCACATGGTGCAACCCTTGTATAGGCTGCGCGCTGCGGTGTCAGAATGCGGGATGTGTGTAGCCTAATTTAAGAGAAGATAGACTAACGTGACAAATGTAAAAAGAAAAAAGAAAATCCTCGACCGGCCCAAAAGTGAAGCGGCCCACCGGGAATTCCCCCGATTCTCCCGATTACCCACTCCGGGTCTGAGTACAGTTGAGACAAAAAACACCTTATTTTTATGAGCTAATTGTGGAAAATATAAACTACTTATGGGTATTATTGATTGATAATATCTTATTTTACAAGCTAATGAAATGTCATGTGGAAATTCACTTCTTTTCAGTATCTATTTTTGTGTGAAAAATCAAAACGCAACAAGTGTCTCAACTGTACTCAGTCTACCGTACATGCAGAAATCTGCCTTTTCAACAGAGAATAAAGAAGAGAGACGTCAAATAAATGGCTGAAAATGAAATAGAAGAAACAGTGTCTTCCAGCACACAGAACTAGTGTGACTGGGTTTTAAAACAGACTATTGGAAACTAAATGCTGCTGTAGCTCTTCAATAAGATGATCATCATAGATGTGAACTATTGTTATTTCTCTGTCTTCAGTCTGTATGGATGCAGTATTACAGAGAAACAGAGTCTCATCCTGACTTCAGCTCTGAAATCAAACCCGTCACTGAGAGAGCTGGACCTGAGCGGGAGTAAACTAGGAGACTCAGGAGTGAAAAACCTCAGTGATCTACTGATGAACCCACAATTCAAGCTGGAGAAACTACAGTTAGTATCATTATACTGTACAGCAATTACAGTGTGACTGAAGTTTATTTATTTGAAGACAGCAGGGCTTATGTTTCATTGTTTATAGCAGTGCACTTTCTGTTTTTTTTTTAAACTAAAACACTTTATAGTCTGAGTCTGAGTTCACATTATATTTGTGTAAAATGCTTCACATTCATGATTTGTTTGTAAGATAATCTCTCTTCCTCTGTTTGTGTCTTTCTAGACTATATCGCTGTGGCATTACAGATGTTTCTTCTTTAACTCAGTCTTTGACTAACTCAAAAGCACTGCAGTTTTTAAAAGAGCTTAATCTGAGAAACAATGAGATAGGAGACTCAAAGCAGCGGCTCAGAGACGTGATACGAGACTCAAACTGTGTCCTGAGGTGAGGAAACATCACTGTGAGATATTAAAGAGATCTTCATTTATCTCTGATATGTGAACAAACCTTTCAAACATTCGTGAAAGGAAATTATCAATAAGATTAGTTTAATTTAGTTTATTTAGTTGTAATTTGTTCAACTGAACACTGAGTGTTTTCTCTTCTGTTCCACTTTACAGAGTAGATGAAGATCGATCAGCAAACATCCGATCAGCAAAGTCATCGCCTCATCCAGGACGCTGAAGAGCTGCGGACAGACTGGAGGTTATAAATTATGCTTTCACATTATGAGTTGCTACAGGGACTCAGAATTGCAGGGGAAAAGTCAGACTTGTGAGATAAAAATCAGCCTTTTTTTATTTGTTTGTTTATTTTTTATTTATTTTTATTCCGTGGCGGAAACAAGCTTCATTTACACACACACACACACACACACACGCACACACACACACACACACACACACCCGAGCGTTCAAAGCCAATAAAGAGATTTAAATACAGAGAGTGTGTGACGTCACAGTGGGCGGAGTCACTTCGGCTTTATGTTTGGGTCCGTTCAAACTCCTTTATACCTAATTTAAAATATGAAAATAAAAATGGGGCATATGTAAAAATGATACAAGAAAGGAAACGAGGCAACAGACCTGGAAAACTGCACAATATCTCCTATGGATCTAAAACCATATTCATTCCTATATTAATAACAAATGACAATCTATCCAACATGAACAAACTCTATAAATGAGTCCCAGTTTTAGGAGAAGAAGAAGTTTATTTAAACCGATGAGATTGTTCACACGAATATGACACGCAAGTTTTTAATATTCGAAGATCCAGCAACGTTCTCTTTGTCGAATCCCTTTATCCCTGAAACATGTCTTAGATTAGAGTTTGATGGTTTTTTATTCAGTTCATTATTTGGAAACGTTTTTAAATAAAATTAAACCAAATACCAAGTTTTGGATCGGTAAGATGTTTTAATGTTTTTAAAATAAGTCTCTTCTGCTCGCCAATGCTATATTTATGTGATTAAAAATACAACAACAACAAAACGGTAATATTGTTAAATATTATGACAATTTAAAATAACTGTTTTCTATTTTAATATATTTAAAATGTAATTTATTCCTGTGATCAAAGCTGATTTTTTTTCAGGATTCTTTGATGAATAGAAAGTTCTATTTCCTTTATTTGAAATATAATATTTTATAACTGTAACCCAATTTAACGCATCCTTGCTGAATAAAATTATAGATATCTTTTACCCCCCCCCCCCATAAAAAATTCTTACTGAGCCCAAACAAAAGATTCAGATAAATGCTGTTCTTTTAAACTTTCTATTCATCAAAGAATCCTGAAATAAAAATGTAAATAACTGTTTTCAACACTATTAATAATCATGAATGTTTCTTGATCATCAAATCCTCATATTATACTGATTTATGAAGGATCATGTGACACCGAAGACTGGAGTAATGATGCTGAAAATTCAACTTTGATCACAGGAATAAATTACACTTTACTATATATTCACATAGCAAACAGATGATTTACATTATAATAATATTTCACAATATTACTGTTTTTTGTTTTGGTATTTTTAATCAAATAAATGCAGCTTTGGTGAGCAGAAGAGACTTTTCTTTTAAAAACATTGAAAATCTTACAGATCCAAAACTTTTGAACGGCAGTGTTGAGCTTTAGAGAGTTTAGATTGTAAAAACCTAATTTTTTACAATCTAAAAATTTGAAGAAAAAAAATCCACTGAAGCTGGATTGGCGTTAAAACAAACAAACAAACTAACAAACAAACAAAGAAACAAACCTGTCCATGAATTATGAAAACTTCCCTTTGAATTGCGTTGATTTTTCGGACCCCAGTGGCAGATCTTCGTTCTTGTTTTAATCATAAACTTGCTTAATAAAGTTACACAAACACTACACAAAGTTATTTTCTTAACAATGAACTTGATGGTTTGCTGGAGCTTTATAGATCAAAATGATTTTAATAACCTACAATGTAATTACAAGAACTTTAATCCTCAAATAACCATAAAGCCATATTGAACCCTTCATCTCCCATTGTTTTATTTTAGGATATTTTCTACATTTCTCTGTAGATTCTGTAATTTTTCAGTTGATTTGCTTGTTTTTAGTTCATCCTGCAAACAGTGCATTATAAATCAAATAATAATAATAACTCCTTTTTGCGTTTATTTAAAAAAAAGCTAAATATGACAACTCAAATTTTCTGTCATAAGTTTATTTTTCACTCTGTCTCTGAAAATAAAGAAATAGATGATACATTCCACTTTATTTGTACGACCTGTAAATACAGTATTCATATACAGTAAATAAAGCAAGATCTTCAATTCAAACTTAACTGCTAAGTATTTGCTTATGATTTACAGTTATTATTGTCATAATTTAAAAAAGCTTTCCTGTAATTATAAACATCAAACATCTTGTATTATAGCACAAGTTTTATGTCAATTGTAATTTTTCTTTTTTTATTATATATTTTTTCCATTTCTCTGTATCCCCACATGTTCGTGTTCATTTTTCTGTATTATTTCTTTTTGTACTGAATTACAATTATGCAATAAAAAACAAGACAAGTGAAATAAAGCCTAATATTATATGAGGATGACACCGTTTCAATAACCGAAATAAGTGTTGCTTTGTATTTCTATTACAAGATCTGTGTAACTCTTCATTTTAGAAAACGCTGAATTTAAGCGTTTTATTTTTGTGATGAAATCTTATAAAGCTTGTTTTGATGAATAGAAAGTTATATTTAATTTATTTGAAATAGAATCTCTTGTAACATTACACATGTTTTGACTGTAACTTTTGAGTAATTGAATGCATCTTTGCTGAATAAAAGTATTGATTTATTTGATTATTTCCCCCATAAAATGATGAAATCTTGTAAAGCTTGTTTTATCTGTAAGCTTGAAGTGTAACTAAAGTCTTCATGCCGAGCTGAATGTGATTTCTGTGAGATCTTCTAGCGCTGGTTTAATCCGGCGTAAGCGCTGCAGAAAAGGCTTTTCTTACTCACTATTTTTGTTTCCAGTCCAAAATAAATCCAGATGAAGTGAGTTTGTGTTTAAAACCAGCGAATGATCCGCCAGTGGAGTCAGAAAAATAATCTTAATTCAAACGGAAACAACAATTAATTTAATTTTAATTTGTTTGCTTAATTTATTGGCAGATAATTTTGCTTGTTTTAAGCAGAAACTTCATCTGGATTTCCCCCCAGAAAATAAGACATAATATCTAATGGCATTTTACACTTTAGTAAATCCATCTTGAGTTAAGAGTTTTTTTTAGATATTTGGACTGGAAACTGTGTGTGTGTGTGTGTGTGTGTGTGTGTGTGTGTGTGTGTGTGTGTGTGTGTGTGTGTGTGTGTGTGTGCGTGCGTGCGTGCGTGCGTGCGTGCGTGCGTGCGTGCGTGTGCGTGCGCGTGCGTGCGCGTGCGCGCGTGAGCGTGTGTGTGTGTGTGTGTGCGCGTGCGCGCGTGCGCGTGTGTGTGAGAACAGAATACAGTGCAGGGCCTGCTGTGATATACAGTAGTGGAGAAGTGAACAATAGAGCGACTGATAACATCTTATCACTGAATAACAGCGATAAACACGTGAGCTAAAGCTAAAGGGAAAAGCTTTGGTGTTCTGGGAATAAAGTAAAGTAATACTGGAGCACATCAGAAACCATTTCAGATCCACTATATACACCATAACCATAATACACCATAATCATAACCATAATACACCATAATCATAATCCCTCCCAGTAAGTTTTACTGCTGCTGTTAAAGTAATAACGTTAACGTTACATCGCGATGCTGAGCTACAGTGAAATGATAGAAAAGAGAGATGCATTATCTGTGTTAGTCAATTCGCCTCATTCGCGCCGCAGGACCTCTACACGCGCATAAACACGTCTTTACATTAATAAGGTCTTTATACACCACTGAAAACTTCTTTTTCAAGGTAGTGAGGAAACGCGCTCTGTAGCGCTGTGTGTTCGCTGTCGGCTACGCTAGAAACATGACCACACAATATGTCGACCTCCATAGAATGGGGAGCCGCGGTTATGGAGATATAAATGATCATTCTAAGCTAATAAAAACATAACGCTTCATTATGCAAGGTCTTTAATTCTGCATCAAAATTTAGAGGCAAGACAAGTAGTTTGTTTGTTAATGTGAAGTTTACCGTTTAGTCACTGGTTTGATTTACTTAAATTTACACAAACAAAGAACATCTGACTACATGTGAGTGGAACATTTCACAGTCTGTCGTTTGGGTCAATTAGGCTTTCAATGTTAACTATTCCAAAAGCCTCTATGCACGATCGCTTCCGGGTTTTGCCTCGCTGACGGCGGTTGGCAACACTGGACTGTGACTGTGGCTGCGTTCCAAACCGCATACTTCCCTACTATATAGTATGGGAAAAAGAGTAGGCGAGCAAAAAAGTACGTTCGAATCCTCAGTATTCATAAAAGAGTAGGCGAGAATTACCTGGTTGACGTACTAATTATCGCGAGATTTGGACGATAGTGCGTTCCAATATGCCTACTTTCCTACTATATAGTAGGCGAAAACAGTACGTGAAAGAAGCAGTACGTTCGAAAAATCAGTATTCCTAAAAGAGTAGGCGAGAAGTTCCCGGATGATCTCCTGCTTTCGCCCAGACATTTGAGTGCTTTTCAGCTTGTACTCATCTATCCCAGGAGGCCACGCGAGAGGATACGATATAAAAAAGAACAAGAAGAAGTAGATATTTCATACTCAAACATGACGGAAAGGGTGGACGAGAGTGTTTCAAATGTGAGTATTACAAATACAAACCAAATCGCATGTGTTGAACTAACTTTCTGTACAGTAAATTGTTGAACTGTTGAAGGTGCAAAGACGCTATATAATATGGTAAATTTGTGATTTTGCCGTAAATCCCATTTTATTGGATAGAGGAGCTCCATAAGGACACATACGTCTTTAAACTGTATTTGCATACATTTTAAACCGTATACATCTGAAATACCATTACTAAATATTTATTCAAAATCTGGCAAGATTACTACGTGTAACTGATATGAAATAGACATCTGAGTGACGTGTGTGTAGGCTACTATTGTTTAGGAGAATTCACTGTTGTTAACACTGTTTTTATTAGTTTAATGCATTTTACATAAAGTAACTAAACATAAGTAATCTATTTCATTTATCCATTAGTACTGTTGAAAAATTGTTGAACATTTATGATGGATAAAAAGCTATTTATTAGCAACAACCTCAACATGTAAATGTAGTATTGAGCTCATAAATCACAGAGGTAACGTGAGTCTTGTCTGGATGTTACAGGGACGGATGAGCACACTCGTCTGCTTATCCGGTGGAGAGTGGCTCATGAAGCGCTCTTCACCGGAAAGCGGGATGCTGCCATCAAAGGCTTTGAGTGAGTATACAGAAATATTTAAAAATCAATTGAATACTTTATTTGCAGTACATTTCAATTATTGTATTTTCAAACAGAGATATAACTTTTTCATTCTTGATTTCTCTCTTGCTGCAGATCTTTTGTGGAGGAGCAGAGCCTGCAAGGCAGGGTGACGGCGGCGTTTGTTAAAAAAAATGGGAAAACCTGAAACAAAAATACAAAGTAAGATCATTTTGTTACTTCTAATACATAAATTAAATGATTAAATATTGTGCTGTTAAAATGACTGCTTTTGTATCATGCTTGTGCATTTTTGCAGGATCTGAAATGTCCGCAGACGGGGGTGAGCACTGAGGATGGAGAGCCCACAGCAGCGTCCTGGAAGTGGTATTCCGCCATGGATGAGGCAATTGGGGGCAGACCCTCCCTCACTCCTCCTGCCCTCGTTGCCTCATGTGGGCCGGATGTTGCTGTGGTCTCTTCTTCCTCAGTGAGACCAGAGCCAGCGGAGCCAGGAGAAGGCCTTCAGATATAGAGGACCTGATGGAGGAGAGAGAAGATATATATATATATATATATATATGTGTGTATATACACACACACACACACACACACGCAGAGTGCTGTGCAAAAATAGTAGGCCACCAACAACTTTGTTGTTTTAGCTATGCTTTAATGACCCTCCATATTTTTCTATCATTATTAAAACAGAAGATAAAAACAGAAAATAAAGGAGATATGAACTTAAAATAAAAACAAATCTGTACAAAATGGCTTCTTTAGGCAAACATCAGTGAGAATAAAGTGTCAGTAAGAATAAAAATGATACCATTACTACAACAACATCAAATGGTGGCCTAAGACTTTTGCACAATACTTTGTTTATAAAACAAACCATTTCTAGGCATCAACCATACATTATAACAACAATAAAACAATCTTTTTATTGTAGTGTATTATGTGACTTATAAATGCATACAGAGCTCATGCAGGGATATTCAAGGCAGGTCATGCAGGGTTCAGTTCCAACACACCAGTCAGTAAATTTCAAGTAGTCAGTTATTAATTGGTTTAAATTGATTCAGGTATAATTAGGGTTGGAAAAACTCTGCTGGATAATAGCCCTCCATGACCAAAGCTGAACTTGAGACTGTTTACACAAATTACACACAGTAAAATAGTGACTAAAGGGTTACTTAACCCAAGCAAATAAATCCTAATAGTAATAATTCAATAGTCATTATTTACTCGCCTTGATGTTGTTTGATCCCTCTGTTTTTTGTTTTCCTGAACACAAAAGGTGATTTTGGTCAGGTTTGTACTGTTTGGTTTAATACAATATCAGTCAATGGACTTTCAGAAGCGTCATTAAATAATGCCAGGAAGCTTCTGAAAGTTGGGCTCCATTGACTGATATTGTATGAAACCAGCAGAACAAACTTGACAAAAATTCCCTTTTGTATTTAAACAATAAAAAACATTAAATAAGTAAATAGTAAACCGTAAACAATTGCTGTATTTATATGTTGAGGTGAACTAACCCTTTAACCCACCAAATATAAATTGTAGTAAATTTATGTATGCATTTTGCATTATAGTAATTCCTTGACAAACTAAGCAGCTTTGACCGTTTATGCCCATGACTGGTTCAAAAAATGCTTTACAAATATCAATCACATTTATGCATTTGACATTTTTTAACGAAAGTGATTAACTCCATTTATTTACAGGGACAATGACCCTGGACAAACCTGGAGTAAAGAGCCTTGCTGATTGACCAGCAATCTTCTTCTAACCAGTTCATTGGTTTATCCCTCTACACTACAAAAGGTTTTAAAGCTCTAACAAATATTTCAGGATCAGGGGGGCCGTCATCATGGTCTTCCTCATCCTCTGGCTCAACAATGTCCCCATTGACTAGAGCGAGATTGTGAAGCACAGCGCAGCACGCATCAACCTCAGGCACGAAGGCAGGGTTCACCTCCAAGGCCTTGAAGAAAATGCAGCGCCAGCGTGTCTTCAGCATCCCAAAAGCTCTCTCCACGATGTTGCGGGCACAGGAGTGCTTGCTGTTGAAACGAGCCTGCACAGGGTTCTGCACCGGCTCTCTGTACGGGGTGATGAGGCAGATGGGTGCACTCAGGCAAGGATAGCCTCCATCCCCGAGGATGCACTTGCCTGCAGGTGGATAAAGGCCGCCAGCATACACTGGACTGTTCCTCAGCACCCTGGCATCGTGCACAGACCCAGGATACCCCACAAACACATCAAGGAATTTCCCCCGGTGATCAGTGATGGCCTGGAGTTGGATGGAGTGAAACAGCTTTCTGTTGAAGTAGCAGTGGGAGTTATTTGCTGGAGGTTTGATACGGATATGACAGCCGTCTATTGCACCAACTGCTCTGCTGAAAGCTGGTGAGCCAGACAGCTGTGCAAATCCTGCTCCCACTGCCTCCAGGTCATCTCCGGTCGGAAAGCAGATCACCCTCCTCAAAATTCCCATGATGGCCTTGCTCACTCTGTGCACAATGTTATACACAGAGGTCTTTGGGATGTCGAAGGTCTGCGACACCACCCTGTAGGATGCTGCATGGGCCAGCCAGTGCAGGAACACAAGGACCTCAATCTCCCGTTCCCATCCATGGTCCGATTCCAGTCTGACTGCAGCAATCAGGGACCTGATTGACGGCAGAGACAGGCGAAGGTGGGCACGGTGGTCAGCTGCTTCATCAAGATAAAGCCGCAGAATGGGAACCGCTCTATTGAGATGGCAGTATGATGTGGGGTTCACCGCCTGTAAATACATCATAGTTTGTTAGAACAAAAAGCTTGAATTAAGCAATGTTTCATATGGTATTGACTTGTATATGTATTTCTTTATAGTGATATGATATCTTTTATTCATTTATTTTTATTCATGTTTCATATTAAATATTTATTCATGTTTCAAAAAAATATTCATTTCATTAATTCTTGCATTAATCATTGCTTGAAGGAAATTGTATGTATTCACATCAGCTGCATTTGTCTAGTGTGTATTCATACATCTATGTCATATGACAATACAACAGTTTGCTTGTTTTACCAAAATATATCATTTTAATTAAGAAAATGTTAAATAATTAAGTTGGTCAGCATTTGTCATTATTGTGCATAAGTGTTGGGGTGGGCTAGTAATGCAATTCATTCTGGGGTAATCTTAATTTTTTAAGTAGTAATACTTGCTTTGTTTGAGTATAAAATCATCAGTCTTCTCCAAAGGCGAGATCTCCGAGCAGCAGCCCGACGTCTCCTTTGTCCACACATTCGTCTAGCTATTGCAGACATGCCAACCATTTCAGACGCTGATGAAAACAGTTCTAGTTAGGTTGTACTGATGCAGTGAGATGTCGGTGCACCTGTTGCTCATAACTTTTAAATTGTTGCGCTTGTGATAACGTCATAGGTCACATGATAACGTCAACATGGCGTATGATGTCCGGATCGCATTCATACTCAACGAGATTTGGCTATGAACTACCTACTCTTTTCGCGCTCGTTGAGTAAGTACTCATTGAAATTAAGTACCTACTCATTGAGTATGCGGTTTGGAACGCAGCCTCAGTCTAATAGCGTTTCATATTTCATGGCGGTGTAACGAGTGGAAATAAGGTGTGGCCCCTTTAAGAGCTGCTCGCGCGCCCTCTTCAACTGTCTGCACTCTGCACCCTAAACTTGGTTTGCAGGCTGCTAACCTAGCTATTACAGTGTAGTTCGACTTTTTTCAGTTTTCCTACACATTCAGAGGGAACTACGATATAACTAAACATTAAATTACCATACCTCTCAATCTACAGATTCCAGCGTTTTTATCGTTGTTGTATTGTTGCTGTTAACTGTGACCGTCCTCCTGTTTCACGGAGCAGCAGCAGCCAGCGCGCTCATCTCATCATGGGTCACCTGACCTGCATGGCCAAACGTCCGCTGAGCAGAAATCAGCTCTCACAGCCTCAGTACGAACATTACTGTGTTAGTTAAAATGTAAAACTGGCCCTAAATCAGTTGATCAGCTGTCATCATTGATTGACAGCATTTCTCTTGTTTCTTGTGTTGACGAACTTGACCAACTACCTATCAGATCTGGGGTGGCCACAGGGGTGGCCAATGAGCTTTCAGGGGTGGCCACCCCTAGGCTAGAATCGCCACTGTTGATTACCTGAATGTGCTCCAAATGTGTTTAATTAGGTTTAATTATCTGAACGTGCTCCTCCCGAACTTTGTTAATAAAACATCATTTAAATAGCGCTGCGGTTTAAAGTTATCGTTAATGGATGGAGCGAAGGTCATGACAGAAGACTCCGCTAATTTGCCTTAGAATCAGACCCCTTATTAAAAGGTTAGACAGGATTCGTTCAAGGTGCTTAAAGTTAGTGATTGTGAAATGAAGCTTTGTGAAGCACTGAACTTGAGTAAAGTTGGCAATAAATTCACAGATTCGAACTTCCCGGGTCAATAACTCCTCAGCTAAACGTTGTTAATACACAAATGTCACCTCTTTTTAATCGTAGTAACGTAGTCAAGCAGCTACAACCTAATTTTCCTCGAAACGAGCTTTCCTTCGCAGTGGATAAAATACATCTCTATGTGCAGGCGGTTGAGAGATAGATCCGAAGGGACCGTCTGCAAAGTGCAAAACCCGAAAAGCTACGAAAACAGTCAATAACTTCATTGTCACACACTATAGTGTTACCAAATTCAGTTTACACACCACTGCTGTCCTGATGGTTATACTACAACACTTATTTTGGGGAAAAATATTTTTGCATAATTTATATGATTTATATTTATGGAAAATATTCAATAACTTCACTGTAATACACTGCATTGTTGCCAAATTCAGTTCAGACGTCACTGCTGTCTTGATGGTAGTACTACAACACTTACTTTGGAAAAAAATATATTTTTAATTGTGTATATACAATTGTAAACACCGTAACACCGTGTCCTAACTGCACGCGACGCGACGCCGCGACACGCGATAAAAGGTATCTTTTCCATGTTACGGTACTGATCCACTTGTCCGTGCGACACTTCAGTCCCACCGCACTCCACTTTATTCCTATGGGTGACGTCACGCGACTTTAACGCGCCCGCAAAGCATCCCGGGAAGGCGGCGCTTCATTTGGAAAAATGCTGCGCGTCAAAAAGCTGGCCGATGCCCATCTTTATGCAAATGAATCCGTCAAACGTGACGCGTCTATCCAATAGAAGTAGTCTCTCGAGGGGCCTTTGTTCTAGACTGGCCGCTGGGTCAAAACCACGCCCATAGCGGTAAACTTGAGGAACCCCCATCAACTTACAAATGTGGAGAGGCGTGCGACACCACGCTTCAGTCGTGTCGGACAAGTGGATCAGTACCGTAAATCAGAGTTTTTGTCCTAACCAGACGCGACGGCGACACGCGAAGTTTCTAATTTAGAAACGGTTCCTATTTCTGCGACGTCGCAGCTGACAGATCCGCCCAAACAGAGATCTCATTGAATTTCCCTATGAACAAGATCGAATACACTGATTGTCATATGAAGAAATTACACTGGTTATGAGTACACATTATTTATTTTTAGTTAAAAATAGATCACTGTGCCACAAGCGATAATGGATAATTTACCTCAGATTTTGAAAGCATATAATATAGCATTCAAACTGAATTTTATGCAAACATACAACTGTACTTCATAACAAAATTAGTCAATGAGTATATTTTGTTAATGTTTTGATTTTTAAAAATGTTATTTCTTGATTTGATTATGTCCTTACCCATTTCCAATGCGAGTGCGGGCCAGCAGTGCGCTTTCACAGAGAGGCGCCCACACGCTGTTCTGAATGGCTGTGATTTTTGATTGACGTGTCGCGTCTCACAGTCGCGTCGCGTCTAGTGTGGACAGACAGACTTGCTGTCGCTGGAATTTTCGCTGGAATTGTATCGCGTCGCGTGTAGTTAGGACACGGTGTACTGATGCGTTCAGACCTGACGCGAATAGAGCATCAGGCGCGAGTGATTTCATTGTTAAGTCAATGCAAAGTGGCGTTACGCGCGTAAAAAATTCCTGCGGCGCGAATGAGGCGTAGAGCACGGCGCGGCAGACGCGAATACGCCTCATTCGCGCGTCAATTTCGAACGAATGGCGCGAATTAAGCGTCTGGCGCGAATTAAGCGTCTGGCGCGTCTGGCGCGTCTGGCGCGTTATGCACGAATGCTTTAGTGCTATTTGTGCATTCACGCGTTTGACGCGAATTCGCATCTGCCGCCCGAGTTGAAAATCTGAACTTCTGCGTCAATTCGCGCCGCGTTAAGCCCAATTTATACTTCTGCGTCGAACTTACGCCGTAGCTACGCCGTAGGCTGTGCGTAGCGTGCGTACCCTCCGGCGTACCCTGACGTGCACCTCTCCAAAAATGTAACAACGCGTCTATTCTACGCGGACGCAAGCGCTGTGATTGGTCTGCTCAAACCGCTTCCTCGGGTTTCACATGCTCCCTCTGCGTGCGTCAACGCGGACAACGACGCAGAAGTATAAATTAAAACCAAAGCGAAGGCTACGGCGTAGAGGCTCCGGCGTAGGTCCGACGCAGAAGTATAAATCAGCCTTTAATCAATCAGGAGCCTGCTTGCTTCACGTGGCATAAAGTGACATGGCATAAAGTGACATAGCATAACAAACTACTCGAAAGTCATTCATTCCAAATGGAGGAGAAACTAATTTTAGCTGTGAGTGGTCGCCCGGAGTTATTTGACTCAAGTTCATACTTTTATAAAGACAGGAACAAAAAGGACCTGCTTGGAAGAAGATTAGTGAGGAGATTGTACAACCTGGTAAGTTGTAAGATATACAAATTTCACTTTTGAGTCACGTTATTGACCTAACGTTACTAATCAGTTACAATATACAACTACTTTTCACTAACAAGATAATGTGTTTATTCAGAGGATGTCTGCCATAAAAAGTGGAAAAGCCTCAGGGACACGTGCACGTACCTGAAGGAGAAGAGGAAGGAGATGGAGAAGAGGAGTGGGTCAGCAGCAGGGTCTGGGAAGAGGTGGAAGTTTTCTCAGATCTTGGGATTCCTCGACCCCTTCGTCACTCCACGAGAAACGACATGTAACATGGAGGGGCGTCGAGGCCCGGACAACCACCTCGAGGACCAGGGACACCCCGAACAATCAGGGGAGACAGTGACAGGTGTGTTTCTAATATAGACACATTACAAGGCATATGTTGTCATGTTTACAGATGAAAAAATCTAATCTATAGAGTATTGTTACCAATGTGTCGTATTAACATTTAATATTGTCTTGACCGATCCATATCAGAGTGAGGATGGTTAAAGAACCCCCTCTTCTGCTGCTGTCTCCCCAGTCCCTGGTCCCTCAGTCCCGCTGCTGAACCTAGAGGTGTGTGAAGGCAATAGTACAAACAATATTTCAACATGTTACGTGCACGTTTGTGAATGCAGACACAAATCCATTGCAGTCTATGCAACTAATCATCTGCATACATTTTAACTACTGTTCATTTGAATGTTTATCTATGTATGTGTCTGAAGTATAACTTTAATTACTTAATATATGTTAAAGGAAGTTCAAAACAATATCACACTTGCATTTAAGCACTGTCTGTCACTCACACAGGCACAGATATTATTCTCACTATATCTAGACAATTTTGTCGTTTAAATGCAATTTTTAAACCTTCACTGTGAGAATGAAAATCCGGTATCATCTTTCTGCCTTCTCATTGCACCATGTGTTGTATTTTTTTATTTTCACAGGCCAACAGAGGAGGAGAGCTCGTCGGCGGCCCCGTGAGAGGTCACCGGATGGTCCGTCGGAGGTGGAGCAGCGACTTCTTGCGCTCCTGTCGCAACCTCCGACGCGACCTCCCACCCAACCCCACTAACCACAGACGAGCCCCCCAGAGTAGTAAAAAAAAAAAAGAGGCAGCCGGCTCTGCAGGAAACGCAGAATGCCCTCCTTCCTCTTCTCCGACATCCTGTTCCCTGGGGCTTTTCCAGCTTCCAAGCGAGGTCCTTTTTATTCCTGTTTTTACTCTCTTTTTTTTTTCTGTTCATATTTCTTTTATATAATTGCCCTTAATAAATTATTTCACAATCTGACTAAATGCCTGGTGTGGTTCTATGCACAACAAAGCAAATCTTGTATCGCATAACTTGTTTTTTAATATACAAGATGTATTAATTTAGTATTTAATGTTATTTATTCCATATCTAAATATAGATTATGAAACATCATTGTAATGTAAAGACAACCAACAACAAAAAAAATAGAAAGGTTCATTACTTTTGGAGGCTGGCTCCATTTATTTATTAAAAAATATGGAAAACCCGTAATTTTGTAAAGGTTAGTCAGAGTTTAAACTTAATACATGTGCATGTTGTGGACCTTACAGCCTGGAACTGAGGCTGACAACCTGGAAAAAAAAACTAAATATTATAATGGAGGAAAACTGTTTTTGGAAAGACATGCTCTTTACAGGTTTGTGAGTGGCTCTTAAAAGAGCCGTTGTGGGGAAGTCATGAGGAGGACTTCAAAGGCTACTCCGTCGGCTGCCATGTTACTGCTCCGTCCGCCGAGAAGTGAGACTAGTATTAGCGTAGACGCAATCCTTATGATTGAGGACATATTTATGAATAAAAATATTGATTTTAGATAAAATACCTAAAAAAACTACACATAGTCCCTTTAAGTCACATTACCTACTAATGCTTATGAGAGGTTTGTTAAACCCACATTGTGTATTCATGCTTATGTAACATGTAAAGGCAAGGCCTGGGAAGAGCCTATAATGAATGAAACTTGGAGAAGATTCTTTGCTCTTCCTTGCAACCAACAAGTCAATACTCCAGCAGTTATTGGCCGCAAGAAGCACTAAAGCCTAGTTAGTACACATCTGTTAGTACTTATAACCTGTAACAAGTATTTCTTTCATTTGATTCTTTTAATAAATTTTGTTAAAACATTTATTATAATCATTTGACTGAATCTTGGGTTATTGAGTGCGAGTCACATTCTTCCAACGAGACCAGGAGGATCCTTTCTGGAGAAGACGACATCTGAGGGTGAGGATTCTCTCGAGATGAGAATAATCACTAAGATATGATTGATCAAATAGCCTAGCCAAAGAGGCAGCATATGACAGGACTGTTATATTGCAAACACGGTTGAAGAGTAGGCTACCATGAAAGGTAGATTTATAATACAAAGGGGAAATCTATTATTAATTTTATAATTTCATTAATGACCTTCACTGTTGCAGTAGTAGTGTTGTGCTGCCTTCGAAACCCAGACTGTAAGTCAGACAAAATATGGTTGGAAACCAAATAGTCCTTCAACTGATCACCAACCAGAGTTTCTAAAACTCTAAATTGGTAAAATTGGTAATTTAGGAATCGGTCTATAATTAGAAATTATTTATTATTTTTATTTTTTATCCTCCTTGTCGTCTGCGAAATACTGGAGATAAATAAAAATCAAACAAAAAATGAACAACACAATTGAAACTGCAACCAAACTGAAATCCTTCAAACTTCAAGCTTTTAAAACTTCTTTACACTTTGGTACTAACAAACCATCTTTCTTTCTTTCTTTCTTTCTTTCTTATCTATCATCTAACTAATTTGATCTATCTATCTAATTTTTGTAATCTATCTATCTATGAATTAATTTATTAATAATATTAATAATATCTAAGAGTTTGATTGTGTCAAGTCACCTTTATTTATATAGCGCTTTTTACAATACAGATTGTATCAAAGCAGCTTCACAGTGATAACATGAAAATAAAATAATAGAACAAAGTTTGTTTCTAGAAGAAAATTGCATCATCGTCCACCTTAAGTGAGGCGGATCAATAATATTGTCGAATATTAAATGTCCCCAACTAAGCAAGCCAAAAGCCAAGGCGACAGTGGCAAGGAACCAAAACTCCATCAGTGACAGAATGGAGAAAAAACCTTGGGAGAACCCAGGCTCAGTCGGGGGGCCAGTTCTCCTCTGGCCAACAAGCAAACAGTGTCGGTTTATGATCCAAGCAGCAATACAGGTCAGAGGTCAGATTGGATCAGAACATTATATTATGCAGTTCATCTGGTTGGAAGTCGGAGTCATCACGCCGATATGGAGACTAGATTGTTGAGGATCAGTGCCGATGGCTGTCGTGTCGATGAGGCCTTCACAGGGCTGATGAAGGATGTGTCATGGATGGGTCCAGGTGCAGGTCCAACATCTGATCTGGATACGGCCGGGATCCGGCTGACTTCAGTAACAGGGAAGGGACTGGTTGACACTTCAGGACTGCGTTGTCGTCGTGTCCAGGCGAAGGTCCTTCATCAGATCTGGATACGGCCTGGATCCGGCGGACTGTGGCAAACCTCGGATAAACAGAGAGACTAGCATTAGCGTAGACGCCATCCTTCTTATGATGTAACGAGTACATCAGGATTTATGGGGAGTGTTCCCGGTTCCGGCTGACCTAAACTATGCAGCCTAACATTGAATTATAGAAGTCTATAGTGTGTTATGTGTATGCTAGGCCAAAGAGATGTGTTTTTAGTCTAGATTTGAACTGACAGACTGTGTCTGCTTCCCGGACAATGTTAGGAAGACTGTTCCAAAGTTTTGGTGCTAAATAGGAAAAAAGGATCTACCGCCAGCAGTCGATTTAGATATTCTAGGTATTATCAACTGGCCAGAATTTTGAGATCGCAATAGACGTGAAGGAGTATAATGCGTTAAGAGCTCGCTCAAGTACTGGGGAGCTAAACCATTTAGTGCTTTGTAAGTAATCATCAGAAATATTTTAAAATGTATACAATGTTTAATATGGAGCCAATGCAGTGTTGACAGAATGGGGCTAATATGGTCGTACTTCCTGGTTCTGGTAAGAACTCTAGCGGCTGCGTTTTGGACCAACTATAGTTTATGTATTAAAGGTGCGGGGCAACCACCCATAAGACCATTACAATAATCTAGCCTTGGTGTCATGAACGCATGAACCAATTGTTCTGCATTTTTCATTGAGAGCATATGACGTCATTTAGATATATTTTTTTAAGATGAAAAAATTCAGTTTTACAGACACTAGACACGTGACTTTTTAAATGAAAGATTGGTATCAAAGAGCACACCCAGGTTCCTAACTGACGACGAAGACTTGACAGAGCAGCCATCAAGTGTTAGACAGTATTCTAGGTTATTACATGAGGATGTTTTTTGTCCAATAATTAGAATCTCTGTTTTTTTCAGAATTTAGTAGTAGGAAATTACTAGTCATCCAATTTTTTATATCAGCCTGGCATTCCATTAATTTTGTGAATTGGTAAGTTTCGTCAGGGCGTGAAGAAATATAGAGCTGAGTATCATCAGCATAACAGTGAAAACTAATGCCATGCTTCCTAATGATATCTCCTAACGGTAGCATGTACAGAGTGAACAGCAGCGGTGCTAGTACTGAGCATTATGCTATGTCGATAGTGTCAAATGCAGCACTAAGATCGAGTAGCACTAATAGAGAGATACAACCACGATCGGATGATAAGAGTAAATGCAGCACTAAGCACTAAAAAGGAACATAGTTGTGAAAAAACTGCCTTTTCTTGTATCTTTGACAGAAAAGGTACATTCGAGGTCGGCCTGTAATTGACTAAATCCTAAGGATCAAGTTGCGTTTTTTTAACAAGTGGTTTAATCATAGCCAGCTTAAAACTTTTTTTTTTTGGTACGTATCCTAATGACAAAGACGAATTAATGATATTAAGAAGAGGATCTATGACCTCTGGAAGCATCTCTTTCAGTAGTTTAGTCGGTATAGGGTCTAACATACATGTTGTTGATTTAGATGATTTAACGAGTTTAGAAAATTCTTCCTCTCCTATAGCAATGAATGAATCAAATTTTTCCTCAGTGAGACTATAATGCACTCCCTGATGCGATACTGTAGTAGACGGTTGCATAGTTATAATTTTCTCCCTAATATTATCAATCTTATAAGTGAAGAAGTTCATAAAGTCATTACTGCTGTGTTTCTTGGAAACTTCTGGGCTTGAAGCTATTTTTTTCGTTAGTGTAGCCACTTTATCAAATAAATACCTAGGATTATGTTTATTTTCTTCTAATAGGGTTGAAAAATAAGCAGATCTAGCAGCTTTTAAAGCCTCTCTGTAAGCAATCGAGCTCTCCTTCCATGCAATCCGAAATACCTCTAGTTTTGTTTTCTTCCAGTTGCGCTCCATTTTTCTGGCCGCTCTTTAGGGCCTGAGTGTTCTCGTTGTACCACAGCGTTGGACTATTTTCTTTAATCTTCTTTAAGCGCAACGGAGCAACTGTGTCTAAAGTGCTGGAAAAGAGAGAGTTAAAAGTTTTTGTCGCAATATCGAGTTCTTCTAAGCTATCTGGGATGCTGAGGAGATTAAACTGATTAGGAAGATTATTAATAAAGCAATCTTTTGTGGCAGAAGTGATAGCTCTAACATATTTATAACACGGAGTCGGCTTTGCAGCCGTGGCTAAATGTAATTTACACAAGACTAGATAATGATCTGAGATGTCGTCGCTCTGCTGCAGAATTTCAACAGCATCAACATCTATTCCATGTGATAATATTAAATCTAGAGTATGATTACAACAATGAGTAGGTCCTGACACGTGTTGCCCAACTCCAATAGAGTTAAGAATGTAAATCACCAACAATTAGGGCTTTTTCTGAAGCCTGTACTAACGCTGATAGAAAGTCAGCAAGTTCTTTGGTAAAGTCTGTATGGTGCCCTGGTGGCCTGTATACAGTAGCCAGCACAAATCTCAAACGGGATTTATCATTTACACTAGATATTTTTACATTAAGCACCAACACCTCAAAAGAATTATACTTGAAACTAGACTAATTTTGAAAATATTACTATAAATTACAGCAACACCTCCCCCTTTGCCTTTCAGACGAGGTTCATGTTTATAACAGTAATCTTGCGGGGTGCACTCATTTAAAGTAATGTAATCGTTAGGTTTTAGAACAGGTTTCTGTCAAACACAGCAACATCCAAGTTATAGTCTGTAATCATATCATTAACAATAAGTACTTTTGATGTGAGAATATTCATCAAATATTTAGCAACCCGAGCTTTATCATTTGTTCATTTGTGTTATTTCTGTTTTTTATTTGTTGAACATCAATTAAATTTTTACCCTTAGATAGGTTTGGAACTTTTTTGTATTTCCTAATTTGGGGAACAGACACAGTCTCTATATGATGATATCTAGTTGAAAGAGTCTCTATGTGATGGGATTTATCTGACCTTGGTGACGTGAGACAGCTGGCAGACGGTCGGTTTAGCCAGTTTGTCTGTGTCCTGACCTGAGCCCCAGATTGTCATGTTTGAGCTCTAAGACTATGTGCCATATTACTAAAGAGAAGAGCGGCACCATCCCAGGAGGGATGAATACCATCTCTTTTCAACAGGTCAGGTTTGCCCCAAAAACGTTTCCAATTGTCTATAAACCCTATTTTATTTCTGGACACCACTTAGACAACCAGCCATTGAGTGATGACAATCTGCTAACTATCTCATCACTCCTGCAAACAGGAAGGGGGCCAGAGCAAATTACAGTGCCTGACATCGTACTTGCGAGTTCACACACCTCTTTAACATTAAGTTTAGTGATCTCCAACTGGCGAAGTCTAACATCATTAGTGCCGACGTGAATAATAATCTTAGAGAATTTACGATTAGTATTAGCCAGCACTTTAAAATTTGCTTTGATGTCAGGCGCTCTGGCTCCCGGCAAACATGTGACTATGGTGGCTGGTGTCTCTATTTTCAGGTTCCGTGTAATAGAATCGCCAATTACCAGGGCACAACAGGATTTTCAGTGGGTGTGTCACTGAGAGGGGAGAACCTGTTTAATGTTGTAATCGGAATGGAAGAGCGGTGTTTTGTCCCGCGACTACAGCGTCTCACGTCACCCAGTTGCCCTGCTGCACGGGCTCTACTTCAGCCGGAACCGAACAATGTACAGTGTTCTCTAAGCTAATCGCATACAAAGCAGTATCTAAAGCCCTTGCAGTCTTACAATTAAACTCAATTAAAGTCTGGATGCGTGTCTCTAGTTCTGAAATCTTCTCCGTCAGCCTGACTATCTCCCTGCATTTATCACATGTAAATCCTGTGCTGACGGAGAAAGCTATGCTATACATGTTACATTAAGTGCAAGTGACAATAAGAGGAGAAGAAGACATGACTTACCGTGTTTGTTGACTGATCACTACTTACCACAGCTTTGATGGATTTGTAAAAGGCACGAGCTAAATAAAATAAATAAATAAACAAATAAAGAGCGCACGGATGGCACGCCAACAGGCTAGCGAATTACTAGCGTGTTGTACTAGTAACAATTTATATTGAAGCTAGCGATGTAAAGTTAATATGTGATGTTGAGTAAGTTATATTTTAGCAGTATAAACAACAGGGAATGATAGTAAATAATGATTCAAAACGGAAAGATATACGAAGCTACAGACGCCAACCCAGCATAGCAGCGAGGTAGACAGGAGCAATCGAGATCGGCCTGAGTGAGTGAGATTGAGTGAGAGAGTGTGTGTGTTTGAGAGAGAGTGAGTGTGTGTGTGTGTGTGTGTGAGTGTCTGAGAGAGAGTAAGGGAGTGTGTGTGTGAGAGAGATTGAGTGAGTGTGTGTGTCTGTGAGATTGAGTGTGTGTGTGTGTGTGTGAGAGATTGAATGAGTGAGGGAGTGAGTGTGTGTGTGTGTGTGTGTGTGTGTCTGTGAGATTGAGTGAGTGTGTGTGTGTGTGTGTGTGTGTGTGTGAGAGATTGAATGAGTGAGTGAGTGTATGTGTGAGAGTGTGTCAGATTCTGTGTTTGTGTGTATGTGTCAGATTGTGTGTGTGTGTGTGTGTGTGTGTGTGTGTGTGTGTGTGTGTGATTGAGTGAGTGTTTGTGTGTATAATTCAATGCTAGGCTGCATAGTTTAGGTCAGCCGGAACCGGGAACACTCCCCATAAATCCTGATGTGCCCGTTACATCATAAGAAGGATGGCGTCTACGCTAATACTACTCTCTCTGATTATCCGAGGTTTGCCGCAGTTCGCCGGATCCAGGCCGTATCCAGATCTGATGAAGGACTTTCGCCTGGACACGACGACAACGCAGTCCTGAAGGGTCAACCAGTCCCTTCCCTGTTACCGAAGTCAGCCGGATCCCGGCCGTATCCAGATCAGATGGTGGACCTGCACCTGGACACGAATTACAACAACAACTTTATAATATTTGAATGATATAGTACGTCTCACTTATTTCTGGTTATGTTTACTTTCAATGTACTGTGGTCGTCTACACTAGCGACCACGATGCTGAAGTGTGTGAGAACAGAGGAATAACATCAGTCCGAACCACCAACATCTGTTTATTGGGATTAAATATTTTAACCATTCTGTGTCATTTTTCAATGTCAATCTTTTCACTATTTATATGTTTATGCCCAAAATGCTATAATATTCCAAGTAGTTGACTGTCATTCTCCTATACGCTGTGTGCGTTATTGATTAAATAGCCTAGCCTATTTAACATGGTTACAGGCACCTCGGACACCCCATTTTAAAAGACTGGATTAAACTCCAGCGCACACAAGCAATCCTTTTAATACTCAATTTCATTTAAAAATGTAAACCCAACAGGTATGACATGTCAGAAAGAGAAAAAAACTGTTCATGAGAAGACGAGCATATAGGACTGCCGCAGCTTAGTGGATAAATATATTTGGCTATTTATTATTCAGAATGCACAGTTCACTGTTCATTATTCACTGTTTTAATCAATGGCAGCCATTAAACAGTGATAATAATCTGCATGTGTGGAGGTTCGCTGAACGCTGTGACCGGAAACTCACGATATGTACTAACTAGAACGCGGACGTAGTTGTGCAAGTAGTCCATTGACGTGCTACATGTGAACGATATTATTTGTACTGTCCTGTAAAAATAACGCAGTTCATTTCAATTATTCAGCCTTTATGAGCAAGAAACTAATGCGCAAACGGCAATCTCATCGTTTTGATTTCAGCAAATCAGTTGAGCGAATGCAGCGATTAATATTCATGAACCCGGCAGTTCATTAATCCTTAGTGCGGTTTATATTCTTATTAGTAGCAGAATTCGTAGTAGTATTATAATCTTATCAGTGTTATTGTTCTTTTTTTTTTTTTTTTTTACAGAAACACTGACCGACAATGTCTTAAGCAACGCCAGTCCTAATTTCAGTTAAAATGACAAATCTGCATTCTTACGTTCTCATTCATACTGTTAGCAAGCTTGAGTTGAGTGAGAAATCCCCCAGTAATCCTGTCCCACTGTTATTTCTGCACACATGTGAGTTTTGGCTTGTATTAATGTCCTCAGACAGCATCTGTTGGGTTACTTCTGGGCTGAGCGTAATCCAACATTGGCTCCATGTTGCCTATTTTGTGAATCTCGAGACTGCGTATCTCGAAACCTGTATCTCACTACTGTGTCTATAGACTGTGTTTGTAACCTGTATCTCACTACTGTGTCTATAGACTGTGTTTGTAAACTGTATCTCACTACTGTGTCTATAGACTGCGTTTGTAAACTGTATCTCACTACTGTGTCTATAGACTGCGTTTGTAACGTGTATCTCACTACTGTGTCTATAGATTGCGTTTGTAAACTGTATCACACTACTGTGTCTATAGACTGCGTTTGTAAACTATATCTCACTACTGTGTCTATAGACTGCGTTTGTAACCTGTATCTCACTACTGTCTATAGACTGCGTTTGTAAACTGTATCTCACTACTGTGTCTATAGACTGCGTTTGTAAACTGTATCTCACTACTGAGTCTATAGACTGCGTTTGTAAACTGTATCTCACTACTGTGTCTATAGACTGTGTTTGTAAACTGTATGTCACTACTGTGTCTATAGACGGCGTTTGTAACCTGTATCTCACTACTGTGTCTATAGACTGCGTTTGTAACGTGTATCTCACTACTGTGTCTATAGATTGCGTTTGTAAACTGTATCACACTACTGCGTCTATAGACTGCGTTTGTAAACTGTATCTCACTACTGTGTCTATAGACTGCGTTTGTAAACTGTATCTCACTACTGTGTCTATAGACTGTGTTTGTAAACTGTATGTCACTACTGTGTCTATAGACGGCGTTTGTAACCTGTATCTCACTACTGTGTCTATAGACTGCGTTTGTAACCTGTATCTCACTACTGTCTATAGACTGCGTTTGTAAACTGTATCTCACTACTGTGTCTATAGACTGCGTTTGTAAACTGTATCTCACTACTGTCTATAGACTGCGTTTGTAAACTGTATCTCACTACTGTGTCTATAGACTGCGTTTGTAACGTGTATCTCACTACTGTGTCTATAGACTGCGTTTGTAACGTGTATCTCACTACTGTGTCTATAGACTGCGTTTGTAACCTGTATCTCACTACTGTGTCTATAGACTGCGTTTGTAACCTGTATCTCACTACTGTCTATAGACTGCGTTTGTAAACTCTATCTCACTACTGTGTCTATAGACTGCGTTTGTAACCTGTATCTCACTACTGTGTCTATAGACTGCGTTTGTAAACTGTATCTCACTACTGTGTCTATAGACTGCGTTTGTAAACTGTATCTCACTACTGTGTCTATAGACTGCGTTTATAAACTGTATCTCACTACTGTGTCTATAGACTGCATTTGTAAACTGTATCTCACTACTGTGTCCATAGACTGCGTTTGTAAACTGTATCTCACTACTGTGTCTATAGACTGCGTTTGTAACCTGCATCTCACTACTGTGTCTATAGACTGCATTTGTAAACTGTATCTCACTGTGTCTATAGACTGCGTTTATAAACTGTATCTCACTACTGTGTCTATAGACTACGTTTGTAAACTGTATCTCACTACTGTGTCTATAGACTGCGTTTGTAAACTGTATCTCACTACTGTGTCTATAGACTGCGTTTGTAACCTGTATCTCACTACTGTGTCTATAGACTGCATTTGTAAACTGTATCTCACTGTGTCTATAGACTGCGTTTATAAACTGTATCTCACTACTGTGTCTATAGACTACGTTTGTAAACTGTATCTCACTACTGTGTCTATAGACTGCGTTTGTAACCTGTATCTCACTACTGTGTCTATAGACTGCGTTTGTAAACTGCATCTCACTGTGTCTATAGACTGCGTTTATAAACTGTATCTCACTACTGTGTCTATAGACTGTGTTTGTAACCTGTATCTCACTACTGTGTTTATAGACTGCGTTTGTAAACTGTATCTCACTACTGTGTCTATAGACTGCGTTTGTAACCTGTATCTCACTACTGTGTCTATAGACTGCGTTTGTAAACTGTATCTCACTACTGTCTATAGACTGCGTTTATAAACTGTATCTCACTACTGTGTCTATAGACTGCGTTTATAAACTGTATCTCACTACTGTGTCTATAGACAGCGTTTGTAACCTGTATCTCACTACTGTGTCTTTAGACTGCGTTTGTAACCTGTATCTCACTACTGTGTCTATAGACTGCGTTTGTAAACTGTATCTCACTGTGTCTATAGACTGCGTTTATAAACTGTATCTCACTACTGTGTCTATAGACTGCGTTTGTAAACTGTATCTCACTACTGTGTCTATAGACTGCGTTTGTAACCTGTATCTCACTACTGTGTCTATAGACTGCGTTTGTAAACTGCATCTCACTGTGTCTATAGACAGCGTTTATAAACTGTATCTCACTACTGTGTCTATAGACTGCGTTTGTAAACTGTATCTCACTACTGTGCCCATAGACTGCATTTGTAAACTGTATCTCACTACTGTGTCTATAGACTGCGTTTGTAACCTGTATCTCACTACTGTGTCTATAGACTGCGTTTGTAAACTGTATCTCATTACTGTGTCTATAGACTGTGTTTGTAACCTGTATCTCACTACTGTGTCTATAGACTGCGTTTGTAAACTGTATCTCACTACTGTGTCTATAGACTGGGTTTGTAAACTGTATCTCACTACTGTGTCTATAGACTGCATTTGTAAACTGTATCTCACTACTGTAACTATAGACTGTGTTTGTAACCTGTATCTCACTACTGTGTCTATAGACTGTGTTTGTAAACTGTATGTCACTACTGTGTCTATAGACTGTGTTTGTAACCTGTATCTCACTACTGTGTCTATAGACTGTGTTTGTAACCTGTATCTCACTACTGTGTCTATTGACTGCGTTTGTAAACTGTATCTCACTACTGTGTCTATAGACTGGGTTTGTAAACTGTATCTCACTACTGTGTCTATAGACTGCGTTTGTAAACTGTATCTCATTACTGTGTCTATAGACTGCGTTTGTAACCTGTATCTCATTACTGTGTCTATAGACTGGGTTTGTAAACTGTATCTCACTACTGTGTCTATAGACTGGGTTTGTAAACTGTATCTCACTACTGTGTCTATAGACTATGTTTGTAAACTGTATCTCATTACTGTGTCTATAGACTGCGTTTGTAACCTGTATCTCATTACTGTGTCTATAGACTGGGTTTGTAAACTGTATCTCACTACTGTGTCTATAGACTGGGTTTGTAAACTGTATCTCACTACTGTCTATAGACTGCGTTTGTAAACTGTATCTCACTACTGTGTCTATAGACTGGGTTTGTAAACTGTATCTCACTACTGTGTCTATAGACTGTGTTTGTAACCTGTATCTCACTACTGTAACTATAGACTGCGTTTGTAAACTGTATCTCACTACTGTGTCTATAGACTGCGTGTTTGCATAAACTGTGATGATTGCTCGACTGACCTGCTCTCACACACACACGCTCCCCGCCTGTGACGCTCCACACTCCTGCGGGACAGCGACGGCTTCTCCGGGTTTCCTCATTCACTGCTCCTCCCCATCAAGCGGACGGCAGCAGCTCCGGCCCACGGTGGAGACTCCTCCGCTCCCTCCGACAACCCAGCACTTCATCACAACCTCTTCATTCAGCTGGGTGTCCACCATAGAGTGTCTGTTAAATGATTCAATGTAATGTGAATGTCCAGGCCTGGTCCTCTCCTGTTCTTCACTGTCGTCGCTCCTGCTTTAATGCTCCCGTAGCTCCTCCGTGACACACTCGAGACTGGTGCTCATCTCCGCCTCGTCCTGCTCGCCACAGTAACACAATTAAATATTGTTTAAAATATTAAGAATCATTAAAACTGCTCAACTGAAGAACTGGCTGTTGTGTGTTGTGTTGTGTGTTGTGTATAATTTCATCTATTAAACAAATCTAGTTATTTATTAGTCTGCAGACCGGCCAACCTTGACATTTTTTCTGAGTAGCATCAGTGGGACGGGACACGGGGTTTGGGTGGGCTCATATATTCTCACAGTTTTGAGAATGCAAGACACACAAACACACGCCTATCTTCATTATTCTAGTTTTGACTTCTAACGTTGTTTGAATTTGACCCAAATCAAAAAGTTCACTTGCACCGCACTGAATGGGCTACATTATAATGTACACTACATTATAATAAAGTGAAAGTTTAAAGTTTCAATACGGCTCAAAACTATTTTAATTCATGATTAATATTGATTTGCATAATGTGTGCTGGTCAAGTCTAAAATTAAGAAACTCATAGAAAACAACAACAGAAGAACTGATTCATTTAATAGGCCATTTAATTTATTATTCCAATATCCAAATATGATACTAAATCCCACAGAAAAAGGTTTTATATTTGTGCCGTCTTGCACATTATAAACACGACACGCGTTTGCTGAATAAACGTTAGCCAATACAAACATATACAGAAAACTGTTGACAATGAATAGACAGGACCAATAGTAGCAAAACGAATCACTTTTTCTATAATGAATATCAAGTATGCCTATATAATGAGGGGTTTTGTATTCTCCATTTTTAAAAATCGTTAAAATTATTATCATTATATAGGCCTACTTGATATGATGCTTTCTGATATTTTGACAGAAAAACACAAGCAAGAACAAACTTTAGCCGTACAGTAGCCCGTCTTCTCTCTGTGTCGTGTTTGTGAGAGAAATCGCGCAGCACTGAGACAACGGTACTTTTAAATCCATAAGTAATTAACACGCTAGTTTTCATACTAAATGAATATGTAACATAATTAGGTACTTTAGTTATTTTTAACACAATAACATTACACCTTCTTCATGCTACATTTCTTAACACTGAGAATGAATAAATAAATGCTTGTTTCTCCAGACTCGCAGTTGTCAGTCATCCAGAAGTCTGAGCACTTTCATAAAGCCATAGCGATTTCAAGTTTATTTAGATTATATTGTTCAGAGTGACTATAAATGACAGAGTCAATCCATGTGATCACGCAGAGGATTAAGTTAACTCAACTCAATATTTCAACACATCTCCCCCAGCCTGTTTAGCGTGAGGAGCCGGACGCACCGAGACGACTGTACGGTCCTCGCTGAAGAAACCCGTCACACGGCGGGAGTGAAAGGGGGATCGAGCGGGATTCTGTGTCGCTGTCTCTTTTCTATCATAAGCCTTACGCATCTGTCAATCATCCTGGCTTGCTATTTGGGGAATGAGCCAGCACTGTGATCGGTCGAACTCTTCTTCTTCTGCTGTTGCTTGATTTGAGGACAGCGCGTGCAACAGGCTTTTGCGCAGTTTGCAGTTTAGAGTGACAAATCGTACCAGCATACTTTGAGGTCAAAATGCGAACAGGTTGGCAGGTCCGAGTCTGTTCTATCTCAAATATCGTCTTTTTGATTTAAAGACCTTAATTGATTAAACTTACTTTTTTGGCTTCTCTCTTCTTCATTCTCTGTCCAAATCTGCAAAAAAGGGATGATCTAATATGTTCTCAGTAGTCAAGTATGTTCTCATGAACGTAACTGTAGGAGCAGGGGCTTGTTGCTATATTGAATTGTTTCTAGAACTAGGGGTGTAGAAATCTCAGTTTACTCTAGACTACAGCACTGCATGATGACTGGAGACTCACGGTCTGTTGGCTGGGCTGGCGTCGGCTCCTGTCCGCGAGTTTGTGGACGCTCCTGCGAAGGCTCAGGCACACAAGGACACACTTTGCTTATAAAGGTCTGGAAGCCACGCTTAACAGCAGCCACACGAGGACGGCCTTCCCTCCCTTCAGTGTGTTTTTCGGAAAGCAAAGAATATTGATTAGAAACATTTATTAGCTCAGATTACAGCTGAATGATTAATGTAAAACTGTCCAGATGTTCATGTGAATAATTAGCAGGTTTAGCATTGAAGATCATGTTAGAAAGATAACTTAGTCCAGTATCCAGGCGCTGTTTGACAAGCTTTTAGTGCCTGTGAGCTTCGGGTGTATGTGAATGAAATGTTTAGCCGGCAAGGCTAAGGCAAATAATGAATTTTAGTGAATGGCAGTGTCCCGTGAGTGTAACTACCTCTGCTTTAACATGTGACGTGAATGTAACAGAACTGGCACTGATAGAATGAGCGCAGTAACGCGATACTACGACATTTCTTCAGAAGCAGATCGTGGAGACTCGTCCAATTTTTTTATTTATTTAATTTGTTAGTAGATTTAATAACTGACATAACAGTGAAATAAATTAAAATAAATGATCGTAAAATTAAAACATTGTCAGGACTTGCTAACCGATGTTAGTCGGCAGCATTTGTGTTTTAGGATTAATTAAGAATTAAATAAGGCTTACAGTAGGTTGTTATTATTAGTAGGGATGCATTCGATTAAATTTTCTTAGTCGATCGTCGGGAGAATTAACGATCGACTATCGATTAATCATTCATATTTTTATATTCAAATTCATTATTTATTTTTATATTATATACTTTTTATAAATTAAAAATGCAATGAAAATACAAAAATACAGCGCGTTTTTCCTCGATTAGATCTTTATTACAAGGGGCCAGTTGTTCAAAGGTAAACTGATCGGATTTTGGTTATCGGATTGGATCAAATCTTGAACATGGGTTGTTCAAAAGGGAAAGAATGAGTCTGAAATCAGATTAGATCATGGAATCCAATCCTAATTTTAATCTGGATCAAACCTTCAGTTTGTGTTGTTCAAAACTTGTCAGTATGATTTGGATAACTTTGATCCAAAAAAACAGTATTATCCTGATCCCAACTGGGGGTAGGATTTCAAGTTGGATTCCAAGAAGAAAATGTAGTAAAACTTTTAAATTGGTCAAATAATACTTTTGTATCATTTATTGTATATATACTTTTATTTATATTTTGCACTTGACTTGTGTAACCGTTGTAACAGTGATAAAGTAGATAAAGTAGACATAGGCTACCAATAAAGCCATTCAGTAAAGTAAAGTAAAAATAAAAATGATCTTGTCCCCATGAAATAATTTCAATAACAAACAAAAATAATATAATTCCATTTTTCTGTCATTCATCACCGTATATTAATTTCAAAGAAACAATCATTAGAGATGAGCCTGTCAAAAATAATTTCTAAAAATTGCATACTATACGTCCAGTCAGTCCCTCATTCAGAAAAATGTTTTAAGACGTTTTCAAAATATCCACAATGTATATTTGTTTTTTATTTGTTGTGGCTCAGATGAGGGGTCATAAAATAAATTTATGAATGGAAGTGGATGTTTTTGTTATTTTTGTGTTTTGTCTCAAAATAAGAAGCATTTACAGTGACTCCATGTTGGCTCTTCTACCTGTTCTTTACATAGCTAAAGGATATGTTGTCCCATTAAGAGCACTGGTAATCCGGATTTGGTAATCTTGTAAACTGTGTATCTGGATCAGGGTGATCCAGTCCAATGTTGCTTTGACAAACCGGCATAAAAGTTAGACGGATTACCTGATCCTGAATAAGAAAAAATGGGATTTCCAAATCCGGATCATTTTGATCCAGATTAAATGTTTTGAACAACTGGCCCAAGATGATCAACTTGTGGCAGTAAAACTGGACGTTCGGTTAGGCTAAACTTGAAGATATATGCGCTGCGGTGCTCGGAAGCAACGGAACCTGCAGCTGCGAGTTGGCGTTCTTAAACAGAGACCTTCGTTTGTTCCAAAATAATAAATAATAAAAAAAATCATGTTAAACAATAACTTAACCAAAAACATAATAATACTTAGATCTGACAGGTTTTGTCAAAATGTAACTCAAAACTATCCAAGAACGGAGTCGAGAAAGAGAGTGAGAGAGATTAGCCTACCTACTGTAACAATCAATTAGGCTAGGCTACTTAACAAAGCCTCATAAAAAATAACTAGTAACTCACATACAACTTCTACACCAGTCTACTGATTTTTGTTGAGAAAGATAAGCATGTTGATGACATGATCTGAGGTCAGACGCGACTGCAACCTGACCGTCAAGCCTCGTTTACACCTTCGCCTGGCTCTGCAGCGCGAGTCTCCACAGACTGCGCGCGCACCTCCCCAAACAGACGAGGCGTTTATACTCGACACGCTCGCCTGTGAAACACCGAATACCGCAATGACGTCATTTTTGCCGCGCTCACCTTCGCGCTCGTGCGGACGCGTCGAGTGTTAACAAGGCTTCAGTCCAGCCGCTGAAAACATCCGCTCTGAGGGGACTGACGTTGCCGGGATGCACAGGTACCTCCGCGCTAACTTGACCAACCCGGGGAACACGTTCACTTTCCACTCACACTACGCAATGCAGCAGCATTAGTTTAATGATAATCGATAACAAATTAACGTGATCGACGAAATTCTTAATGATCAATAATCGATCGTCGATTAATCATGCCCATCCCTATATTAGCATATTTTCCTTAAAAATTAATTAAAACATTTCAACATAAACATTGCAATAGAAAAATGTCCCATCAATGAGTCTTTGCGTCAGGATAAGACGTTAAGCTCGTGTTGATTAGACAGCGTTCAGGCGATAGCTCTGTGGGAAACGCTTCAACATGAGCCTCGTGGCGCTACTCGCGTTCTGAGTTCGAATCGCACCTCTGTCATATTCATAACTGTTTCTTGTTTAATATGCTATTTGCCATAAGTAAAAACTTCTGAAATATTCATTTATTGATTCGAAACAGTTTTCGGAGCATTGTTCTTGAAATTACGATTGGAATTATTATACAAATTCAGTCATTCTGTTGGATAATATTTGTTCCTTAGTGTAAAATGGAAATGCATGGTCATTTTATTTTATAAATAAGCACAAAAAAACCTAAATGCTGTAACAGAGTTTTAGAACTAGACAAATCTCTCTCCATTAATAATAATAAAAAAATTACAGTAGTCCATGTTTGTTCGGGATCTGAACCGGTGTCATCTACATCAATGAAACCTAAGTTCTACCACCCGACCACAAATTCACTAGACAGAAGTGCAGTTGTTCACTTCAGTCAGTGTGTGTTCACTCACACAAGAGAAAAGCGTTCTTCATTCTCATTCCTCAATAGAATAGTAAAAATAATCAGCATCATTGCAGCTCATTTATGTTCACTGACTGCGAGATATGCCTATAATGCTCTTTTGGTGTAATTTTTGTTTGTTTGTTTGCTATTGCGCTGCTATTCGCACTGAATAGGCTTCTGTTGTGACACAGTTTCAACTTTTGTTTCATTGTCGTTCAGGGAATGTCAATAGCTCTTTTTTATTTTTCATGTTTGTTGTAGGCTTATTTGGAAATGACCATAGTTGTAGTATTTCATCCTTACTGTTTTGCAAAATGTCCCTCAGCGCCACCTGGCGGTCATTTCATGAATGACTTTGAAATGCGACTGGTTTAGTTTTGCTGCGGGGACTTTGCCGCGGGAGACACCGTGGCGGTAATAGGCATTCTGGTTGACTACCTACTGTATATGTGAGTTTTGATTTGTATTAATGTCCTCAGTTACCTGTCGGGTTGTTCTGCGCAGGCACATCTGTTGGGTTTCTGCTCGATGGTTGAGCACTGCTGCTATCCATTCCCTCAAGCTGCATGTTGCCTAAGGAAAAATTAAAAGCAACATCAGAAACATCAGGCCGAAGCGGACATGAATAAGAGTGGTAATAACTAGAGACTCACCGTCTGACTCGAGTGCATCTGTGCCTGGTGTTTTTTTAAACCAGTCATGATCTAAAATGCTCTGTAAGATGATCCCTGACTCTCTGTCACGAAGTTTCCGAAGTAGATCCTGGCATTCTGGAAAAGTTTTCAGAAGAGAGCTGATTAGTCCTGTTTGATTTTGAGATATTTCGTTTGTGTAAGTAAGGTAATGTTACCATCAAATACACCGCATTTGTTGCTGTTACTATGGCATTCTCTGGATGCCCATGAACATTATTCATTGCTAAACTTCACTGTCAGTCCGCTGTGTTTTACACTTTGCTTATTTGTCATCAAGGTAACTTTACTGTCACTTGTGTAAGAGCTTGACATGTTTTCAAGCAATGCTATTTCCATTTCGTTCTTGTTTTTGGTCTCACCTTTGGACAAGGGTGTATTTTTCCAACCAAACCAGAGTTTCAGAGATTTTGCTTCGACCATCCCCTTCAGCACTCTGTATAAGCCTTCATTTGTTGCCATTAAAGTGTGAATTCTCCTCTCTGCTACTGATTTCGATTTGCCTGTTTCTGTAAGCAATATGATTTCAATGTTAAAAAAACTTTAAAACGCCCTTATTTCCATATCCTGTGCATAATAAATCAGTGATTTGTGCTCAAAAAAGCAAACTCACGTGTTTCGCTGATGGTCAGTGCTCTGTAAAAGCCGGTTAACTTGATCTGCATGGTGTCAGGGTCGATGAGTACTTTTCTCAGGCTTATGTCTTTATAATAAACACCCCGTTCACTGCAGAGCCGAAACGCAACGATGAGTTCCTGCATGATGTCTTTCGCTACCGCTTCAGTCAGACGACCTCCGTTTTCTTTGATGAAATCACACAAGGTTATGCTGGTACCTGGATGCTCCATAACTAAGATGTTGTGATCTTCCATGTCAAACCAGTCGTATAACCTCACGACATGGTCGCTGTGTTTCATTATCCGCATTATAGCTGCCTCTCGGCACAAAGGTTCGGAATGGCCAATCTAAAAGAAGAGATTGACAAAAGGTTAGTTGACTCCGAACCTCAAACCTCCTCACTAAAGAGTGAGGGACATACAAGAAGAAAACAACCAACTGTACATGTACACTACAACTGATGCTTCAAGGCTTTGATTGTCTATTTCAGTTTTATCTTATGCTGTCTACATGCAGAATTATCAATTACCGACTAAGAATTTAATAAATAATTCTTAATAGTAATTTTCATGAAGAATAAAATGGTGTCAACTTACGTGGAAATCAAACCGGCCCTTCTTAACAAATTTGATGATCACCTAAAAAATAAAGAAACATGTGCAAGCGTAAGTGAACTGATACATTTTAGTTGTTTAGATGATAATCTACAATCTTTTTTAAAACATGTTTTGATCAAAACTGTAAACACTGATGTTTATGTCAGGACTCGAAAGACAGAAGGAAACAGGAGGCAGAAAGTTTGGTGTATCCAGGAAGAGCAACATACTTGTTTGTCATCTGATTTTCTAATTCCTTCATGGACGATACCATGGGATCTTGATGCCAGTTTCTTTCCCAGTTCATAAAAAGAGTCAAAGGATCCTGAAAAACACACGACAGCATGAGACTGAACTGCTTATGACTAAACACACCTGTGCAGATCAGGCGAGGAACCAACCGGTGTGAAGATCACAAATAAAATCACAGCTGGATTCGAAATTGCATATATCACTGAATTGTGAAATTAAATGTTTATTTGATATTCAGAGATTTGTTTAAATGATGTAGATGTGGATTTGCTGAATGTTGACGGCAGATGAGATGACTGTTTGCCTTTTCTGTTACAAATAATACGAAAGCAAACTCTTCACTTTTTCGCATACCATTTACTTTCTTTGTTTACCAGTTCTGTCTAAAAGTATAAGATGTGACTGACAGAGATCGTAAACTAATGAAGACGGAGAATGTGAGTGAGTGTGTGATCAGGCGCTGCTGTTTTCTTCTCAGGCGCTTGTGTTCTCAGCGCCGCCCGTCAAAATAAAACTCCCGCTTCTAGGGGTGGGTACCGAGTTCGATACTTTTTAGGTACCGACCGAATTGCCTCGATACTATCGAGTAGCGAAAAATGACATGTTGTTCGGTTCCAGATTTCGATACCTAAGGAGTTAACTCGTCAACGTCAGTGCTCAAACAAATACATATAAAATGCACATAACGTTACACGCAAATACTCACGCGCACATACTCATATGAGACGAGAGCACAGACACAGAAACTCGCGCACATACTCAATGACGGAAGAGCGGTACCACGACAAATATGATGAAGACCTTGACAGTGCACGGAGTAAACATAAAAGTTGCTCCGTCTTCGACTGGTAAATGAAGAGATACCTTGTTGATCACTCTGACAGTCTTTATATTGCAATAAATAATAACCTACTGAATCTACACTGCCGTTCAAAAATGTGTTGGTTAGTCAGAATTTTTTTTCAGTAAGGAATAGGATGCATTGAAAGTTATCAAATGTGACATTAAAACACGTGTAATGTTACAAAATATTCAGATTGAATGTTTTACTCATCAAAGAATCATGAAAAAATTTATCATTCATAGTTTCCAAAATATTAAGCAGCGAACTGTTTTCATTTTTCTGAAGGGTCATGTGACACTGAAGTAATGATTTTGAAAATTCAGCTTTGAATTCAATTCATTTCAATAAATTACATTTTGAAATATATTCAAATAAGATTTTAAATTGTAAAACTATTTCACTATATTACAAGTTTTATTGTATTTTTTATTAAAAAAAATCAGCTTTGGTGAGCATGAGTTTTTTGTAAAACATTTTTTGTTCCTTTGTGCTTTTTTTGTTCCTTTTTGCACTGGCTAAGGAGCATGAGTCAAACTGAAAAAATAAAACCAAAGTTTTTCTGAGGTAATGTGTTATGTAATTTTGTTAAAATGGATTTCATAAAATTGGTATTGAAAAAAGTATCGTTAGGAACCGGTATCGAAACTGTGGTATCGAAATTGCCACCGGATCGAAAGATTTTGAACAATACCCAACCCTACCCGCTTCCAACACATCGGCCAATCAGAAAAACTGATCAGCCGATGTTTTAAAAATGCCAAATATCGGCCGATATATATCGGTTGACCACTACATGTGAGTTTTGATTTGTATTAATGTCCTCAGACAGTTACCTGTTGGGTTAATCTTCACAGGTCCATCTGTCGGGCTGCTGCTGGGGTTTCTCTCAGATAACACAGCAGCGCTGGTCGATGGTTGGGAGTAATCCACCATTGGCTCGATCTCAAGCGCATCTGTGGCTGGAGTCGGCTCCTGTCCGCGAGTTTGAGGACACTCCGGTGATAACACAGCAGCGCTGGTCGATGGTTGGGAGTAATCCACCATTGGCTCGATCTCAAGCGCATCTGTGGCTGGAATCGGCTCCTGTCCACGAGTTTGAGGACGCTCCTGTGATAACACAGCAGCGCTGGTCGATGGTTGGGTGTAAGCCACCATTGGCTCAGTCTCATGCGCATCTGTGGCTGGAGTCGGCTCCTGTCCACGAGTTTGAGGACGCTCCTGCGACAACACAGCAGCGCTGGTCGATGGTTGAGCACTGCTGCTATCCATTCCCTCAGGTAAATACTCATATGCGTCCATGAACACGTCGCTGCTGCTGCTATCCATTCCCTCAGGTAAATACTCATATGCGTCCATGAACACGTCGCTGCTGCTGCTATCCATTCCCTCAGGTAACGTTGCATGCATGACGTTTACTTTCTGCATGTTGCCTAAGGAAAAGTTCAAACTAACATCAGAAACATCAGGCTGAAACGGACATGAATCAGAGTGGTAATAACTAGAGACTCACAAACAATACGTGTAAGCTATTTTGAGTGATTTTCAAAACATTTGGTAGCCTAACTAAACATACTTTTTTTAAGTTTAGTGACACAGCATGGTGCAATAATTGGTATAGGCTACTGCTCTTATTATTGCTTGATACAAATTTTACAATTTCAATTTAATGGTTTAATGGCTTGTGGTTTTATTCCGATCTTGATTCAATTTGGATACGTATTAGGTACAGTAGACACATGTTGATTTTTAGAAGTCCCCCAGTAATGGTGTCCCGCCCCAGGTAGCCAGCGGAGTCGCACCGTTCACGGCTGAGTGTCGGCTCACTCGGCGGCTGAGTGTCGGCTCACCCGGCAAAGTGTCGGCTCACCCGGCCGAGTGTCGGCCTCACTCGGCGGCTGAGTGTCGGCTCACTCGGCGGCAGAGTTTCGGCTCACCCGGCCTGATCACATCTGATCGGTCATGGTCACGAGATCCAGTGAGAAGCGCTTGATCAGCGAAGAGCACAAATGTCTTAGTGATTTAAACCAGTTTAAAGGGTAACTAAACCCCTGGTCAGAGCCTGACTCCACCCACTGGCAATATTTGAAAAATGCTGGAAAAGTGGGTAGAGCCCAGCGGAGGGGGGGCGTGCACCTGAGACGCATCTGTCTGTATGGAACTTGCCTACCTCACAAACAACCCCTTACGTCACGAACCACCCCAAACATCCAATAGGAAAATTCAACTGCAGTAGCCACCGTTCAACCTGAAGAGGGCAGCACTCAGACGTTTTTACACCATATATTGTAGAATTAAAACACTTTATACACAAATGTCAAAAAAGTTACTCGAATCAATGAACAGTACTAATAAAGCCCCATTCTTACAGATCATTAACTAAAAAAAGTTGGTTTAGGGTTTAGTTACCCTTTAAAGGCAGATGAAACAGCGCTGACAAACAGGAGAAACACTGTGTGCGACGATACCGTCAGAATCTGAATTGATACTGAATCCATTTACCATGGATTTACTGTAATGTTAGCCTAGTAATATTAACTGCACCATGAAATGTGGGATATACATATTGAATTGTATTATATTATTAATGTAGACAATGTATTTAAAGGATAACTAAACACTGAAACAACTTTTTTTAGTTAATGATCTGTAAGAATGGAGCTTCATAAATGCTGTTCTTTGATTCGAGTAAATATTTTGATATTTGGGTATAAAGTGTTGTAATTTTCAAATATATGGTGTAAAAACGTCTGAGTGTTGCCCTCTTCAGGTTAAAAGGAAAGCTCCTGAAGTAGGGGAACTCTGTGACGTGGGGCGCTCTGTGACGTAGGGCGCTCTGTGACGTAGGGCGCTCTGTGACGTAGGGCGCTCTGTGACGTAGGGCGCTCTGTGACGTAGGGCGCTCTGTGACGTAGGGCGCTCTGTGACGTAGGGCGCTCTGTGACGTAGGGCGCTCTGTGACGTAGGGCGCTCTGTGACGTAGGGCGCTCTGTGACGTAGGGCGCTCTGTGACGTAGGGCGCTCTGTGACGTAGGGCGCTCTGTGACGTAGGGCGCTCTGTGACGTAGGGCGCTCTGTGACGTAGGGCGCTCTGTGACGTAGGGCGCTCTGTGACGTAGGGCGCTCTGTGACGTAGGGTGCTCTGTGACGTAGGGGTACTCTGTGACGTAGGGGTACTCTGTGACGTGGGGTACTCTGTGACGTGGGGTACTCTGTGACGTGGGGTACTCTGTGACGTGGGGTACTCTGTGACGTGGGGTACTCTGTGACGTAGGGGTACTCTGTGACGTAGGGGTACTCTGTGACGTAGGGGTACTCTGTGACGTAGGGGTACTCTGTGACGTAGGGTACTCTGTGACGTAGGGTACTCTGTGACGTAGGGTACTCTGTGACGTAGGGGTATTCTGTGACGTAGGGCGCTCTGTGACGTAGGGCGCTCTGTGACGTAGGGCGCTCTGTGACGTAGGGCGCTCTGTGACGTAGGGTACTCTGTGACGTAGGGGTACTCTGTGACGTAGGGTACTCTGTGACGTAGGGGTACTCTGTGACGTGGGTACTCTGTGACGTAGGGGTACTCTGTGACGTAGGGTACTCTGTGACGTAGGGGTACTCTGTGACGTAGGGTACTCTGTGACGTAGGGGTACTCTGTGACGTGGGTACTCTGTGACGTAGGGGTACTCTGTGACGTAGGGTACTCTGTGACGTAGGGTACTCTGTGACGTAGGGTACTCTGTGACGTAGGGTACTCTGTGACGTAGGGGTATTCTGTGACGTAGGGTACTCTGTGACTTAGGGTACTCTGTGACGTAGGGGAACTCTGTGACGTAGGGGAACTCTGTGACGTAGGGGTACTCTGTGACGTAGGGGTACTCTGTGACGTAGGGGTACTCTGTGACGTAGGGGTACTCTGTGACGTAGGGTACTCTGTGACGTAGGGCGCTCTGTGACGAAACTCTGTCACGCCCTTGGTGCGCGCTCACCACGCTCTTGGCAGCCCCTGGTATAAAAGCATCTGCTTCCGTCAAAACTACCGTAGCGAGTCAGGAGTTGGAATTACGAGTATATTTACGAGTAAAAATCGATCGTCATGATGTGAGTGAGCATATATTTTTAATCACAATTTATGTTCCTTAGGCTAAAGTTAACCCTCTGGTGTCGACAAACGCGCGTTTTGCTGGATATTTTTTTCACATAGCAGCAAAATATACTGAACGTAATAGTAATAATAATCCTGGAAAGAATTACCTCAAAATGACTGAATATAAGATTCGGGAGTTAAGACCCCAGTTTGAGCCAGCGGCTCCAATTGATATGTGTCCACAGACAATTCAACATCCTCCACTTCAGGTGAAGGTGGGGGAGAAAAGTCCTCGACTTCAAATGACCGCTCTGTTGCAAAAGCTACCTGCGTTACTCCAGTCGCTCTCCATCTTAGAGTCTGACAGCAGCTGTCAATCAATCCGTCTCTGCGGGTCTCAGGTGCACGACCCCCTGCTCAGCCCCGCCCTTGGTTCATCCCCTCTATCTCTGCTGGACTCCGCCCACTTTTCCAGCATTTTTCAAATATTACCAGTGGGTGGAGTCAGGCTCTGACCAGGGGTTTAGTTACCCTTTAATGACTAATGGAATATAATTACAGTATTTAGGCTACTGTTTTTCATACAAATACCATAGAAACAATAAAGTTACATTTTGACATGATAGTGAGGTGCTATAGGCTATGCCTGGCTTTATCTGTGGTTATCATGATCTAAATGCATGATACTGGATGACCAATGGTTAATTTTAGTAAAATTCAAACAGTCAGAATATTACATTTTACCAAATAAAATGTGGTTGTTCAATTTTTTTTAACAGATGTTACTGTTTTTGTTAAAGTCCCTGTAAAGGCAATTTAAAAAAAAATTCTAAACACATTATAAATGTTAGAAATATATTGCTAAAACACATTACAAAGACTGTGAACTGTGAAGTACTGAATTGTGGAGTTAGACCGTTAAACAGTTTTTCACCATTGATATTTTACGTTAAATTGCCTTGTGCGCTTTTGTTATAATTAACCTAATAAGCTGCTAGGAGCATCCATTCCGGCTGTAGCGGGTGACAGTTGAGTGTTGCAACGGCAGCTTTACCACGAGTAGGCGTGGTTTCAGCGCAGCCGGCGGACACGCCCCCAGCGTTTGAGAGCAGAGAATACTGCTCATTTTTTCAAGATTTTGATAGCTTATTTTATGTACTTGCCGGCTTTTTTTATCATTCTAATTTGGCTGGGTGTCTAATAACACATTTTTCTGTGATATGACAAACTCAGAACACATACTTCATTTTGACTTTACAGGGACTTTAATGAACATTAATTTAACATAGTCGTATTAGCTTGAGTTAGGATGAAGATTTACTGTTAACTCACTGTCAAATATGCGTTTTGAGACAAAACATGTAATATTAATATTGCAGCCTGCACTGCAAACTGTGCTGAAGATACGTGCCATCAAAGTCAGGCAACACAAACCTGTTTCAAGACTTGAAACAATATCCCTCATTAGCACATGCAGAAACTAAGAAATATATTTTTCTATTCAGATATTTATTTTAAGGAAAAATGACAAATGTTTGACTGTTCTACCTCAGATTTGTGAAATGTTCCCCTGTTTGACAAGTGTTTGTCATGATATGTTCTGACAATAAAGAGTAGTTTAAAAGCACAATTATTGCTCTGGTTTCTACAACTTTCACTTAGGAGCAAAAATCTGCCTTTAAACTTGAAATAAATAAAGATTTGACATTTATCGTGATAATTATCGATATTGACTGATATAAAAAAATGTATCGTGATAACGGATAACGACATTTCATGAACATAAAGGTCCATGTTTAATAAAAATGTTCATGAAATGATAAAAAAATGAAAAGATGGATGTTTAATTTAGTTTTATACATGTTATCATACTCATTTATTTTGTTATAATGTCAGTAATAATATTTTATAAGTATAAAATGGGTATAAAGTATAAAAAAAGTAAAAAAAAAGGTGGAAGAAATGTAATATATTCTATAAGTTTGCTTTTTCTTATATTCATAGAATCTTAGAAATTGTGACTGGACAATAAGAAATGTGTGACTAATGTATGACTGAGACAAAGGGCCTTTACTCAAGGGTGGTAGGATCAACAATGTGTTAGTTATGGGACATGCTGTTCATGATGGCATAGAGGGAGTCAACTAGTGATGCACGATATATCGGCCGCCGATATAATATCGGCCGATATGGTCAATTTTTTACACATCGGCATCGTTCCAATGTCAAAATGGGGCCGATGTGAACAGGCCGACAATCATTCCTGTGTATTTGACGTGTGTGTAGGCTTAGATGTAAGTGTGGGAGCGGGGATGTTTGTTTTTGCAGGAGCGCATACATTACACACATAATGTGCTGAAGCAGGTGCTGGAGACGGCAAGTTACGGCACCCTGCCTTGTTCTGACCGACCATCAAAGTATTGCCGCGCTGGAGTTACGGGGTTATGATGTAGCAATTAAATCACCTCAGACACACACGTAAGTTACATGTTTCATAGTGATTGATTTTGTTAGATTATTGAATAACGGCATACTCTCGGGGGGGAAATGATGGTGGAAATGGCTTTGAACGTAAACACCAAGATCAAGGTAAGAATGACACACGACACGGTTGCATAAAAAGGATAATCTTTAAAATCTAGTAATAGCTAGCGGTAGCCTTTAGCTAGCGATGCTACTTCACAAACTACTGTAGACACAAACACGTTTCGAGCCATAATCCACAACTTATCCAGCAACAAGCGCTGCATTAGAGCAGGCTTGTAGGATATCTTAATTCACAGCCCGTTATACAAGGCTACATGTAGGCTACAACTGAAATAAAATGCTAGCTCTCGCCTTCCAGTGACAGTCCACTGACTGAAAACTACGCGATTTGGTTGGTTGGAGCCGCAACGACACACCCATTGATACACCATCAGCAGGAATGTAGTAATTTAACGCCTACCTTTTGTTGAACCCTGGTTAAAATCCATGTCAAACAACCGACGAAAAAGCAAATCCATTACAATGCGTAACTACTAGATACAGTTCTTTAGGGACACGTAATCTGTATCCCCGCCTTCGCTCTGAAGCTCTGTGACTATTATGAACAGTCAGGCTGCGATGTCAAGATTGCAATGCTGGAATAAGTTGTGTGTGCGTGTGTGTGTGGCGCGCGCGTGTGTGTGAGAGAGAGACAGAGAGGCGCGGGCGCGATCGAACAGTGGAAACATAAAAACATACTCCATCATTTTGTTCATGCAGGACATTCCAACTATTCTCACTACTTCAACTTCTTGTTTATACGTGAAGTCATTTGTATCATTGTGAGTCTAATAGGGTTAATATTGCTTACATTTTAAGTGTTATCATAACATTGTGCTATAAAAAAGAAGTTAAGGTATTTTGCCTTTGTACAACAGTTCAAACTTTAAAGTACAGAACTGCCCTACTATGTTCACAGAATACAATGACTTGGTCTCAAGTGAGTTAGATGTTTATTGAGAATACTCAGTGTTGGCTTATTCATAGTGTGAATTCAGGACACGCTTGTATCCTTGATTTAAAAAAAAAAAAAATTCTTCTGAAATTCTGATTACACATTTTGCACACAGGTGAAGGTGCCCAATATCAGTCATTTCTGAAAATAAATTACAAAAGTAAAAAAAAAAAAAAACAGAAGGTGTTTTGGAAAATAGCTCTTAATTTGATTATCAAAAAAATGTGTTTTCTATACAGAGATATCGACATCGGTAAATATCGGTATCGGGCATAACAGCAATAGTAATATCGGTTATCGGTATCGGCCACAAGTTTCACATCGGTGCATCACTAGAGTCAACTATAAAGAAGAAAGGATGCCCTCCTTCTCTGGATGACTGTATGAGCGCTGACCTTTCCTTGCAAGGGAATAAATAATCTTTAAAGACAATTGGCACATGTCTGTCTCTTATTCAGTGATTTAAAAATGTTTGACACTACAAAATCAAACATTCACATTGTACATTGTATGCTAACCATTTAAATAACAATCTAGTCTTGCGTGTGCGCATCAGTTGCGTTTGTGTAGAACTGAATGTACAACAAGTTTGTCCTTTTTGAACCGTATGTAACAGCAAGCATGTAAAACGGCATATTCTTCACTTAAATCAACACGTTTTCCACTATGGAATGTCAAAGCTGCCGATATAATAAATAAATGCATAAATAAATACACATCAAGTATCTATTTTGCTCATGTCTCATTGCAGCCTATAGGTGGTGCCAGAAAGTGGGAAAACGGGTCAAAGAAATCTATCGGTTTTAAACTCGGTAGAAATGGAAAGTTTCTCCATCTAAAGTATTTAAGGAGTTTTACCTTGAGATTGAAGCTTCTTACAGAGAAACCGTAATAAGAGTCCAGCGGAGATCAGACCCAGAGGAACCAGAACCAGAGGGATGATCCGAGAAGAGCCTGAAAACACAGGAGAAATAATCAGAGAATATGATCACGTTGAGCTCATTATATTAGAGTTATATCCCTTTGTTGGTTACAGACTCAAACCAATACTTTCTCCATCTCTTTGTCCTGAAATGAAGAATGCATGAGACTAGTATTTATTTTTTTGTTAAACCTTTCAAGGTCATATAATGTGCAACGATATCCAATCACAGTAATATCGTTGTATCGCTAATATCGCTGGTATGAGAGATTCGGCATGTTGGGATGCAGTGCAGAGCAAAGTGAAGCAAAACTTACCCAGCTTGTTTAATACCAAAGTATATCCCTCACACACCCATAGTGTACACTACGTGATGTAGTCGTGTATTGTGCGACTTAGTCGGTTAATATAGGCTAGTTCATCTAATATAATATCACACAAAGAGTGCAGTTTTTCTCCAGATATTAGCATGATAACAAAATGTGATTTTATTAAACTTGTATAAAATCACATTTTGTGATTTTGTTATCAACTTCAAAAAGCTGATTCATTCAGTGAGGAAACGCCTCGTTTTAGCTCAGTGAGGTTTTTCTCCAGATATTAGCATGATAACAAAATGTGATTATGATTTTATACAAGTTTAATAAACAAGAAGTTAATATTAAGTGAAGTACATTTAAGACACCATATTGCCTGTTTTAGCTCTATTTCGCCAACTAAAGCAGCTGAAAACGAAGCCACAGCGCTGTATTAGTCTCTGAGAAACACAGCGTTTCCTCACTGAATGAATCAGCTTTTTGAAAGATCAGTTTATATCTCAATGACTCACTCATTAACAGTGACTTTCTGCCTCATATTGGTGGTTTTAATCTTACATTTAAAGTACCTTTCGTGTTTTAAATAATTTCAAACATCAATATTCAACGTTTTATGTTTAAAACATCAAAACATTATTTATGCATAACTGCAGGTTCTTCATTTGTCATTAAACAGTCTGTGTAAATGCATTTAAATGCCACTTCAGATGCAGATTTTGTGTTTCCTCTCCATTGCAAAGATTTTGTTGATACAATTGTATTGGTAAAAGCCCTATTGTGTCTTATTTTTATAATTTAATTTGATTAAATGTATGAAATTCATACAAAAGGTGATGCATGCTTAAAATTAGGTTTAAAATAAATGTATAAAGGTAAAACTGCCCATAAAAGGTAAAAATCAATTGAAACGTATTGAAAAAATATATATATTTCTGTCACATTCAGTTTCGCGGGTGAGTGTATAAATTTCCCGGGACAGGTTGTTAAAAAGAAGGACAATCCTGGAAAAACCGGGACGGGTGGCAACACTAATGCTGTGCCACACACAAGTCCTGCCATTGATGTCTATGTGTGTGTCGGTTCTGATGTGTATAACTCAGTACCTGTTGTGTGGTCCTCCCAAGCCTCAGTTGTGTTCAGCGGTCTCCCAGCGAACACAGCAGCGCAACTCTGCGGCTGAGCGTCCTCGAACAAGCTCTCCAGATCCAGCGGGAAGTTTACAGACAACATGATGTCGGATTGACACTGTCTCTGCCGGTTGTTTATAGCGGTGAACTGCGTTTGCAAACTTCGTCCGTTAGTGACTGAACTACTGTGAGCTGAGCTGAAGATTCCGTCAAAGTAACTCAATAATATATATTGAATGAAACCTTATTCTGTCAGATTCTGAATCTCAACGAGCTGTGTAGACACTATAAGCCTGTTGTTTAAAGCGGTAAACTGCGTTTGTAACACTTCGTCCGTTAGTGAATCTTGAGTCTGATAATCGCTGTTGAACTCAATCTGTGACGTAACATTGAACTCGCGCTGCCTGTGACGTCACGGCTGCTGCTCTGCTAGCGCTCGAGCACGCATAATTAAAGGGATAGTTCACCCAAAAAAGTTAGAGAAAAAAATAATGTTATAATTTACTCACCCTCATGTCCTTCCAAACCTGTAAGACTTTCAATCATCTTCGGAACACAAATCAAGATATTTTAAACGAAATCTGAGAGATGTCTGTCCGTCCATTAAAACTCATTCACCCAAATTCTCAGAAGAGAGTCGGTCACTTTATATAGTGAACAGATTTAATTTGGGCTTTTATTCTTTATTTTTTTATTCTATGCTGCGAAACAAATAAACCCTCTAAATCCAAATGGTTAAAGTGAATTGTATTGTTTTTATGGCCAAGAATCATCGCATTCGTTATTTAATCAGCATTTATTCAGTGTTACACACACTTTTTACACACTTTTTACACACACCCACACACACACACACAGCCAATACATTTAGAATTTTTACCAATTATTTACCCATGTAAGGTGTTTACATGATTAATTATTAATTAATGAGAACATTTAATTTAATTGAAAGGAGGGTCCCACTTATTTATTTAGTTGGAATTCAGTCAGCTTAACTGATAATGTAATAAAATAATGCATGAACACAGCAAATAATATACAATTTAACTTGCCTGTGATGCCTAAACTTGCCTAAGTTTCTTAACTTGCCTGTGATGTATGCAGTGGCCAAATTATTATTTTGGACAGACAAATGAAACCCTCTTTTCAATTAAATTAAATGTTCTGAAAATGAAATTTTCGTGAAATGAAAATAACGTGAATTTTCACGTGAAATACATATATCCGACTGACTTCTTCATGTACGTTATGGTCCAGTGGCAGAGCTTTTGCCAAGAGTGTCAGAGGTTCTGGATCCTAATCTGCACTAAATAGTAGCCTATAGTTTTTTTTTTCCTCATCAAGACCGATTGTTTATTATTGGTTGTATATCAAGCAGGGACACGTTTTTTGTGCATTATATTTTGTGATTTCACCGGAACGAATAGAGTCTCCACAACGGATTGATGCGCGCGTCCGTGTGAAGACGCGCGCGAGTCACAACAGAACACTGTATCCGCGCCACTGACAGCAGCGGACACCAGCACTTTGGTACCTTGATTTCCAAAACAACACAAGATCGCCTCTTATTTAACAAACGAAGGAAATGAATGCTCTACTAGAGTTAACTGGAGATGTTTTATTTATTTGTATTGGTACATCCGTGTCGCGAGATGTTTCAAAAGTGGTGTGCCAGGACCCAGGACAGTCGACCCTGGCAAAAAGTGGTGGCGACATGTCCCCCCCGCAAATTACGCATAACGTTATATGGTTCTCATTAATTTATGGAGAATGAAAGAAATAGACTCGGCAGAGCCTACAGCTTATAGGTTCCCCTATCCTCCAGAGAGTGAAGTGCTAAGTGCTAATGTGGATTTCTGTCTAGATAGATATATAACAACATTTTGCAAAAGAAAATCTCAAAAAGGTTAATTATGGATACAGTAAGACAGAAACTCACCTGTTCAACGCTCATTTTCCTCAGCTGTAGGCAAAGGCAAGCACGCGTTTCAAATCAGTGCTTCTCCTGGGAGACTAGCGCTACATTAATCCCCTAGCTTAGCGCCATCCCTTACGAAAATTAACCATGGTTTTACTAGTTATATTGTAGTAATACTACAGTAAAACTGCAATTTTACTAAATTATCTTGAATTACATTTAAGCCATTTAGTTACAACAAACATCTACAAAATAACAACAGAAATTAGTAATCATTCTATGATACAGACTTTATTACAGAAATTACATAATCTGAAAGAAAAATAAACTTGCATTTGTTCTCACATAAAACTTCTGACAGAAAACAAACTTCAAAGTTATACAAAATTATTGTTGATAAAGTGGTGCTGTGCAATGATTAAAAAATGTAGTTGCTAATTTACAAATAAAAAAAATAGCAATTTGTTCCACTGTAATACTTATTTATATACAAAAATAACATATTGTACAAATAAACAGGACTTTAAATACCTTTAAATACACAACATCTACCCCCGTCACGTGTAGGAGAGAGGACCCAAAAGCAAAGGCGATTTGACAAAGTTTAATAGAGAATAAACAGTTCAGGCTGTGTAACATCGGTGGTCGCAAGGCGATTAACACACGGGAACGCCAATCCTAGGACAACTCACGATAGCCGGAGGTTGGATGAAGCAGAGGCGAGGTGATAAAGTTGTTATCTTGGAGCAGAGACACGACACGACACGACAAAGAAAGGAAGGCCTAGAAATAGAGAGTCTAATCAGAGATAGTGGGAAACAGTTGGGAAGGAGAGAGAGTGAAGAGATGAGGTGATGATACACAGCTGGGAGCGAATGATATAATGAATGAGAATGAGTGTGTGTGTAAATGGATGTAATAGAGAGTGTGACCAGAAGAGGGCGGAAGAGTGTAAAGAATACCAGTATCATGACACCTCCTTTAAAAGTGAAAGTGAAAGTGACCTCTGCATTTAACCCATCCAAGTTAGTGCACACACATTATGAGCAGAGTAGTGAGTAGTGAACCCACACACACTGCAAACGTGGATACACACACCCGATTGGGGGTTAGGTGCCTTGTTCAAGGACACCTCAGTCATATTCCAGCCGGTACTGGAATCGTACCAGCAACCTTTGGGTCACCAGTCCAACTCTGTTACCATTAGGCCATGAATGCCCTAAAATGTCTATAACCTGTAAACACGTTGCAATTTATACTGTACATACATTAACAGGATTACAACAACATTACTTAACAAGAACAATAAATACTATAAATTCCGAAGAAATTAGCAGTTCTTTTAAGAATGTTTTAAATGATATCCACTCACAAGAGAAGAAGACATGAGGCGCGTTGCATCCCAGATAGCACACGTACATCTGGCCGATGTCGGCGCGATGTACAAAGTTCAATCGGCACGATGTCGCTCAGAGAGCGTTTGCTAATCGGCAATATGTCGCCGCAACGTCGGCATATGATCACAAATGATCTTCAGCCGATGTTTGAGGGCAATTCTTAGACTATGGCCACTTTCTTGTCCTTTGATCATATTTTATAAAAAAACATTTAATTGTGAAAAATTCACACTTTCATAGTTAACTTTACAATAGAAGTACTTTAGGAACTTTTTATCGGTAGTCTATGTAATGTAATGGGATCACTTCCGGCGCTTATAGGTCTAAGGTCTAGAAAAAAGTTTGTCGAGACAAACTTTAGGTTGGCTTGTGAAAGTTTTGACCAGAAAGTTTGAAGAAGTTTAGTTTGAAGTTTAAATTAGTTTAAAGTTTAAATTAGTTTAAAGGTGCATAGCGCCAGTCTCTGAGTTTTTGCAGAGCTATGCCCTCCTCTGGCAACAAGCGAAACTGCAACCAGAGTGTGTTTTCTTTGTCTTACGTGGAGTTTGCGTTGGGGTTTGGAGTGGACTAAAGCCGGTCTCTTTGAATCCATCTTCTACTTTTGTCGCGCGAGTTTTCTTCGCTGTTACGGAGAATGGCGGCGAATACACAAACCTGACAGACATAGCCAGGTGAGCGTGAACGCGCATGACGTCACGCCCAGTCTCAAATTCCGACCCGAATCCCTCTTATTTATTTTACTGTACAGGGTTATAGAGGCCATCGCAGTGATCAGAGAAGGGCTCATTCAGCCCATCAGGCAATTGTTTATGCATGTATGGGTTAGAAAAACAGGTCTTTTTAACATGAAATGTTGCGCAATGCACCTTTAAAGTTTAAATTAGTTTGAATTTTAAAGTAGTTTGAAGTTTAAATAAGTTTAAAGTCTAATTCTGGTCTCTTCCAAGGCATAAAGTTTATCGCACTGATTTAAAAGTTAAGGATTCATTCGTTTGAATATGCATTGAACCAAACACTATCATAACATCTTAGTTGATAATTCAATATAATTTATTTTTGACAAAACATCCCATGTTACGGTAGTGACTGCACATTTTTGGTATGACAGTAATGTTTTGATAGTGACCACAATACTTAGTTTGCCATGGCTGAATCAGACTGTCCACATTTTATGTTAATATAAATAAATAACTATGATGCACATATGCAGTCAGAACATATAGACACACATCTGACAGTAAATATCTTATAAGAACACCTAGAGCTATTCTATACTTTGGGTCTTGAGGTGCAAGTGAGAAGAGATTTGCTCATAGATTTTTCTTCCTAAAAAAACAACAACTTACAATGTAGACTGTTTCAGAACCACTTTGTTTTATTTTCACATTTTCAACATTTTGTTTATGAGTCATTCAGATAAATCTCCAGAACCACTGACCTGTGTGTGTGTGTGTGTGTGTGTGTGTGTGTGTGTGTGTGTGTGTGTGTGCACTGGTGTCTGATCACCCTCACTGGAAGTGTGTGTGTGTGTGTGTGTGTGTGTGTGTGTGTGTGTGTGTGTGTGTGTGTGTGTGTGTGTGTGTGTGTGTGTGTGTGTGTGTGTGTGTGTGTGTGTGTGTGTGTGATTGTGTGTGTGTGTGTGTGTGTGTGTGTGTGTGTGCACTGGTGTCTGATCACCCTCACTGGAAGTGTGTGTGTGTGTGTGTGTGTGTGTGTGTGCACTGGTGTCTGATCACCCTCACTGGAAGTGTGTGTGTGTGTGTGTGTGTGTGTGTGTGTGTGTGTGTGTGTGTGTGTGTGTGTGCACTGGTGTCTGATCACCCTCACTGGTAGTGTGTGTGTGTGTGTGTGTGTGTGTGTGTGTGTGTGTGTGTGTGTGTGTGTGTGTGTGTGTGTGTGTGTGTGTGTGTGCACTGGTGTCTGATCACCCTCACTGGAAGTGTGTGTGTGTGTGTGTGTGTGTGTGTGTGTGTGTGTGTGTGTGTGTGTGTGTGTGTGTGTGTGTGTGTGTGTGTGTGTGCACTGGTGTCTGATCACCCTCACTGGAAGTGTGTGTGTGTGTGTGTGTGTGTGTGTGTGTGTGTGTGTGTGTGTGTGTGTGTGTGTGTGTGTGTGTGCACTGGTGTCTGATCACCCTCACTGGAAGTGTGTGTGTGTGTGTGTGTGTGTGTGTGTGTGTGTGTGTGTGTGTGTGTGTGTGTGTGTGTGTGCACTGGTGTCTGATCACCCTCACTGGTAGTGTGTGTGTGTGTGTGTGTGTGTGTGTGTGTGTGTGTGTGTGTGTGTGTGTGCACTGGTGTCTGATCACCCTCACTGGAAGTGTGTGTGTGTGTGTGTGTGTGTGTGTGTGTGCACTGGTGTCTGATCACCCTCACTGGAAGTGTGTGTGTGTGTGTGTGTGTGTGTGTGTGTGTGTGTGTGTGTGTGTGTGTGTGTGCACTGGTGTCTGATCACCCTCACTGGTAGTGTGTGTGTGTGTGTGTGTGTGTGTGTGTGTGTGTGTGTGTGTGTGTGTGTGTGTGTGTGTGCACTGGTGTCTGATCACCCTCACTGGAAGTGTGTGTGTGTGTGTGTGTGTGTGTGTGTGTGTGTGTGTGCACTGGTGTCTGATCACCCTCACTGGAAGTGTGTGTGTGTGTGTGTGTGTGTGTGTGTGTGTGTGTGTGTGTGTGTGTGCACTGGTGTCTGATCACCCTCACTGGAAGTGTGTGTGTGTGTGTGTGTGTGTGTGTGTGTGTGTGTGTGTGTGTGTGTGTGTGTGTGTGTGTGTGTGTGTGTGTGTGTGTGTGTGTGTGTGTGTGCACTGGTGTCTGATCACCCTCACTGGTAGTGTGTGTGTGTGTGTGTGTGTGTGTGTGTGTGTGTGTGTGTGTGTGTGTGTGTGTGTGTGTGTGTGTGTGTGTGTGTGTGTGTGTGTGCACTGGTGTCTGATCACCCTCACTGGAAGTGTGTGTGTGTGTGTGTGTGTGTGTGTGTGTGTGTGTGTGTGTGTGTGTGTGTGTGTGTGTGTGTGTGTGTGTGTGTGTGTGTGTGCACTGGTGTCTGATCACCCTCACTGGAAGTGTGTGTGTGTGTGTGTGTGTGTGTGTGTGTGTGTGTGTGTGTGTGTGTGTGTGTGTGTGTGTGTGTGTGTGTGTGCACTGGTGTCTGATCACCCTCACTGGAAGTGTGTGTGTGTGTGTGTGTGTGTGTGTGTGTGTGTGTGTGTGTGTGTGTGTGTGTGTGTGTGTGTGCACTGGTGTCTGACCACCCTCACTGGAAGTGTGTGTGTGTGTGTGTGTGTGTGTGTGTGTGCACTGGTGTCTGATCACCCTCACTGGAAGTGTGTGTGTGTGTGTGTGTGTGTGTGTGTGTGTGTGTGTGTGTGTGTGTGTGTGTGTGTGTGTGTGTGTGTGTGTGTGTGTGTGTGTGTGTGTGTGTGTGTGTGTGTGTGTGTGGAAGTGCTGGTGGTGTGGAAGCCCTGCAAAATGTCTCCACCTCTTTTTGTCTTTCCATTCATCATCCTGTGTCTTTTCTGTCTTTTCCTCCATGCTTTTCTGACATGTCTTTGCTCCCTGTCAGATAATTCACTGATACTCTTCAACTTTCCTTCTTCCCTTCGTTTCTTATTTCTTTCTCTTTCTTTCCTTGAGTATTCCTCGTACTTCACTGGGTCTTCCCTCAACCTTTGTTTGTATTCTCTCTGTCTCTCTGTTGTAGTTTTTCTATTTTTGTTAGGCATGTTGGTGTTTTATGTCATTCTCCCTGTCAAGTTAATCATAGAAATTAACATTACTGACAACAACCTTACATCTAAGCTAGTATCATGGACTGCAACCTTAAAGGGTAACTAAACACTAAAACAACTTGTTTTAGTTAATGCTCTGTAAGAATGGAGCTTCATAAATGCTGTTCATTGATTCGAGTAACTTTTTTGACATTTGTGTATAAAGTGTTTTAATTCTACAATATATGGTGTAAAAACGTCTGAGTGCTGCCCTCTTCAGGTTGAACGGTGGCTACTGCAGTTGAATTTTCCTATTGGATGTTTGCGGTGGTTCGTGACGCAGCGGTTGGTGACGTAGGCAGGTTTCATACAGAGAGATGCGTCTCAGGTGCACGCCCCCCTCCGCTGGGCTCCGCCCACTTTCCCAGCATTTTTCAAATATTGCCAGTGGGTGGAGTCAGGCTCTGACCAGGGGTTTAGTTACCCTTTAAGTAATTGTAACCTCATCACATTACAGAATTTTAACAGAATCTTGCATACTAAAACACAACTAAAACATATTACACTAGTAATTATTTGCATAACTGTACTAAAATGTAGTTTATTCCTCCAAATAAAGGATTATGTGTTCCGTTTTGTCACTACCAAAACAATAATGTCACAACCGAAACTTCAAGACATGTTTCGGTTGTGACTGTTTTGGTAGTGACAATTTTAGATACTTTTGAGCCTAGCTGGAAGATGCTAATCAGCACATGGTTAGCAATCACTGGTCAGAACAGTTGAACACATATAACAACTAAATTTTATGGAATTACATCCAAAAAAGTTCTCTCAATAGCAGAAAAAATGAGTTTGGTAGTGACATTCCTTAAAGTTACACACAGATTGTTAGAGTTTAGAACACATTTACCTCCAAATGATGGGATCAATCTACTCACCATAAAGCAGATGAGAGAGAGGGACACAGGAATATTTCCTGATCAAAAATGTAGGGGTTAACATCAGTCTCAGCCAATGGACTACAACATTCACTGTTTTCGTTGTGACATGAAAATGCAGGACACGTTTTTAAATTTTTTTTTTTATATATATAGATAAAGTTTCATGATTTAAAAATGAAATATAAAATAAACATATTTTTTTAAAACAAGAATGGAAAAATTTGCAAAATAAAATTCAATATCATTTTCACAAGTTGAAATTTAGGGGTTAGGGTTTGGGACAGCCACCTCCTAATTGAAAGTAGCCCATAAATGATGATTTTATATATATAAAGCTTACTGATATCTGAAATATTATTGTGGGTTTCAATAGATAATTGAAGGATCTTAGTATACATCTAAGATTTTAATAATTAAATGCTTTTCAAATGTGTTTTTTGGATGAGGGACAGCAGTTTGCACCAATTCTGTAGAATGACCCGACTATGTCACTTAGTACAAAAGAATACATTGATTACCTTGTGCTAATTGATAAATGAATGTGAGTTCTAATATTACAGAATGTAGAATATAGTGAAACTAATTGAATTGCATGTCAATATTGTATTGGTTTTGCCTATTGCACCAACTATGTATTTTGGGTGGAATGTACAGTTTTGAGTAAAAGGGGAATGTTGTGTTTGTGTACTTGTCAGGAGATGCGCTGTAGTCCACATGTGGTTACCTATAAAAGGTGTAGAGTAAGAATGGAAGAGAGAGCACCTGCTGCCAAATCATGTAAATGCCTGGCACTGTTGTATTGCTGCTGGGTTTGAATAAACCTTGGAGAATTGAGAACTGTCTGGTCTTCATGATTACCAGGACTTAGACATAACAGAGTAATTAGATGGTGAAGTGGATTTACTTATTGTAAAGTTAACGAAAGTTCTCATGTGGATTGTAATGTTTAGAGCAGATGTCTTAAGAAATATAAGTAGACCGGGAAGATTTTAAAACGAGCCGTTCATTCATAAGATCCGCAAGATCACTGTGAAAATACAGACCGGAAGACAAAAGACAACGAGAGCAGCGCTGTAAAGGTGCGCGCGTCCGGAGCGAGTGTAAAACACAGGAAGAAGAGGAAAACGAAAGTAACAACACATCAACAGAAATACCAGCCTCTGATACCTAAACCTGTTGCTCACTGGATTTGATTTGATCTGATCTATAATCCCTACAGATGTCAATTTAGCACAATGCCTACCAAATCTAATAATAACACTCGCGGCCATTTATGTGTTTAATCCACAATCCATCGAGACCAGCAAGAGATTCTGAGAACGACGCGCGCGGACTGACAACAAGCGGAACGAGTTTTAAAATACTTATAAATTCTCTTCTTAGTGGACAAGACTGCAAGTGAGTTTAATACATTCTCCATTACAGTCATTTGTAATTATTAGGAACTTCATATTGCTTTATTGAATTCATAAGCTTTATTGAAAACGAATGTTTCTGTAAGTTTTCTCCCATTTTCTCTTCAGTTTTGGGCTGTTGTTTTTGTGATGTGAAATCGAAAGTATTTTTGAACCAGACATTTACAGTAGACAGACAGATGAAGCCTAACGTCAGTCAACAACAATCTGATATTATTCAATATTTCATTTCTTATATAGCATATATGATTAGTAGTTATACAGTATGTCTATTATAATTCTGGTTACTTTTACTCAAGCAATTATTTTAGGATCATTTTAAAGTAATGAAATCAACCATCATTGTGAACTTGAAGTAATGATTAAATGTCAAACGATTCAACAATTATTATAGATTGGGTAAATAAAATTGTAAAACTATATTAAACTGCAATAGAGAAAATGACAAATTGGGTTTAAACACTTTCTACTTGTATTACATTTTGTGAAGAGACTATTGACACTAAAGTGTTTAAAGTAAATAATAAAGATTTACAGAAATGTCCTAATGAAAAGAATTTGGCCTTTTGTGAAAATAATGATGAGGGTTTTAAGATGAAAAGAAAGGCATTTAATTAAGAGTTATGAAACAAACTGCACCAATTGATTTTAAATGTAAGGTAGAGGATCGGAAAATCAAGATGTAAGGCCTGAATAAGATGAAGGGGCGTAAATAGAGAAGTGTAAATTATGATATTATAGACACAGATATTTTTAAATAGTTATTTGAATATGTTTTATGGGAGATATGAATATGAATTTATTCATAGGCTATATAAGTGCTGGTTTATTGTGGTCTATGGTGTTATAAACTACTGTGATGTTTAATTTTTTTTATGGATGTATAATATGTATAATATGATATGCCTATACATTCATAAAAACATTTTAAACATCACAGTAGTTTATAACAGAAGTGTAGAAGTGTAATACACAGCACAAGCGTGTTTTCTCTTAAGAGAATGTTCAGCCAGTAACATATGTTCCCAGAACGTTTTATGATCAATATAACTAAGACCATTGGGTTATTTTACATGGCAATATATTGGTTTGTAACTCACTTTATTTATACATTGTATTTGCTGTTGTTGTTGTTGATGATAACTCTTTATTCTTCATGATTGTCTTAAATAAGATGTTGTTGATGTGTGTAAAATGTTGTGATTTGCAGGTGATGCTGAAGGATTGAGTGTTTCAGAAACCAGTGCTGATCAGTTTTCAGGGTCAGTTTAGCTGCAGTATGTCGGAGGAAAGAGGAAAGCACTCTCTCTCTCAGATGAGTCTCTCAGAGAAACACAGGTAAGACTGCGTCTGTTTTCACACTATCAGTTTAAACTCACTGGACTTTGTGTTTCCCTGTCAATAACACAACTTTAAGCATTCTTCTATATTTGCAAATGATTTGCACAACTTCAGTTTTGACCTTCTTAAATTAACTCTGGCATTGTCTATTAAGCCCCGTTTGCTGTATAGAAAATATCACACTTAATAATTTGTTAATTACCTTCTAGACGCTGAATTAATCCAAATAAATGACTTTAGTTTTTAGATCATAAAGTTATTGACAGACATTAGTAAACAACTATACACTTAATTTAATTCAAGTATGCTAACAAAACTGTTTCTGCTCTCTATTTCTGTCAATAAACAAAAACTTGACATGGTCTCTTAAATCAGAGTGAAGTATTTTTTTACATATTTAATCTCTCTTATGTATATTAAAGGGTTCTCGAGACACAAGGCACTGTTTTAGCGGATGAGCGGCCGGAGCGCATTAAGGGTTTTCTGTGAGAACGGTGTTGTGTTAGCGGCCGCTAAGTTAATAACTAATGATCTTTACAGCGGAAGTGAATCAATCAAAACTAACTTTAGCTGGACAATAACTTTATTCTAGAGCTGCTGTAAAGCCTAAACAATCTGTTACTGTAATCTCTATTATCACTGTAAAGCTGCTTTGAAACAATCCATATTGTTAAAAGCGCTTTATAAATGAAGGAGACTTGACTAAAGAAATCGTTATACTAATGTGAGCCAGTAAAATAAAATGATGGTTAACTATAAAACGTCTCAGGTTACGACTGTAACCTATGTTCCCTGAGAACAGGGAACGAGACAATACGTCAACGACGCTATGGGGAACGCCTCAGGCGTGACAGGTGTCTGAAATCACTATCAAATCACGTCAATCATATTGACCGGCGACAGCCCGTGAATCATTAGCGTGAATGATTAACGTGCGACCTGGAAGTATAAAGGGGCGCCTTGCAAACATGACAAATCACCTTATCGTCTGAAGGGACTGTACGGTAGGCAAGCCCCGCGGCATGGCAGGGAGACGTATTGTCTCGTTCCCTGTTCTCAGGGAACATAGGTTACAGTCGTAACCTGAGACGTTCCCTTTCGAAGGGAACTCAACAATACGTCAACGACGCTATGGGGAACGATATACCAACGCCGCCATGCTAAGGGGAGTGCATGCCAAGTGGCAGTGACAACTGTCAGAACCAGCAACTTCAAATGAAACGCTAGAACCACTCACCCTCAGGTCACACTGGGCTGTCAGTGACAGCATTCCCTACGGTTATAGCCCAAGCTACAGCCTCACAGAAAAACCTTCATAAACATGGTTAAATGAAAGGTCTACCTGGGCCGGCTCCGGGCCTGGAACCTCAGCTTCCAATTAGAAGGGGTCCCTTCTAGGGAATGTGGCTAGGGAACCCAAGGGAACCCCAGCCAGTCACTATTCAGGGGAACGTACTCACCCCGAAATGCCACCAGGACGGCCTGACCTGGCGCCAGTACATAGACACTTAGTCTGGCCAAATCCTGTCTGTCTGAAGACAGAGCCTCTGGACAAATGCCTTAAGTAAGGCATCCAACCCGAGGGACTGCGAAGCTGGCAGTGAACCACTCGGCCCGGATCTCAGAGACGGGATATCCCGGAGAGTATGACTCAGCATAGTGCTTTCCGACCCTTGCTAGCGAGGGGAGTTTCTCTACTCGATCCACGGATCAACCCAGTGTCTGTGTTTCAAAACACTGAGGAGGCCTGTGAAGGCCTAAGGGCTGATCTAACTGGGAGGCCTCACGAGAGGCCTACGACCGTCTGACCAGACTCAGGCAGCCGCATGCTCATAGAGACCCTCGTGAGGGGAGCACAAGGTCTGCCTGGTAGGCAAACCAGGCTGTAGGCAGAAAAAGGTTCCGGGAGGGAACCTTTAGCAGAGAATGAACACTTTAGCGAGCCAGGGCGCAAGCTCGCCTTCAGCAGCTGCCTATTAAGGCTAGCTGAAACTGATAGCAAGAGACCACTAGCTTCATAAACCCAGCACCACTAGGGAGCGTTACAGGGAGGCCCGGAGAGGCCTACTACCTGATCCCTCCGGGTGAAAGTATAAGGCGGCCTGCTAAGGCCAGCCAGCTGGGGACTCGCCTATCAGGGAGGCCTGGTCGGGCCTACTAGCTAATAGCAAGTCATATTCTGCCATAAAGTACACTGTTGGAAACCATACTACACAGCATAATGCACTAATGGGCTTCCAGTAGCGCTATAAGGTATGTCCCACAATGTTGGGACTCACCTCCGAGGAGGCCTGTTTAAGGCCTACTACCCATCAGTGAGTCAACTGCCCGAACCACCAAGGCCAACCACGTAAAGTGAGCTGGCCTACAGTGCCCTCTGGGGGGCTGTCCAATCAAGGAGGCCTGCTGAGGCCTACTACCTAATGGCGCAGCCTTCGTTGGCAGAAAAAACTGTTTACACAGCGCCTACAGCATCCTGGTGCCTAATCACATTGCCCATGGCAGTGTACTCCGCAAGAAAGCTAGTACCCTTAAAACAAGGGGAGTACAACATACGCCACTCTGCCTCAACGGAGGCCCCAGTTAGTCAGGGGCCTACCATCTATGCATGGGCGTCAGCTCAGGGCAATGCTCTGGCTTCAGGGGAGCGTACTTCGACCAAAGAAGAAGTGAAGCTTACTTCATACTCGACCCGAGCCATAGTGGTGCGAGGTGGGATAAAACAGAACTGGGAGTGAAGTGCTAAGACCTACCCTGTATCACAGGGGAATACTCACACCTCACCCTGAGGTTATCAGGGTGCGGGCCTGCCAGCGGCTCTAGGGGTGACAGAAATGTATCTGTGCCCAACCTAGGGGAGTGGGGCTTGAATGAAAGCCAACCACCTACAACCTAGCGCTCGAGCAGTAGCTCAGCGAGGTGAGTGAAGCCTAAACTGGCGGCCTAAATCCATAGGCCAGTTCTGCATGGCAGGGTCGGGCAGGAAACCCAGTCTTCTTCGTGAAGCGAAAGACGGCCTAACCCTGCTCAATAAAGACATATATACCACGGAGGCCTGTTTGAGGCCTACCATGTCCTTACAAACCATCCTCAGCACCACGCTGCATTACTCTAGTCACCCCAGAATGCAGAGAAGGGGGCGGGCCTTGGCCTAACGACTCCCACGGGAGGAGGCTGTTTATACAGGGATGCTAGAAATCAACATTCACACAGTGAAGGGTCAGAGGAAGAAATGCTAAAATTTTTAGCAGAGCGCCTCTATTATCCCTGGCACAGCCTAGGCCAGCTACAGAGGCGGCCCTGGTGAGGGCCAGCCTGCAAGCATAGATCAATCTGAGGGCTCGGAGGAGCCACAGCCTTACTAAAGAATATAGTCTGTATTATTCCATAAAAAGGGCTGCAGAATCGCTCAGCCTAATGAAACCCAAACAGAGCTCAAGGGGCGAAATACTCAGGAAGAAGTCAACGGACCCGTGGGCCGGACATAAGATCTATCTGAAGCTCTAGCGTCAGTCAACACTCTAAGTAAAAAATTCTAAGAGAGAGACCAACTACTCTACCCTGAGGTGGCTAACAGCCCGAAGGCTAACATAGTTATCGTTCTGGCCACCTAACGGGGAACTTCAGGGCCCTAATGATCCAGGAAACTTCTCTTACCTTATTACCTTGACATGACCCCATAGCTCTATACAGGGAACGAGGTCTGTAGAGAGATACATCTCGGAATTTTAATTCACAAAAAATTACTCTTAAAAGACCAGTCAGCTCACCTGCGGCGTGCGGAGTGAAGACTCGCCAGATAGTTCTTTATGACCCTGGGGTCCACCACTTTACATGCCTGAAAGAGGCGTTTCTACTAGCCAAACCTAGGCGGGCCATTGGAACATCGTTCTTATCATAGGCCCAGCCCCAGGCCTGATGTAATGAACGTCTGGGGAGTCAGAAGAGAGGAGAGGGCTGGATTTCTTTTTAATGAAGCCCTCCGGGGAGATTATCCATCAGCGACACTGTGTGCGCTTGTGCTGGATAACCTCCCTCAGATCCCTCTTCTTGCGGGAGTCACGCCTCTTCTGCGCCCTGTTCCTCCACGGAGGGGGCGCACGAGAGGCGACACTGGATCTCTGGCCCTGTCTACGGTCCTCGGACCGTGAAGGGCCAGGCCCTCCCGCCTGCCTGGGTGTGGAACCGGATCTCAGCGGTATGCAGGATCCTGCAGCAGGTCGGCCTGATATGCCTGCAGCACCGCCATAGTGTGCAGGGAAGCACCAGCCTGAACCGCTGTCGTGTATGCTCTGCCATTCAAACGTGCTGTTGACTTTAGCGGTTTGGATGGCAGGGTTGGAGCTCTCAGTGTCGACGCCTGCCCAGACACGAGATAGTTCGCAAACGACTCGTCAAATGGGCGGCATCGACACATACCCATGCTCTGCGATCCCCTCAACATCAGCGAAATTAACCCGCTGATGTCGGTGAATACGGGCAGAGTATGGGCTCTTCCATGCCCTCTCGATCTCCGTGTGAAGATCAGGAAGGAATGGAAGGCTCACCTGAGCTGGTGTGTATGGCAGGGGAGAAACCGATCGCCAAGCCTACCGCGAGCGGTCTCTCCTCTAGCGCGTCGCCATGGCAGCTACAGCCTGTTGGCGGCGCGCTCCACAACATCCACCAGGTCTGCACACACGGGGCAGGGTGGCTGAGAGGGTTCAGGATCTACCTGATTATAAACCTCCTCAACCATCTCCTGCTTGTCCTGAAGAGCAGCAACTGCAGGAAACCATTGGTGCCTGCAGTTCGCCCTCGTCAGCCGTCGAATCATTTGAGAGGTTTACAGGACTCTCAAGATGATCGATGAGCTCTATCTGGAAGCCCATGATGCAAGTCGCCGCTCTGCCTCGGCACGAGCGGGACCACGCGGACCAGACGTTGAACCCCCTTCACTCGAGAAGAGGGCCAGACGAGAGCGGAGCGTTTTAAGAGAAAAACGCTCACAGTTCACACAGAGGATTCCCTCGAGAACCTCTCGTGCGCGCTCTTCTCCCAGGCAGGAAAAAACACACTCGTGTGCTGTAAATTTCATTTTCTTACCGTTTCATTGAGTAGCGTTTTCAAACAGACAGTCCCTGAAGACGATGAGATGATTTGTCATGTTTGCAAGGCGCCCCTTTATACTTCCAGGTCGCACGTTAATCATTCACGCTAATGATTCACGGGCTGTCGCCGGTCAATATGATTGACGTGATTTGATAGTGATTTCAGACACCTGTCACGCCTGAGGCGTTCCCCAAAGCGTCGTTGACGTATTGTTGAGTTCCCTTCGAAAGGGAACTGTAAATTGTGTGTGTGTATGTGTGTGTGTGTGTGTGTGTGTGTGTGTGTGTGTATTTCTGTGGAGGATTAGATAAAGACACAGATGTGTTTCAGACACAGTTGATCCTCCTTTACTAAATTGTTTTCTCTCTCTCTGTGTTCTTTGTGTCATCAGTGTAAGATCAGGCTCACATGTGTCCAGCTCTGTGTCTCTGAAGAGTGATCAGTCTAAAGATGATCCACCATACTTCAGTGAGAAAACACCATCATCTAATAAAAGGTATTTCATGAGTTTCTAATTTTTTGTCACACATTGACTGTTTAAAAGTTGTATCAGTGAATACCAATCATGAAACATTTTTAGATCAAATATTTATCATTTAATCAGATCAAATATTTAACAGAGTATTCACAGCTAATGCTTTTATCTGTGATATTTTGCCCGGAAAATCAGTATTTTATTTGATTTATTTGATTACAGGCTTCAATATGAGACATTAGACTCAGACGTTCAGACTCACAGGAACCACGAGAATTTCAAAGACGATCTTCTAGGGATCTTCCAGGTAGGAAAACATATTTTTATACGTTTAAAAAAACATATATGTATGTTATTGAAAAAAAGTAATTTAATGTAATTCCTCCAGCTCACTATTTTTCCTTTTAAGCGCTTATATATTTTTTATTCTTATATTTGTTAAAAATAACAGCTGGTTAACATGTTAGTCTTTTAACTGGATTTATTTTTTACAGATAAGTAGTGTTGACCAAATGTAGATGTACAATTTGGCTTAAATTGTGTTATTCTGTCTTTTCTCTTAATTTTGTTTGTAGGATCTTGAGAGCAAAATAATCAAATTTCTGAAGATTGAACTAGAAACGTTTAAGAAAATATTACAAAATGAGAACACAGAACACTTTGTGAAGGACTTTAATGAGAACAGATCCAGTATCAAATCAGCAGCTCTTGATCTCACACTACATTACCTGAGAGAGATGAAGCGAGATGAAGCTGCTGATGCTCTAGAAGGTAAGAGACTCATGATCATCTGTCTGATTGTCTCTTAGAAATGTAGGAGTATAAATGTATAAATGTACATATATAAAATATATATATTTTTTATTTGAACGGCCCATAAAAACTCGTACATCGGCGGCCCATTCGTTTAGTTTTTCTTAATCGGCGGCGCTGGGATCTTTGTGTCGGTGTAATGCATTGGACAAAAAAAGTCAGCGTTGTTTTTTTTTTTCTCACAGACCGGCCCATGTAGCACGTAGATCAGCGGCCCATTGGTTATTTTCTTGATTGACACTGGGCTGGTCCAATCACATCTTTAAACACCTCCCCCTCTGGGCTCTGAGCGAGCGCGCAGTGTCACTGTGTATCTGTAGAAATAGTCCGAGAGATGGAGAAGAAACACAAGGAATGTGCAGAGAATAGCGTGAAGAAAAGAAACAGGCCCTTCAAGTGTCTGATGAGGATAGTGAGGAGGATCAGGAGAGAGTGAGTGAATGAGTGTAGGAACCCATTACCCAGTTACGCATTATTTCCACATCTGCATAGTTGACGATTACGCATTTTACTAGAATTGTAATGAGACGCGTTTGTAAACCATGTTTTCCGCCAAAATAAAGGCTCAATGCAGTTTCCTTCAAAATAAAAGATCATGTGTTTATCTCTTTCAAGTATGGAAATTAGTACAAAACTAATTATGAAAGTTTCTTTTATTTTTCAGTGCATTTGTTTTACAATATATATATATATATATATATATATATATGTACAAAATATATTTACAATATAATATATATTACTGTCGTGGGATTAATATTATAACTATTATTATGTAGTAGTGTAATGTAGACAGACACTATATTACAACTAAAAGAGTTTTGAGTTTTTGTTTGTTCAATTTGCACACTGAATATGGGTTGGAGCTCTTCATTTTTAACTCTCAAAGTGCACCAGATTGATGAATTTAACATTAAAAAGCACAAAATGTTCTTACAGGGAAGCACACCCCCGAACCCCCCCAGAGGGACAGAGGTCCGTTCACCACAGATTTACCAAATATCCTGTGTGAAACAGTGGTATTGCTACGCCACTGCAGCTTATAGCTTGTTTTAGGATTCATCACTGTAGAGTAAAGTTCAATTGTATTTTACAATTAGTAGTTATACATCTGTTAACTCTTACTCATTCCTACTCACTCATTATATGGCATTAGTGGTTTTAAGTTATAGGAGTTGGTTTACATGATCATATGTAGTGAGCCAGTCTGGGCCAAAATGCCAGGGCCGATTTTTTGTCCCAGTCCAGCCCCGTTGGAGAGAAAATTAAAACTAAATCTATCTATTTGTTGTTCCTGTGTAGATGAGCTGTTCTTCATTCATCAGCTGAAATGTGGCCTAAAGAAGAAGTATCAATGTGTGTTTGAAGGAATGGCGAAGCAAGGTGACTCCACACTTCTGAATAACATCTACACAGATCTCTATATCACTCAGGGTGGCAGTGAACAGGTAAATACTGAACATGAGGTGAGACAGATTGAAGTTGCTTCCAGGCGTCATGAAGCACAAGAGATACAGGTTGAATGCTCAAATTTGTTTGAAGCGCCTGAACAAAACAAGGAGATCCGAGCTGTACTGACAAAAGGAGTCGCTGGCATCGGAAAATCAGTCTCTGTGCAAAAGTTTGTTCTGGACTGGGCTGAAGGAAAAGAAAATCAAGATATCAGCTTCATATTTCCTCTTCAATTCAGAGAGATGAACTTAAAGGAGAAAGAAAAACTAAGTGTGATGGACCTTATAACTCAATTTTTCCCAGAGACAAAAGGACTGAACCTTACAAGAAGGAATCAGTTCAAAGTGCTGTTCATCCTTGATGGACTGGACGAATGTCGCCTTCCTCTGAAGTTTGATTGTAATGAGACGTTGCGTGATGTATCGTCACCAGCCTCTCTGGATGTTCTCCTAACGAACCTCATGAAGGGAAATCTGCTTCCTTCTGCTCTCGTCTGGATCACCAGCAGACCAGCAGCTGCCAGTAAGATTCCTCCTGACTGTATCGACCGGCTGACAGAGATACGAGGATTCAGCGACGCACAAAAGCAAGAGTACTTCAAAAAAAGATTCACAGATGATATTCAAGCCAACACAATCATAGATCATGTTAAACAATCAAAGAGTCTCTTTATCATGTGCCACATCCCAGTCTTCTGCTGGATTTCAGCCACTGTTCTCCAGAACATTCTGGAGGAGAAAAGAAATAATGATGTGAAAAACACTCAGGCTGATGAGATCTCTAAAACACTGCAGGAATCAAACACTGAAGACACTCCCAAGACTCTGACACAAATGTACACACACTTTCTCCGCTTTCAGATCCAGCAGAGCCGCCGAAAATATGATGGAGAATACACACCAGATGTTTCCTGGGATAAAGATGCCATCCTTTCACTGGGAAAACTGGCATTTCATCAACTGGAAAGAAACAACCTGATCTTTTATGACACAGACCTGGAAGCCTGTGGTATTGACGTCTATAAGGCATCAGTGTACTCAGGCATGTGTACCCAGATCTTTAAGGAGGAAACAGGGATCATTCTTGGTACCATGTACTGCTTTGTTCACTTGAGCATTCAAGAGTTTATTGCAGCCCTTTATGCACATCTGTTTCTAGACATCAACAAGACAAGTGTATTTGATCATGAGTCTACAGAACAGGAAAACAGAAATGAAACCATGATTGATTTTCTCAAGACTGCAGTGGACAAGGCGCTCGAGAGTGACAATGGACACCTGGACCTTTTCCTTCGCTTCCTCCTCGGTCTCTCACTCCAGTCCAATCGTCGACTCTTACGAGGTCTGTTGACACAGCGAGACGGCAGTGACCAGAGCAACAAGGAGATAGTTCAGTACATCAAGCAGAAATTAGAAGATAATCTTCCTGCAGAGAGATCCATCAATCTGTTCTACTGTCTGAATGAACTGAACGACCAAACTCTGGTGAACGAGATTCAGACCCACCTTAGCAAAGGAAGTCTCTCATCTGGTGACCTTTCACCTGCCCAGTGGTCTGCTTTAGCCTTTGTGTTGTTGACATCAGAGGAAGAGCTGGAGGAGTTTGAGCTTCAGAAATTCAAGAAATCAGACGAGTGTCTCATTAGATTATCGGCAGTCATCAAAACCTCCGAAAGAGCTCTGTAAGTCTTTTAATATATTTTGTCATGTTTTGCTCTGATCTGAAAAATGTCTTTATCTACATTACTCTATAGTGATTCCCCATCATGAACATGAAGAGCATGAAAAGCCTGACATATGAAATAATAGTCTGAAATTTTTATTTTTCTAGTGGAGACAGTTTATCAAACCTTTAGAAAAAATATGAAAGACCATGTAAAAATGCTTGCATCTTTTGTATCATATGATACACCAGACTTTTATGACTTATATAGAATTATATAATAGCTCAAAATCATACTTGAAGGGAAAAAAGTACTTTCTTCTGTTAATGTTCCTTTGTTCACCCTTGTATTTATACCCTGTGTTCTCCCTCATTCTTCGTCCGTTCTTGTTTATGTATTACGTGTGTTGTGGTTCCTAAGTTTTGTTCATTAAATTCCGGTTTCCTGGTATTCCTCGTCTCCTCGTGCTTCCTACCACCATGTACCTTAACAGTCATTTGGTACAGATATTATTTATATTGTCAAAATGAAAGGTGAAATTCTGAAAGATTATATTATAAAACATTGAGATTTTTATAAAACTGGCTAAAAAAGTACATATACATTATAGGTTGTTGCTGTATCTTCCAATAATTTATTAAAACATTATAATGGAAAATATATTTAATATTTATTTTTTGAAAAATGTATTGAATGTGCTCCGTCTAATTCTGTAATGTGATTTATTTTCCTTGTAGGTTAAATGATTGTAACTTAACAGACAAAAGCTGTTCAGCTCTGGCTGCAGTTCTTGGATCAGACACCAATCTGAAAGAGCTGAACATGAACAATAATAATCTGCAGGATTCTGGAGTGAAGCTGCTTTGCACTGGACTGAAGAATATAAAGTGTAAATTGAAGATACTGAGGTAAGTTGAGCCACAGGAGTCACATGACGAGAGTAAGGCGCGATGACTGACAGGGCGATGCAAAGACAAAAGCGCAAGAGAAAGTCTTGGTTATTAATGTACGAGGGGTACGTAAGGGGTTCCTTAATAGAGGAAACAGAGACATTATGTTAAAGACTGACAAATTGAGTTTCACTTGGGATCCCCAATCACCTCTGAATTCTAGAAAAACGTCCAGTGGAATTTACATTCCCAGCAACTACATTCGGCTATATAAGATGGCGGCACACATCCACTCATTCAAGTTTATGCTGAGGAGCCGAGGCGGGGTCCCGGCCATTCAGTGCGATGGTTCAGGGTTGTGGTAGGAGGTACATAACGTTACTGATCCCTCCTTCAGGGAATGAGGGTTACATCAGTAACATCAGTCATGTTCAACATAATGTCGAAAACTAACAAATGGGGTCCGTATGTCGTAACTTTCCTATGACCCCACGGATGCCCAAAATGCTAGTCCTTCATGCCAACGGGATAGTAGGGACAGGGCTTACAATGGAGACAGTCGTAGTGACTGTTCCTGATATGTAAGTTCACAGGAAGAGTGCTTTAGTCATTTCCTAATTTTTCTAACAGCCATAAAAAATATCGGAAACTAGGGAACATACATAGGGAAACTGCTCTTTATGCTGAAGCACCCAGGGGAGAATCGCTGCATTTATCCATGCAATACACCAGTGAAACACCACTGAATGTGCCGTAGACCACCAGTAAGAGGGGCATCCTTATTGTAGAGGCAACTGGAAGAGCGATCATTCAGATTTATATTGTTCAGGTTTACCTGATTAATCAGCTGAATGTTTTCCTCTCTGTTCTAGACTCTCTAACTGCAGTGTGACAGAAGAAGGTTATAAAGCTCTGGCTTCAGCTCTGAGATCAAACCCTTCACACCTGATAGAGCTGGATCTCACAGGAAATGATCCTGGACAATCAGGAGTGAAGAAGCTCAATCATTTACTACAGGATCCAGACTGTCAACTGAAGACACTGAGGTGAGACGGGATGAAATAATACAAAAATGAGTTATATCTAGGCTAAATATTCATAACAAATACATTATTTTAGTAATACAATAGGCTGGACAATTTGTTGCATCAAAATGATCAAGACCAGATCAGATGCTGCATATTCTGTCATGATGATGATAACCGTCAACACATTTAGTTGTGATACGAGCTAAAGGTCAAATAGACATTATTGGTATGTCAGTATATGTGCTGCTATTCTGTAGTATATCTTGATTATTAACATGCACAATTTTGTTTTTGTGCACACTTCTCATCAAAAATTCTAGATAACCTTTTAGTGAAATAGTTTTCTGAACACAATAGTTTTCCATCAAGCCCAGATTCACTCCATCTCTCTACATTAGGTCTATGAGTCTCCAGATGTTCACAAACAGTTTCACAAGCCAGTTTTCTCTGTGCTGAAGTTTCTCACTCCTTCTGCTTAAAAGCCAGAAAGATCATCCTAGTTGCGTATGCGACCCCCGTTCCCTGAAGAAGGGAATGGAGGATGTAGTCGACGTTGACTGAATGGGGATCACGCTAGGGAGCCAAACCTCTACCAGTACTATTGAACGAGCCAATGGAATTGGCGTGCGTGACTTGCATCACACACTCCGCCCCCGCGGCGCGGGTATAAATACGGAAGTGGATGCACGCACTAGTTGCTATTTCGCTGAGGAGCCGAAACAAGCCCAGGAAATTGACTTGACTGAGAAACATGAACGTCACCAACAGCAGTTACAGGGAACAAAGTCAGACAGAAGACAATGGTAACATTAAGGCAGGGCCGTACGCAGGATTTTATTAAAACCGAGGTCCCAAAATTTATGTTGCTAGGGGGGTTCGGGGGAAAAGTTCGATTTTCCTGATCTACACATGTGCAATTTAAGGTGTTTGAAGGCCAAAATAACAATAGCTTTAAAAGCATGTCAGTGAGCAGTAGCATAGATTATTTGTCAAGCAGAAAACAGATTCTTAAAAATGTGAAGAAATGTGAGTCCGTAAAGGGATGTAGAAATGATGGCGCACTCGCAGAAGCTACAACAATATATATATATACACTCACCTAAAGGATTATTAGGAACACCTGTTCAATTTCTCATTAATGCAATTAACTAATCAACCAATCACACGGCAGTTGCTTCAATGCATTTAGGGGTGTGGTCCTGGTCAAGACAATCTCCTGAACTCCAAACTGAATGTCAGAATGGGAAAGACAGGTGATTTAAGCAATTTTGAGCGTGACATGGTTGTTCGTGCCAGACGGGCCGGTCTGAGTATTTCACAATCTGCTCAGTTACTGGGGTTTTCACGCACAACCATTTCTAGGGTTTACAAAGAATGGTGTGAAAAGGGAAAAACGTCAAGTATGCGGCAGTCCTGTGGGCGAAAATGCCTTGTTGATGCTAGAGGTCAGAGGAGAATGGGCCCTCTGATTCAAGCTGATAGAAGAGCAACTTTGACTGAAATAACCACTCGTTACAACCGAGGTACTGTGCAGGCTGGTGGTGCTGGTGTAATGGTGTGGGGGATGTTTTCTTGTCACACTTTAGGCCCCTTAGTGCCAATTGGGCCACGGCCTACCTGAGCAATGTTTCTGACCATGTCCATCCCTTTATGGCCACCATGTACCCATCCTCTGATGGCTACTTCCAGCAGGATAATGGGGTGGTGATGGCGCAGTGGATAAGACACATGCCTTTGGTGTGAGAGACCCGGGTTCGAATCCACTGTGAGACACCAATGTGTCCCTGAGCAAGACACTTAACCCCTAGTTGCTCCAGAGGGGTGCGACCTCTGACATATATAGCAATTGTAAGTCGCTTTGGATAAAAGCGTCAGCTAAATGAATAAATGTAATGTAATGCACCATGTCACAAAGCTCGAATCATTTCAAATTGGTTTCTTGAACATGACAATGAGTTCACTGTACTAAAATGGCCCTGACAGTCACCAGATCTCAACCCAATAGAGCATCTTTGGGATGTGGTGGAACGGGAGCTTCGTGCCCTGGATGTGCATCCCACAAATCTCCATCAACTGCAAGATGCTATCCTATCAATATGGGCCAACATTTCTAAAGAATTCTTTTAGCACCTTGTTGAATCAATGCCACATAGAATTAAGGCAGTTCTGAAGGCGAAAGGGGGTCAAACACAGTATTAGTATGGTGTTCCTAATAATCCTTTAGGTGAGTGTTTATATATATATATATATATATATATATATATATACACAGGCAAAATCAGGTATCCACAGTATACTAAGGGTTAGGGGTTTGCTCGAGCAGCACTCTTGCATCGCCTTGGTAAACAAGTATTGACTTCAGGTTTGTCCTTGGCTTATATAGGCCAAACTCCTCCCCCTTTTTGGGCCACACTATTCAGACATATAACATTTAATTAAGGATGGCAGAAAAAATCATTCACCTAGGTATCGCAATTTTTTTAAACGATTTACAGAATCAATATTAATTCAAATTAAATTGCTTTATTTTTGTCCTTGCTTATACTGTAGATGAGGTTGACAGAAGTTGACCACTTTCGTTCCAACAGAGGATGAAATGTGTCGTTATCTTTGAGTTTGAGTGACGTAATATCCCTTTCAAGTGGACGCGTGAAAGCGACGTGAGACCGAATGCATTGAAAAGCCTTCGCGCTACTCATATGCTGAGAGAGAGAAGACAGTAGAGCTGCACGATTCATCTTTAAAAGACTGTGATCTCGATTCAAACACCCACGCGATCTGCTTCCATTTCCTCTTTCTATTAAACCTTTGACAAAATCACATCGCAACATTCAAATCTGTGTTGGCGCTGCCGCTGACACTGAGAGCGTCGTCATGAAACAGGTTCACAAACAGTCTTTTCATCCTCATAGTATCATTATTTCTGTGACACAATAGTTCAAATTATCATAGAAGTACTGGGATAAAAGTTTAAAGTTTAAATATAAACACTGATGTCTACGATAGCGATCAAAATAGAGTAAATCAGCTTTTGATAGAAACTTAAAATAACACTTAAAATAACACATTTATTGATTACATTGTTTCGCCACTAGGTGGCGACAAGTGACTGTTAAAAAATGTATTTGTTATTGAATCATTTAATGAAGAGAGTCTAGTACTGTATGAAATACAGTACTAAAATGATTCTGAAATAAGTCAGAAAGATGTGATGAATTGTTTTTGTAAATATGACTCATCTTACATATCATGTACAGTTTGTATAAGTGTATGATTTAACTTTTCCCCATGGTCTAGTGTTAAAAAAAATCTCAATATATTGCAATATCGAAACGCAATACTTGTAGAATCGCAATTCTTAAAAAAATCGGAATACATATCGTTTCGGCACTCAAGTATCGTGATAGTATCGAATCGGGAGATAGGTGTATCGTCCCAGTCCTACATTTAATACACATTAATACTTAATCTATTTGATAATCCATTTCTAAATATATATATTAATAATAAACGTAATCGATTCACACATAATACACTGAACACATAATATTTGCATTTAAATACACACACAAACACCTATTCACACTAGACAATGGTTTCGTCAGTTTCCGGTTGCGATGCGCCGGTGCGACCCGGCCGTGACGTCATCAGCGTCCGCCGCTCGATCGTTCGGTTTGGCAGTTTTCCCGCTGGAAGACTGACTACTTCCACACAGACACACAACACAGGGACGACACGACAAGACAGTGTGTCAGTGTATGAAATGACAGGGAAATGGATATGAAAGGGAGAGTGGAGAAATGGGTGAATGTCCATGTGCGATCAGCATCGTGTGTGTGTGTGTGTGTGTGTGCCAGCGCTGCTTCCCCTGCGGTGGCAGCTAATGTGACTTTATCACAGCTGTATAAGGCCCTGTCCACACGGAGACACATTTAGCTGTATACGTACAAATTTTGTATTGTATTGGCGTTTCGTCCAGACGGATCCGGCGTTTTGGGACACTGAAACCCCAAGTTTTTAAATCGCTCTTTAAACCGCTCTTTAAACCGCTCTTTAAACCGGGTCCCAGAGTGGATGAATCTGAAACCGACACCTTTGCGTTTTCGTGTGTACGGCCAATCCATACATTTTGTGAAACGATGATGTCATCACAGCACAGCATTTGTCACACACCGCAACGTCACATGTAACAGCAACAATGGCGGACTATATGCTTGTGATCGCGCTGTTTCACCTTCCCGTCATGTTGGGTTCGTATCATAGACAGTAAAAGAAACAGACACAGCGACCCCCTTGATTTCAACAGAGAAAAGTGAAGCCCATTAGAAGCACTCACTTCCTGATGGCTGAGTGACTGCGCAGGCTCAAACTGAGCTTGATGACGTAGATGTGACGTGAGCAACCTGTCTGACAGTTATAAATCTTCTAGTAGCTGTGCCAAGACAAATCTGAATAACCTAATCTTGCAGAGACGTTGTTGAAATATTTTGTCCCGTTGCTTTTATGGACTCTCTATCTATGGGCTTTTCCGTTGACTTTATGCCTCCATGTCCCCCCGATTGCCTCGTCGACAGTAAAAGATTGCCTGCGAGCTTCTCCTCCTGTCTATACGGTAATTTCTCTAATGTGCGTAAGAGAGTCGCGTGGTTATGACGCAATCGTTAGCCTATTTTTACAAAAACGGCTTTTACGGGGCCATAGCATAAGGCTATGTTTACACGGAAACCATCTGAAGAGAAAACGCAAAAGTGGCGTTTTGTTATCACTTTTTATTCTGCGTTTAGATGAGCGTTATGGGGGGGAAATCCGCGTGCATATGGTGACGCAAAAGTGTGTGAAATTCGATGTAGTATGCACTCCAGGCGGCTAGGTGGCAATGTGAAGCACTGCCACACAACAACACCAATATCTGAGAATATTTTGTAGAACTGCTTGTACGTTTATCAGAGCTGCTAGGGCAACTTGAAGGTCCAACGTATGGAAATAATCCGACATGTTGGTTGTTATTTTCCTGTACTGGCGCATGCCTGTGGCGTAAATGTGTATGCGACGAGAGCCACAGTGAGCAGATTTGAGTTTTTACCATTTAGACGGGAACGCGATGGTGGAGCGTTTTTAAGATTTCCACTCTGGAGGGTGGTTTCACTTTTTTGCGTTTTTAAGCCCCCAAAACGCCGTCGCCGTGTAAACAAAAGGCACATCCGATAAAATATTTTTACGTTTTCACCCGGAATCGTTCTTGTATAAACAGGGCCTAAGATACAAAGTATTCCTCAGTTGTAACACCTGTCTCTAATCATCATCATTTCATTCACCTGTCTCCTGTTAATGTCTCCTTTTTCTCCCTTGTATTTATACCCTGTGTTCTCCCTCATTCTTCGTCCGTTCTCGTGTATGTATTACGTGTGTTGTGGTTCCTAAGTTTTGTTCATTAAATTCCGGTTTCCTGGTATTCCTCGTCTCCTCGTGCTTCCTACCACCACGTACCTTAACAGTAATTTGGTACAGATAATATTTATATTGCCAAAATGAAAGGTGAAATTCTGAAAGATTATAATATAAAACATTGAGGTTTTTATAAAACTGGCTACTTAAATAAAGTACATATACATTATAGGTTGTTGCATCTCCCAATAATTAAAAAAAAAATTATAATGGAATATATATATATATATATATATATATATATATATATATATATAATTTTAAATGTATTGAATGTGCTTCATCTAATTATGTGATGTGATTTATTTCCCTTGTAGGTTAAATGATTGTAACTTAACAGACAAAAGCTGTTCAGCTCTGGCTGCAGTTCTTGAATCCGACACCAATCTGAAAGAGCTGAACATGAACAATAATAATCTGCAGGATTCTGGAGTAAAGCTACTCTGCACTGGACTAAAGAATATAAAGTGTAAATTGAAGATACTGAGGTAAGTTGAGCCACACGAGTCACACGAGAGTAAGGCTATGCCGGAGACAAAAGCGCAAGAGAAAGTCTTTGTAACCGCTCAGTCTAATACTGACGCGGCTACTGAGGTGGTTTAGCCCAGGAGTACCCTGGCTGACGCGCTGTACCATTGTTATTCTATTACCATACCGTCTCGTTTTAAGAGTCTCCAGACTTTGTTGTGTTGATGATTATTCAGTTTATTTGTTTGACCGTGCAGAGGTAAATGTCCATTTATCCAGTTTCAACGGTAAACCATATCCATATACATATACACCTACAATAGAATGTAAACAATACGTTTCAGCGCCAATGCGCCACAGCGGTCAAAAACCCTTTGCCCTTCCGGGACAAAACCCCCCCTGTTGGCAGTTTGGATCCTTCCTTTATACCTTTGACCCCAGGTGATATTAGAGTGACACCCACTGTACAGACAAGGAACAACACCCAATATCAAACTGCACAAATGCCACATTTGGCTCCTACACACCGGCCCCTAATTGTTAATGACCAGCAGCCATTACAATTCAAACAAAAAGGAAGAGCCAAAATGTTACAATTCATCAAAATACAGTCAAGCCCAGCATTAACAAACATATTTATACTCCATGCAGCAAACAGAGCTTTGTCACTGGCCTTTCCATGATGTTAGTTTTAGTCCGCAATTTTACAGACCGCACAAACCCATTTTTGTCTGGAAAAACCTCCAGAACCTTGCCGAGTGGCCAAGAGCCACGAGGAGCTGAAGAATCCATTATTACCACAATGTCTCCAGCAATCAAACTCCTCTTCCTCTGATTCCACTTTTGCCTCTCTTGAAGCAAGGGCAAGTACTCTCGCATCCATCTCCTTCAAAAAAGATCCGAGAGGTATTGTACCTGTCTCCAACGTCTTCTCCCATATTGATCGTGAGAATTGAACACTCCAGGCGGCAAAGCTGGTTTACCCTTCAGTAGAAGAAGATGGTTAGGAGTAAGAGGTTCTAGGTCGCTGGGATCATCCGAGAGCTTAGTAATAGGCCGATCATTCAAAATGGCCTCCACTTCACAGAACACCGTATGAAGTCCATCATCATCCAATGTCTGCTGCCGTAGGACAGAAGTCAGAACCCTTCGCACCAGGCGGATCATCCGTTCCCACACGCCACCATGGTGTGAACCAGCTGGTGGGTTAAAACTCCAACGGATTCCAACCTGCGACATGGCTCCTTGAATTATATCCTGGTTCAAAGCAACAAGAGCCTTCTTGAGTTCCCTTTCCGCCCCAATGAAGTTGGTACCGTTGTCTGACCTCATATGTCCCACTTGTCCTCTCCTGCTGATAAAACGCCGCAAAGCATTGATGCATGCATCCGTTTCCAATGATACTGCCACTTCCAGATGGATGGCCCTGCTTGCCATACAGGTAAATATAACTCCGTATCGCTTACAGGTTGATCGTCCCCTCCTTACTTCAACTGGTCCAAAGTAATCTACTCCCGTGTTTGTAAATGGTGGTAGATCAGGAAGGATTCTCACCTTTGGGAGGTCTGCCATTTTTTGTTCCACTGCTCTTCCGTTGTACCGTCTACAAAAGCTGCATTCAGCAATAACCTTCCTAACTGCTGAATTGGCCTTGGTAATCCAAAACCTCTTCCTCACTTTAGACAGTGTATGAGCCCGTCCACCATGGCCCAGAGTCTGATGTACATGTTTAACCTGTTAACCGTTTCCAGAGCGTCGGCGCACTGAAGCGGTTTTTTTTTTTATTTAGTTCAAATTTACTATCAGATTTAATGTTATACCTTGACAAACTATACATCATTAAAAAGATATAATACTCAAGATTCAGTATTTGACCACTATTGTATTCTGAGAAACTTATAGTGACAGTTATGTCTTAATTTGTGTCAGGAGTTATGAAATGGAAAAATGAGTCGATACCTTTAATATGAATTATGAGCGTCAGCTGGTCCATTCATAAAAAAACACTCCGTGCTGTCGTCATGACAGCGATTCGCAAAACATCGTCCCTCAGGGCTTTAGCTCAAAAATGTGCAGACTTGGAGAAATATTGATATATTCTCATAGATTCACATCATATTTCTATAGACAGGAATAATATTTGTTGAATTTATACCCAAATGCGTCGATGTAATCATTATGATCGCTTCTTACTGAGATGTGCTGTGTTTTCAATTCATACCAATAGCCTGAGGGCGCTATATGCACAATAACAGTCCATATATGGATCACGAAGAAGACCCATAGTCATGTGACATTCCAGGACGTCACTGATACAGAAAGTAGCTGACAGAGATCGCTGTAACATGCAGATAAAGATGTTTTGAAGACAATAAACATGATTGCAATGATATTTGAGTTACCTGTGTTCTTCAAGCCATGCCAGGTATTTCATAATAATAGATTATATTTATAATGCAATGCTAATCGATATAGATTTCATCATCGTGCAGAACACTATAAATAATAAATTTTCTGTCGGATTTTTTTTTATCTGAAGCCAAATTAGATCACAGAAGATTATTTAAAACACTCGACTTGCGTTATAAAGTAAGTTTGGAGCACAAACATGGTTTCAATCTCATAAATGGTCGTGTATTGATGGTGTGCTAAGCTAACATGCTAGCTAGCCCAGGTGCACCTGCCACCAGCAGTTATTGTTTTATGATTTTTTTCTAAATAGGAATGCTTACTGAAATGTTTCAGTGCATTTGATACCAGTTTCAAATATTTAGTGAGAACTTTGATAAAAGAAATTAGGGTTTGAAAGCCTATGAATAGCCTGTGAATAGCCAGTCGTTAGTAGCTATAATGCAGACAAAAGAAATGCATATTTAGAGCCATAACCAGTCTGGAGAGGTGTAAATGTGTGCAAGGAGAGACTGACTCTGAATGGGGCTCGTTTGCACCACAAAATAATAGAGACAATAGACTGATTAGATGACTCAGAAGATGACTAAACATCAGTTTGCATTTTAGAGTCTAATCAAAATAAAGTAATTTGACATGATCTTGAAAAACATTTAACTAAATACAGAGTTTTAGACTTATCATTTTCAGATTTTAAATATAAAATGGTCACACATATGGCTTTAGCTGCAGTGCATTTCTAGATTGCTCCAGGGCCAACTTCAATTTTATTTTTATGAAGATGTTTCATAAAAGTAAATTTCTAATAACTTTACAAAACTTTGAAGCTATTTAAACATTTTTTTTTCATTATGACAATAATTATTTCTACATTTACAATAAACTACTAGGTGTCAGCTTTCAAATGAGATCATACTTGTGCTTTTAGTGCAAAGGGTTCATGAACTGTATCTGTTTAAGTTTGGGTATGCCATTTCTGGGGATTTTTCAAAAGTGGCCTTGAAGGTTAACAGGTTAAGAATAAGCATGGAGACATGCTGATCTTTGGCGAGAATGAGGGGATGTTTGACTTCCTCAGGCATCGCTCCTTTGTTCAACCTTCCTCCAACTCTTAAGAGTCCCTCCTCCACCATTGGATCCAGTCTATATATGGAACTCTGTCTACTGACTGCTGCTTTCCCAGATAACAGAACAGAAATCTCCTCATTAAATCTCTGTTGCTGACAATAGTGAATGATGGCAATCTCTGCTTCTAATTGATCTTCCAGTGTCAGGATTCCACTTCTAGATGTCACTGCGCCCCGTTGTCCTTCAGCATTATTCAATCTGTCCTGACTGGTTTCCTTTGGAGGGTCGACCACAGCAGCCTCCAACGGCCCCCTCAGGCGAACCTTTACTAACAACATGACCTTTAACCTGAGGAACCAGGCAACTGCTGTTTTCAGCCTCCTCCAGTCAGAAAAGTAGGCAATGAGCTGGTCAGTAGGACTAGACACGGCACACACATTGATGGCATTTGCTGTAATCTTTTTCCTCACCTCTGGGTCATTTAAGTCCAAATACAATTCAGACACAGGTTTAGGCCAGTCTTCCTCCTGCTGCCAAAGAAATAGAGGACCTCCAAACCACGTGCTCTTCTTCAGAAAGTCAGAGACGTTCAGACCCCTCGATGCATCATCCGCTGGATTATCTTTAGAACCAACGTGTCTCCACTGTGAGGGTTCAGATATTTCTCTGATGGTCGAGATTCTATTAGCCACAAATGTATGGAAGCGCCTGTCCTCGTTGTTTAGGTACTTTAACACTGAAGTGCTGTCAGTCCAGAATATTGACTGCTCCAACTGGAAATCCAATTCCGCCTTTAACATTGAATTCACTCTGACAGCAAGGACAGCCGCTGTCAACTCCAGTCGGGGAATAGTTACAGCTTTCAGTGGTGTGACTCTAGCTTTACCGAGCAGAAATGTGACCTGGATGTTGTTCTCCTGATTTAACATCCGGATGTAAGTTACCGTCCCATATCCATCTTCACTGGCATCGGCAAAGTGATGTAGTTGTGCATGCCTGACCTCTCCAAAATACACTGGCTTAATGCACCTATCCACATTAAATACAGTCAGCAGATCCAGATCTTTCAACCACCTTTCCCATTTGCGCAAGATATCCTGTGGCAGAGCATCATCCCATGAACAATGTCTCCGACAGAGTTCTTGCTGCATCAATTTGCAGCAATCAAGGTAACAGGTGCCAGTAACCCAAGCGGATCATACACAGAACTGTTAACCGACAACATACCCCGTCTAGTTAGAGGCTGTTGTTTTATCTCCATTTTAAACCTGAAAGAGTCAGTCTCCACACACCATTGTAGACCCAAAGCTCTTTCTACAGGAAGTGTCTCTCGGCCTAGATCTAAATTCTTAAGGTCTTTAGCCCTCTGATCTTCTGCCATGGCTTGCAAGACGATGCGACTGTTACTTATCCATTTCTCTAAGACGAAGCCTCCCTTTCGACACAGAGCGATTAGATCTCTTACCATCTGGATAGCTTCTTCATCTGTGGCTGAGCTCTTCAAGCAATCATCCACATAAAAATTATGTTTAACACATTGAAGAACTTCAGCTGAAAACTCAGAATTATTATCATCAGCAGTTCTTCTTAGTGCATAGCTTGCACAACTGGGGGAAGAAACAGCGCCAAACAGATGTACCGTCATTCTAAACTCCACAAAATCCTTACTGATGTCCCCATCTGGCCACCAGAGAAAGCGCAGAAAATCTCTGTCTCCCTCGGCAACCCTCACCTGGTGGAACATGGCTTGAATATCACCCATGAAAGCCACAGGTTCCCGTCTGAAGCGAGTTAGAACTCCTAGCAGTGAGCTAGTGAGGTTGGGTCCCTGCAAAAGCTCACTATTTAGCGAGACCCCTTTACAAGTGGCTCCACAGTCGAACACCACACGAAGGGAACCTTTTCTTGAATGTTGGACACCATGGTGAGGAATATACCACACCTTTCCTCTCTCACAATGCTGTTGCTGCTGAGGTACTTTGTCTGCATAGTTATTACCAATGAGAGTTTTCATATATCCTGTATACTCCTGGTGCAAGTGTTTATCTTTAAGGAACCTTTTCTTCAAACCCTCAATCCTCTGCTTAGCCACTGCAAAATTGTTGGGGAGATAGACTTCCTTGTTCCTAAAGGGCAATTTTAAACAATATTTTCCATCTTGAAGTACTGCCGAATGCTCCATAATTTCAAGAAACTTACGATCTTCTCTGGACATTTCCTTCTTTTCCATATTCTTTTCATTGAAATCGTGATTGTATTGAACGGTCAGCATTTCTTCCAGTTTGCCCACCGATATCCTGTTCACCATAGCAGTGGGAAGCTCCTCATCCAACGCCCCGCTGTTACCATTCAGCGGACCACTAACGACCCATCCCAGCACCGTCCTAACAGCATACGGGCCATTCCCGCAGCTGTTGAAGACCTCCCAAGGTTCTAATACCTTGGGAGCATTGGTTCCAATTAAGAGATCAACGTTTGCTCTTATGCTTGGGATGTGTACTTTTGACAAGTACGGCCAGCTAGCCAGGTCTTTAGGCGTTACCAAGTTATCCAAAGTAACTGGCATTTTCTTTTGCGTGAGAACCTCCGGGAGCATATAGAAGCCATTGCTGTCCAAATCAGATACCTCTAAACCAGTCAACGAGAAGGCTGGAACAACAGTTTCTTGCCCCATGGTCCGCAATAAGAAATTAGTTCTTCTGCCTGTAATATTCAGCTTGTGCATTAGAATCTCCGTGCAGAATGTGGCTGAACTCCCAGGATCCAGAAAAGCATAGGTGTTTATGATGCAATTTCCCTTAGCAGATTTCACCTTTACAGGGAGAATGGACAAAACGCACTGGACCTTACCGGCCCCTGTATGTCCACATGTTTCCTGTGAAGTTGGCTGGTTATTATATGGCTCCTCCAACTGTACCATAGCTGTTGTTTGCCTTTTAATATGCAGCACGGTGGGATGAGTTTGGCCACAAACTTTGCATGTCAAGCGTCTGACGCAATCCCTACTCATGTGACCATGACCCAAACATGCAAAGCAAACTCCCTTTTCCCTCAAAAAGTAAATCTTTTCCTTGTGCTTCTTTCCACTGAACTGTTTGCACTCTTCCAACAGGTGACTACGAGCACAGCAAAGGCATTCAGCTTTCTTTTCCTTCCCTGGAGGCAATGTTGGCTCCTTTTCTCCCTCCGACAAGTGCCTAGATGCTACTGTGGTGGCAACAATATTTCCAGTTACTTTGTTCCTGGGCTGGGAATTAAACCTGGTAAGATTCGTCGTAGCAGCTACACGTGGTGGTAAATCCTGTATGTTGCCAAACAAGGGGTCAGAAAGAACACTAACACGATGCTCAATGAATGTAACCATATCCTCAAAATGAGCTCTATAGTTAGTTCTTTCCATTATGTCATGAGCCTTGGTCCTCGATTGCTCTCTCATTTTGAATGGCAGCTTTGCAATAATGGCTCTCATGTTAACAGGCATATCCAGTTCCTGCATGTACTGGAGCTCCTCCATTACATTACGGCAGCCACGCAAGAATAAGGAATAGTCTTGAAGTGCCTTTACATCCTCAACTCGTATTGGTCGCCAGTTCAAAGCTCTTTCAATATAAGCTGTTGCAATTTTATACTGATTGCCAAAGTGCTCCAGTAGAAGACCCTTTGCCACTACATAGCCACGGTCAGGCTCCATATGTTGGCAGCTACGCACCAGTTCTTGTGGCTGTCCAATTGTAAATTGTTCCAAATAGTACAAACAATCTGCTTTCCCTGCTTTTTCCTCCACTCCTTGCTCAAAAGCCTTAATAAATGCTCTGTATTTGAGAGGGTCACCTTCAAATATGGGAATAGCTCGTGGTGGTAGAGACAATGAACGCTGCTGCTGAACTAAAGTTGCTGATATTTCATTTTGCCTGTGCATGATATTAATTATGTCTCCAGGCGGATTTTGACGGATCTGAGATTGGGATTGCGCTCCTTCCATATCCCTTGTTTGAGTAGTTGTTGGTTGACATTGGGAATAATGCAATGTTCCCAACGTATTGCTTTCAACCCATTGATCAGTTTCCTTTCGTCGCACATCCATTGATAGTTGTTTATGCGGTGGAAATGACGACTTTGTCATGTAATTTGGTTGGTTTGGTTTCCCTGCTCCAGGCTGATATTCCTTTGCCATAGGGTTTAAGAGATTAACAGTTTCATTTTTCCCTTTTTCCTTTTCTAGGTAGGAATTCATACCATTTGACAATGCCTGAGAAGAACCCTTTTGATCAGCGGCCTGTAAGACTGCCAGCATAGCATTGGATGCTGCCAGTTCAGCTTCCAAACCAAGCTGCTCTCTTTTCCTCCTCAGCTGCTGCTCCTGTTCCTCTAAAGCATGTTGCCCCTTTAAAGCTGCCACACGAGCTTCCAGTGCAGCTCTATTTGCCTCCGCTTTTATCCGTGCAGAGGACGTGGTACTTGACTTACCACTGTTGACACTCCTCTGATTTGAGCGTTTACTTCCAACCTGGGAAACGCTGTCATTAGGATTAACATCAGTACCATCAACATTTACATTTGCGAAGTCATAACCTTCATAGCTTGAAACCCACCTTTTTTCACTACCCGTTTTCCAGTTTGTGCTTGAACACCGCTGGTCACACTACTGGGTTTACCAGCTGTTACTTTAAGCACACCAGTCCCGTTAATGTCCGACGCTGCATCGCGCGTCTCCATGATAATAAAACTGTCACTCAAAGTTCGTCTTTACAGTCAGAGAAAAGTCTATTGTCCGCCTTATATGGCAACCAATGCATTGGGTTTATGCCCTTTTTATGTGTGCACACAATTTAAATGGCCAAAGGTGTAGCGCTACACATACCTCTTGCGTTGGGCGCCTTGCGATGCTCCAATAATCCGCTGCACGACAGCCGCCTCGTAGCTCCTACGCGTCCTTTCACCAACAGCTGACTGCATCCGCCAGCGTAGCTTTAATCCTTAGGCCAACAAGGCAGCTCGTCCTCTTATGCAATCTCGTTGCGTCCCACATGGTCCGGTTAACGCGAAGTTCCAAATGAGCCGGGTTTTTGACTAATGTAACCGCTCAGTCTAATACTGACGGGGCTACTGAGGTGGTTTAGCCCAGGAGTACCCTGGCTGACGCGCTGTACCATTGTTATTCTATTACCATACCGTCTCGTTTTAAGAGTCTCCAGACTTTGTTGTGTTGATGATTATTCAGTTTATTTGTTTGACCGTGCAGAGGTAAATGTCCATTTATCCAGTTTCAACGGTAAACCATATCCATATACATATACACCTACAATAGAATGTAAACAATACGTTTCAGCGCCAATGCGCCACAGCGGTCAAAAACCCTTTGCCCTTCCGGGACAAAACCCCCCCTGTTGGCAGTTTGGATCCTTCCTTTATACCTTTGACCCCAGGTGATATTAGAGTGACACCCACTGTACAAACAAGGAACAACACCCAATATCAAACTGCACAAATGCCACATTTGGCTCCTACAGTCTTGGTTACTAATGTACCCCTCATTCCCTCATTCACTTGGGATCTCCAATCACCTCTGAATTCTTGAAAAACATCCAGTGGAATTTACATTCCCAGCAACTCCCCGGTACATGCGGCTATATAAGATGGCGGCACACATCCACTCATTCAGGTTTATGCTGAGGAACCGAGGCGGGGTCCCGGCCATTCAGTGGGATGGTTTAGGGTTGTGGTAGGAGGTACATAACGTTACTGTTCCCTCCTTCAGGGAATGAGGGTTACATCAGTAACATCAGTCATGTTCAACATAATGTCGAAATCTAACAAATGGGGTCCCTAAATCTTAACTTCCCTATGACCCCACGGATGCCCAAAATGCAAGTCCTTCATACCAACGGGATAGTAGGGACAGGGCTTACCATGGAGACAGTCGTAGTGACTGTTCCTGATAAGTTCACAGGAAGAGTGCTTTGGTCTTTTCCTAATTTTCCTTACAGCCATAAAAAAATATCGGAAACTAGGGAACACACATAGGGAAACTGCTCTTTATGCTGAAGCATCCAGGGGGGAATCGCTGCATTTATCCATGCAAAACGCCAGTGAAACACCACTGAATGTGCCGTAGACCACCAGAAAGAGGGGCTTCCTTATTGTAGAGGCAATTGGAACAGCGATCATTCAGATTTATATTGTTCAGGTTTACCTGATTAATCAGCTGAATGTTTTCCTCTCTGTTCTAGACTCTCTAACTGCAGTGTGACAGAAGAAGGTTATAAAGCTCTGGCTTCAGCTCTGAGATCAAACCCTTCACACCTGATAGAGCTGGATCTCACAGGAAATGATCCTGGACAATCAGGAGTAAAGAAGCTCAGTGATTTACTACAGGATCCAGACTGTCAACTGAAGACACTGAGGTGAGACGGGATGAAATAATACAAAAATGAGTTATATCTAGGCTAAATATTCATAACAAATACATTATTTTAGTTATATAATAAGCTGGACAATTTGTTGCATCAAAATGATCAAGATCAGATCAGATGCTGCAGATTCTGTCATGATGATGATAACCGTCAACACATTTAGTTGTGATACGAGCTAAAGGTCAAATAGACATTATGGGCATGTCAGTATATGTGCTGCTATTCTGGAGTATATCTTGATTATTAACATGCACAATTTTGTTTTTGTGCACACTTCTCATCAATAATTGTAGATAACCTTTTAGTGAAATACTTTTCTGAACACAATAGTTTTCCATCAAGCCCAGATTCACTGCATCTCTCTACTGCAGGTCTATGAGTTAGGGATGGGCGATATGGACTTAAAAATATATCACAATATTTTCTGGCATTTATTGCGATAACGATATCAATGACGATATAAATATAATACCATATTCACCACTGTTTTTGACTACAAGTGATAGCTGCATGCAAAGTCAAATGTACCCTTCATCAAATAGGCTCCTATAAAATACCAATTACCGTACATAAAATAATTTAAAAAAAACAGTAAAAATCCAAACACCATCCCTTGGAGAAATTGAAAAGTTGCATATATATGTTTCTTCTGTAAAAGTGCAGATAATGTTTAAATAGTGCAACTATACTGAAAAACATCACACTGTTCAAATCATTTACAAGTTTGAAATGTAAAAAAAACTAACAACGAATAGTTATAGCTACTAATACCACTACGAATTCTGATACTAATAACAATATAAACCCCACTAAGGATTGATGAGCAGCTGGGTTCATGAATATTATCACGTCTGCGTTTGTGCATTAGTTTCTGCTTGCTCATAAAAGCTGAATAATTCCAAATGAACTACATTTTTTTTACAGGAAAATACAACAAATAATATCATTTCGTCATGTACACTTCAATTCTGCATGGTATGTAAGACTCTCTCTCTCATTGAGTGTGTGAGAAACACTGAGCGCTCTCAGCAAAGTGAAAGCAAGTCATGCGCCTCACACTAGTGTTTACTGCGCGTCAAATACACTGTGTATTCATTGAGATGAACTGATATAGTGGGCTTTACGGATCACTTGACGGAGAGCGAAACTCTCAAGCGCTCAGTAAGTGTTCGGCGAGATGGGTGGGTGAAAATCTATCTGTGAGTACCAGTTCCAGATTGTAGAGGTAGTAATGGTGTGTTCACATCGAACGCGAATAGAGTGTCAAATACGCGTCTATCGCGTCTAGTTAGACGCTTGTTCAACTTGCGCGGAAGACGTTCGCGGCAAACGCATCACCCAATTCGCGTCATTCGCGACGCCCGGCGTGAATGATCTGTCTATTCGCGTCTTTGCATTGACTTTGTATGTAATCTACTCGCGCAATTAATTAAATTTGCGTTTGGTGTGAACACACCATTACTTTTTTAGCGATAAACTTCACCTCAGCTTCACGTCCGCCTTCCGCCATGGGCGGAGCTGCGAATGGGTCCCGTCATCAACTAGGCTTTATCGTTATTATCGCGGGAAGACTAATTCTTATCGTGAGGAAAAATTTTACCGGTATATCGCAAACGATAATATATCGCCCATCCCTACTATGAGTCTCCAGATGTTCACAAGCCAGTTTTCTCTGTGCTCATGTTTCTCACTCCTCCTGCTTAAAAGCCAGAAAGATCGTCCTGATCGTCGGCCTGCAACCCTTGTTCCCTGAAAAGGGAACGGAGGATGTAGTTGACGTCGACTGAATGGGGATCACACTACGGAGCCAATCCTCCACGAGTACTATAAACGAGCCAATGGAATTGGCGTGCGTGACTCGCATCACACACTCCGCCCCCGCGGCACGGGTATAAATACGAAAGTGGATGCACGCACTAGTTGCTATTTCGCTGAGGAGCCGAGCGTAACCCGGAGTCAGCGGTGGTCCAGCAGTAGTGGCAAGGGGACTACGTCCTCCGCTCCCTCCTTCGTACGCAACCAGGACGTTCCCTTTCAGTCGAGAACGTCAGACGTGTCGACGTCACGGCTTTGCCGGGCGGCTCACCCCTCACTGTAATCCTCAGATCACCCAGCTTGGACAGCACCCCGATCTTCCTCTGGGAAGGTAACCCAGAAGAAGGGCCAGGGCAGGGCCCAGAGGAGGGGACTGCACCTACGCTTTTGACGTAGGCGAGTCTCGATCTCAACACCGAGATGGTTATATTCCCGCAATGGGAACATGACTCATCCACGAAAGCTGTCTCAGCGTGCTGTAAGCCCGAACACACGATACAGCTTTCGTGACCGTCAGAGGGGGACAGAGCTTTACCGCACACACAAACGCACGGAAGGAATGGCATCTAGAGAAAGACACACTCACACCCGTGTTGCTCTTTTAGGAAATGGGACCGTCACCAGTGCCGGAGCACACAGGGAATGACCGCGGGAACACTGAATCAGCTGACTGAAACAGGGAAGCACTCACTTCTCGCCCTCTAACCAGCCGTCAACACACAAACAAACAGAGAAATTTGATGCTGTTAAAACTAGGGATGTCCCGATCCGATACTCAGTATCGGTATCGGCTCCGATACTGCCATTCTTGGCCGGATCGGTATCGGTCAGACGAGGCCGATCCAAATCCGATATGGTGCGTTTACTATTTTGTGTTATTGTTAAGCCCCACAAAATTGTGTGCACTATTTTATAAGTGTACTGAAGCCATACTATAGTATAATGTGAGATAGAAATGAATATTTAAGTCATTAAATTCAAGTTCACCTAAACTCTTCCCTCAGCTGCGGCTGTCAGTCATTCTCCATTCAGCGTTCAAACAGCGCGTCGCGTTCGGTGACAGTCAACGATGAAACTCAATCCAAGATGATTCAATGTTACTATTATTATACTTGATCTGTAGATAAAGCTCTATGGTTTTGCATAAAATGACTATCTTGCTGGACTGTATTGCTGTACCTTAATCATGTTCCTTTCTACCATGTGTCTGTTAGATCACAACACTGGAGAGCACTATAATTGTTCTTTACGCGCACAGTAACTTAAATTTAAAACTGTTAAAAGAAAAGGCTCAATAAACTATTGCATAGATAGATACTGTATAATACACTATGCATCGATATGTCTTTCATTTGAGCTTTAATCTTTTCAATGCGGACTGGAAGAGCTGCGCGCTGTGACTCTGTGTTGCTTTAAGTTCATCATTCTGTGCTCGGGATGCGCATAAGCGCTTTGTGCCGCACTGTATTGGAGTCTTTCATAATCATATCATTATACTTATGCGCAATGAAAGATTATTAATAGCCTTTTTTGTTCTGTCCTATCTATCATATGTTGCTGCCTCATTAAACAGCTGTGCTATACATTTAAAAAATGTCTTAATTTTATAGTAGACTATATATAAAATAATTGACCTTTTTGATATGTTATCTTGTTTTTCATGAATGTATTTTACAACAATACAAAGAGCAATGTGTAACGTTTTACCAGATTTGTTCCCCACTAAATAATGTTTTTTTTTCACTAAATGTTCAGATTTTATAAAATTATTGTGCACTCGTGATTTTTCTAGAGTAAATTTTACTGGTGAATTATCTACTAATCTAGTTTATAAATATAATAGAATTTTTGTCATAGGTTATGATCATATTTTTTTTTATTTGTTGTTTTTCTTTATAATGAAGTTGTCTGTATTAAGTAGATTGTGTTTAACACACTAAAGAGTGATTATCAGTTCAACACAGAGTTATAGAAATTATACTTGATTTAAAAAAAAAACTGCGCTGGTATCGGATCGGTATCGGTCGATACTCAGAATTTTTGGGATCGGATCGGTTCAGGAAAAAATGGTATCGGGACATCCGTAGTTAAAACAGCATTTGAGAGCTAAGAAGCTCGCGATCACCGCTGCACTCGCGCTGTGGAAACACCAACACTGGGAGGTCTTCCCGCAAGAACACCGACACACTCGCTTGTTGAAAACAACAGCACTCTTCAGAGACATCAATCCACGATCGGCTCCGAAGCGAAAGGCAACTAGTGCGTGCATCTACATCCGTATTTATACCCGCGCCACGGGGGCGGAGTATGTGTGATGCGAGTCACGCACGCCAATTCCATTGGCTCGTTCAATAGTACTCGAAGAGGATTGGCTCCCTAGGATTGGCTCCCTAGTTCTGACGTTCTCGACTGAAAGGGAACTTAAAGGGACACTTCACCCATTTGCATTAAGCTTTGTATTGTTAGAAACCCAGTCATATATTATAATTATCGTGGATTTTTCCTTAATTTTTCCCTGAGATGGGAGAAATAAGGATTTAAGTGTTTTACTTCCTGCTTTTTATGACGTAAAAATCGTCATTTTGCGTCATAAAAAGCAGGAAGTCCCATTTCATTGAAAATTGTAGAGACTACAAACACAAGCTGATCATTTATTCAGGGTGTGGGACCCACTCACGCTACAGACCTATTACAGATCAGTGGGTGGGACTTCACTTGCAGATACAGAAAGCAATATCAGCCATCTTGTTTGGAAGCTAAGCTAACAAGCACTGTGGAGATAGGAAGTTACGACAATGACGGAAGAAACTAAACATGATATGGAAGATGAGGATTTTGAAATTCTGCTGCTCGAATCCGCTGTTCATGGCTATCTTTACGAGCCGCGATATAGTGAAGAGCAACTGAGGCTGATGGAGGAACAGGAGGCGGCTGCCTGTCGCGGACGAGGAGCCCGGACTGGCTCGAGCTGGGCAGATTGCTGGTGCCTGTGTTCTCGCTGTGCGCTACGGACACAGATAGAGTCCGTCTGCTGCAGAGAATTTCAACGATGGCAATTTCTCCTGGACGAAATCTCTGAATCAGACGAGCACACGGACGTTGGTGTTGTGATCCATCCTAGTTTCGCACCGCATTCTGACTGAACATCCAGGTATCATGCAATAATTCACCATATAGAAAGAAATACAAACGAGGAGTAATTCACTAATGAGTTTGCCAATGTAACGGGGTTCGTTGTTGTGGGAAGAATGAGGCGGGAACCGGCGAACATTTAAACATTTTAATAGTAAAATAAACAAATACAAAACAAAAATATAAGCCACGGCCCCTCACTGCTGGCCACACACAACATAAACAAAACACAACATAAAATCAGGCCTATTCCTCACTCGATCTGCCCTGTCGTCGCTCCTTGTTTTATGCGTCCGCTCCTCTGTGAGAGATGCGAGAGAGACCGGTGCGTCTCACAGGTGTCGTTCATTATCACTCACGCCACCGGCCTAGCGCCGTCCTCTCACGTCCCTCGCCCTCGTCCTGCTCGCCACAGCCAACTAACTAGAAATTTTGTGTGAAATGAATTTCTAACTCTGGTGGCAGCTAACGTTAGCCTTGTAGACGGAAGAGTGATTTATCTGATGTTTGCGCTGTTCTGGATTAGTGGGAGTGGCTTGCGGAGCTGTGCAATGTGGTGCATTGTGGGAGTTGTTGTCTTACATACAAATGCGCCCTAAAGTTATTTTCTGTCTTTTCTCGGTCAAGAGGGCACCCAATTCAAAATTTCTTTTACATTTCGACTACATATATAACCCACTTTCAATAAAGATTAATGTTGAAATGGGTGAAGTGTTCCTTTAATTTCACACTCTGTATTCATCCTGAAAATCATGATCTAGTGAGCTTTTGCCCTTCTGCTCTGTGAGACGTTTCTGTTCTTACGAGTTTGCTTTAGGACTGAGTGTCGCTCTAGTTTCTTTTAAATATATATTTATTTGTGTATTTAAATGTTCAATGAAAAGTGTTACATCTAGATAACAAACTAAAGCTTGTCTTAATAATGAAGTTTTTTATCATATCAATCATTTTGTAATGCAATGGACATTTAGCTGAGAACTGAATTGACTCTTCTGCAGGTTTTTGAGTCCTGCTGCAGAGGAAGCCTGTCAGTATGTGAATAGAGTTGTGGGTAAAAACCCGTTACTCCAGAGAGAGCTGAATCTGAGTGGACATAAACTAGGAGACACACGAGTGAATCAGATCGCTGCTCTACTGCAGGATAAACACTGTCAACTCAACACACTGACGTGAGTATTGCTCATTTATTTATATTACTTTACTTTTAGTTGTAATGTTAGCTGATGATAGTGATGTTAGCTGATTTCCAGACAGACAGTTTGATCATGGGTCAATAATTATTTCAGTAACTGTAGAGCTAGAACAATGTTTTTTGTGACATCAGAACTGTTCATAACTGCTTTCAATTTAACCTTTATATAACCAGTATATATATATATATATATATATATATACTGTATATATATACACACAGGCAAAAGCAGGTATCCACAGTATACTAAGGGTTCGGGGTTTGCTCGAGTAGCACTCTTGCATCGCCTTGGTAAACAAGTATTGACTTCAGGTGTGTGTGTGTGTGTGTGTGTGTGTGTGTGTGTGTGTGTGTGTGTGTGTGTGTGTGTGTGTGTGTGTGTGTGTGTGTGTGTGTGTGTGTGTGTGTGTGTGTGTGAGAGTGTGTGTGTGTGTGTGTGCGCCAGTGCTGCTTCCCCAGCTAATGTGACTTTATCACAGCTGTATAAGGCCCTGTCCACACGGAGACGCGTTTAGCTGTATACGTACAAATTTTGTATCGTATTGGCGTTTCGTCCAGACTAGGGCTGGGAAAACTAGAAAATGTCAACCGTAACAGATGTTTTTATTCCGTGTATATATACACAATATACACGGTATACCGCGACATATAAATAAGTGTAGCGTAACTCTCGTGTAGCGTGCATGAGACTGACACTGAGATTTGTCAAAGAAACATGGAGAAAGCAGATCAAGAGGACCTACAAAGGAATTACGTTTTCTAAAGGGTTGTTAACGTGATATTTTTGGGGGAAATGCGCAGCAGTCACTAGCAGTGCAGCACCCGTAGACTACAGTTTAGAGGAGTGCACGTTCCCAACGGGGAAAGCATGAAGCTTACTTGACAACATCAGTTCATATATCAATATCGTAACAAATAGAAATAACCTTAAATAATGTACAGTCTTTCCGTCTCTTATGTATAGTTACTTTTTAAACACGAAAATCGCATCAGCATGACACGCAAGCGGTTGCCGTGGTAATGAACAACCTGCTTGTTAAAGCGAATGTATAATCCTGTATCTGAGGCAAAATTACTAAATATGCAGCGCGAGTTATATATTTTTAACTCCAAACAATTGGCCACTGAACCAGCTGATAAAATCTGCCTTTGATTCGATACGTGATTACAACTTGACACTCAAATGAACCGATCGCATTTTACTGATGCAAAAGACGCGCGCGTGCACACGCACTGAGAGGGAGCGCGGTGTGTCAGTGTTCACCGGGCTATGGTCAAATAATGGTGGAGTTACAAGGTGTGTATAATTTAAGCTACAGAGTCAACACTAACAGTAGCTGCTGTTCGGTTTTCATACTGCTGCTCTCCTTCTAGTCTCTTCTGAACTTGATGAGCTCGACACTTCTGAACTTCTCTTGATTAAAGCTGCAGTAGGGAGTTTTGAGAAAATGTTGACTTAGCCTGAAAATTTGAACAAGCACAACTTACAGGGTCCAACCCCCTTGCTCTCTGCTGCGCTACAGCTCTCCCTCCACAGCTCCTCCCTCCACAGCTCCTCCCTCCACTGCTCCTCCCTCCACAGCTCCTCCCCCACAGCTCCTCCCTCCACAGCTCCTCCCCCACAGCTCCTCCCCCACAGCTCCTCCCTCCACAGCTCCTCCCCCACAGCTCCTCCCTCCACAGCTCCTCCCCCACAGCTCCTCCCCCACAGCTCCTCCCTCCACAGCTCCTCCCCCACAGCTCCTCCCTCCACTGCTCCTCCCTCCACAGCTCCTCCCCCACAGCTCCTCCCTCCACAGCTCCTCCCCCACAGCTCCTCCCTCCACAGCTCCTCCCTCCACAGCTCCTCCCCCACAGCTCCTCCCCCACAGCTCCTCCCTCCACAGCTCCTCCCCCACAGCTCCTCCCTCCACAGCTCCTCCCTCCACAGCTCCTCCCCCACAGCTCCTCCCTCCACAGCTCCTCCCCCACAGCTCCTCCCTCCACAGCTCCTCCCCCACAGCTCCTCCCTCCTCCTTCCTCCACAGCTCCTCCCCCACAGCGGAGCCTGCCGAGAACGCGCAGGCTAGTAAGCAGGACCACTGATGACGGCGGATTATAAACAGTTATGGAACATTCTCTAATAGGGACGAAACATCAACAATATGCTTTACATTGACCCTGCCCATTCTTTGACTACAAACTTGGTCCTCAAATCATTATGTATTTTGCAATACATGTAACTTTATAACGTTGCACTCTTTCTATAAGTTATAAATAGCTAGTAAGATAAAGTTAAAGGATTAGTTCACTTTTAAAAAAACTTTTGCTGATAATTTACTCACCCCCATGTCATCCAAGATGTCCATGTCTTTCTTTCTTCAATCGAAAAGAAATTAAGGTTTTTGATGAAAACATTCCAGGCTTTTTCTCCATATATTGGACTTCAATAGGACACCAACGTTTCAAGGACCAAATGACAGTTTCAGTGCAGCTTCAAAGGGCTTTAAACGATACCAGACGATGAATAAGGGTCTTATCTAGCGAAACGATCGGTCATTTCAAAAATAAATAAAAAACTTTAAGTTTTATAAGCACAAATGCTCGCCTTGCTCTGTTCTGTGATGCACGTTCGTGATCCTGTTCGAACTCGTTCATCAAAATGAACAAATCTTTTTTCGAGTCATTTCGTTCGTTGAATGAACGAAATGACTCGAAAAAAGACTCGTTCATTTGGATGAACGAGTTCGAACAGGAGAGTCACGAACGACGGTACGCGCTCGCGCTGTGCAAGAGAGCGGTGATCAGTGCGTACACGAGCGTGATTGACACTGATTGAAACTAGTATAGTATTACCAGGGTTTTTCCTGCATAGACAATTATGAGGCGGCCGCCTCCGTCAAATTTCGTGCCGCCTCCGCCTCTCGACAAAACTCGGACAGACAGTCACGTGCTCATATACACTTTTTCCACCGTGACAGTTCTGTCGCGATTCCCGCTTGTGTCCATTCTCTAACCGTGTAGTTAGCCGATAGTGCTGCACGGATCATAATCCGCGGGTCGAGCGGGCCGAGTAATAAAAACATTCCATTCAATCGAGGGTGGATGACAGCTAAATGAGTGTAATAAAGACACGGAACTCCCATCATGGTACCTAATGTACGGACGATAACAAAGTTGCGCTGTTGAGTCTCGCGCAGTTATTTATAACATTAATTATAGTTAAGAAACAATATATAGGCTACACACGACCAGAGTGCTGTTTTCCTGAATGCCATCACGATTGAAACCGAGATATTAATTTCATAACAGTTCAATAAACAAATAGTTAAAATTAAGTTACTTACATTTTTAGACTGTTTTTGTTCTGTTTTAGCAGCGAAAATAGTTCCAAACAACAGAACCATATCGCGTCTCACAGCAACACTCATCCATGATTCATTACTGAATCATTCAGCGTTTTGAACTAATCGCTTGAGTCAAAGATTCAATTGCCCATTATTAAACCGGCTCATTCTGAATCAATCAGCCGTGTGAACGAATCGTTTACTTTAATGACTCAATGACTCGCTCATTAAGACGGCCGCCTGCCGCCTCCTACTGGCGGTTTAGTTTCAAACTATCATTCTTTTCAACATTCCTTGTATATTCAAAAAATATTCAAAATAATCTCATTTAATACAGTTATAATTTTTCAATGTAAATTATTTAATTTGATTGGTAACAGCCTAGTGTCTTATTATTTTAATTGAATGTATTGATAAAATGGAAGAATTTTAAATGAAATTTAGAGCATACATTAAATAAAATTAGGGGGAAAATGCCCTTTATAAAGGTACAAAAAATTGTTCCGATAAGAGTGTTTTCAAAAATGAAACATTGACAATAAGTTTAAAGGGAGTAAAGCCTCTGTTTAGGCTATAAAGAAAATTTAATTTTGCCAAAAGAAGAACTTTTAATTTAAATAAATGTTAATTGTGTGATATGTTTCCATATTATCATGCTTAATTGAATAATTGTAATGTGATGATCAGATGCAGATATCTAAATCAAAGAATATGGGTGGTTGGCGGGTGGATTATTATTTATTTTTAACAACAGATTCGAGTGACTCAAAGTGCACCAGATTAATGAATTTATCTTTAAAATGTACAAAATTTTCTCCTGGGGAGGGCAAGCCCCCGAACCCCCCAAGTGTTACAATTTTACCACCTCCGCCTCGTTTTGAGCCAGGAAAAACCCTGATTACTAATATCCTACAAAATTAAAAGGAAATAACTAATGTATTATGAATATAGAATAGTTCAATATAAAAAATTCAGATATTATAAACTAATTGATGGAGTAAAGCAATAACATGAAATTGAAAAATTATTCAGCAACACTTTATTTAACGTTGAATTGCACCGATGAGTTGTATTTAATATCAATCAGTTGGGGGCAGTTCATCTAAAAGTTGATGAGTGTGTTTTGTTTACTATATTTAGCTATCAAAATAGTTTACCAAATAAAATAAAAGTCAAACAAGGTCAAAAATACTTTTCATTTCTAAAGTATTTGGGTTTATTTATTATTCTTGATTTTTCAAGAATAACTACATGTATAAATAACTATAGGCCTATCGTGAAATATATCGTTACCGTGAAATAAAATAAGTCATACCGTGAAATAGAAATTTGTGTGTACGGCCAATCCGTACATTTTGTGAAACGATGATGTCATCACACCACGTGTCAGCATTAGTCACACACCGCTACGTCACACGTAACAGCAACAACGGCGGACTTGTGATCGCGCTGCAGAAGCTACTGAGCCTATTAGCTTTACTAAAGCAACATCTTCTGCTCCTCTGCTACTACGCTGAGCAATCTTCGTCTTCAGCTCGCTGTCGTGTTGGGTTCGTATAGAGCGCTCAAGGTTATGCGCATGCTCCAAGTCTTCTTCTCCTTGTTTAGTGTATCTCTGTGGCAGAATTACAGCGCCACATACTGGTCTGGCATGTATACCACATCGTTTTCAGTTGGTTTCAGTGGTTTCATGTGTACACATATATTTCTCGAGACGCCACCGTGTTTACGAAAAAAATAAAATTAAACGAGGAAAAAATAAAGATCGGATAGGGAAAGCTCTGGCTTCGTGTAGTTCTGTTCTTGGTCTTGGATTTTGTGAAATAAATTTCTAAATAAATGCGACTTATAGTCCAGTGGGACTTATATATGTTTTTTTCTCTTCATGACGCATTTTTTGACTGATGCGATTTATACTCCGGAGCGACGAATAGTCCGGAAAATACGGTATCTGTTCACATCTCAAAAAATGTGTTTTGGGGTTTCATGACCCTTTAAAAATGATATGAAATGAATGTGTAAACATAAATACATCATCGATTTTACCCTTTGTATTTTTACAATGTTGGTAGTATATTTAAATGAACAATGTGTAGTCTTTCTCCATGTTTCTGCACCTGGATATCCCGGTTTATTTATCAGCAAAAGTCTGCTGGATGAAGCTGAACACGTTATAGACGGTGGGCCGAGGGGAGATTTCGTGTTTTCAGACGATCTGTGGGGATGGATAACCCAGTTTTTTATATATAACCACTACAGTTTATGAACACGTTAGTTGATCATCATAGATCTGAGTCCTCTCTCTCTCTCTCTCTCTCTCTCTCTCTCTCTCTCTCTCTTAATGTAGTTTAAGTGGAAAACTGCTTTATTGAAGACAGCAGGGCTTATGTTTCATTGTTTATAGCAGTGCACTTTCTGGGGTTTCTCTATTGGTCACATTTTAATGTGTTTTTTTATCTAGATAGTAATTGTTTAATTTCCAGCATTTGATACAAGGTTCTGATCGTGTACATGCAGAAATCTGCCTTTTCAACAGAGAATAAAGAAGAGAGACGTCAAATAAATGGCTGAAAATGAATGAGAAGAAACAGTGTCTTCTAGCACACAGAACTAGTGTGACTGGGTTTTAAAACAGACTATTGGAAACTAAATGCTGCTGTAGCTCTTCAATAAGATGATCATCATAGATGTGAACTATTGTTATTTCTCTGTCTTCAGTCTGTATAGATGCAGAATTACAGAGGAACAGAGTCTCATCCTGACTTCAGCTCTGAAATCAAACCCGTCACTGAGAGATCTGAACCTGAGCTGGAATAAACTAGGAGACTCAGGAGTGAAACACCTCAGTGATCTACTGATGAACCCACAATTCAAGCTGGAGAAACTACAGTTAGTATCATTATACTGTACAGCAATTGCAGTGTGACTGAAGTTTTAATGTTTTTTATCTAGATAGTAATTGTTTAATTTCCAGCATTTTATACAATGTACTGATGAGACACCTTAATTGATTGCGTGTGCAGCAAGCACAAGTTGTGATTTTTGCTGTGCACATGTGTATTAGTGTCTCCTTTGATCGTGGGAAATTTGAACAACGGACACATTTCCGATCCGAAGATATCAGCAAAAGTTTTTTTCTAAGATAAGACGTTCACTTCAGCATGCATACTCCACAATGAACATTATTATCCTTATGTGACTGTTAAACGTAACTGGTATAATCACAAACGTTATTCTGTGCCATAAAAACAGGCATATTTCATGATATTGTGTCATGTAAGGTCATTGCAAAATCTAGAGAAATGTGCGAGGTGGCCAGCGGGGTAAGTTGAGACACATTATATTACTTGGTGTAATTTGTTCATCAAATATATATTTCCTTCAGTTATTTTCATGCTTAATTAAGCCTGCTAAAATGCATTGTATGAGCTTCTGTTACTGAACACTGTTTATTCTATTGCTCTATCATATTTTATCTTTCATTTAATCAGGGTTCCCGCGGATCCTTAAAAAGTCTTAAAAAGTCTTAAATTAGATTTTTAAAATTTAAGGCCATAAAAAGTCTTATAAAGTCTTATTTTTACTTATGAAAGGTCTTAAATTTTAGATGACACTTCGACTTAGACATATCTAAATGTTTTCCAAATTAAAACTATCTAATTAGCGTAGTATTATTTTATATTATTCTATCTTTGTGGATTTGCTTGTTCACGTGACAATTCGCATCACATTCGCGGCCGGCAGAATAACGTCTGTCTCCTGCACGCGAGAGAGGAGAGAAGAAGAAAGTTGGCAAATGTCAGTTCAGTAGTAAGTTCATTCTTTGTGCGTTGGGGCCGGCGATGTATATGGTCTACTATGATATTGTAATCATTGTTTTAACGATGTACGAGGCACTGTGAGCTGACATCGCATTTGTCTCTCGTGCTTTCACTGCGTGATGTGTCAGTGCAGTTATAGGTAGGCCTATGTCCCCAAATTAGTTTTTGTCTTATATTTATATTATGTTCTTATATTAGAATATCACATCAGTAAGAGTGCCGTTTTCCCGTGCACAAGTGTGATATTTTGTTATACAATAGTTAAATTAAAAATAAATTAACATTGTGAGTTACTTTTTAGACACCATATTGACAATATTATTTGTTTTCCCTTTATTTCGCCTAAGAGAATTTCAAAATGAAACCGTAGCAGAGTCTAATGCAACAGACACCGATGATTTCTTGACTGAAATCCACGTTTTAAACGAGTCATTTTAACGATTCAATGAACAATCACTTGTTTCTTTCCCGAATGAATCAGCCGTTTGAACAAATCGGTTGAATGAATGAATGACTCCCTCAACTCGCTTACGGTATTAAGACAGTGACTTGCTGCCGCCTACTGGCGGTTTTAGTTTCATATTTAAAGTACCCTTTAATTAAAACGTTAAAATTAGAAATCATTTCATATTTAAATATTGAATATGGATTTTTTTTAAACTATCTCATAGCTTTATTTATGCAATTGTAAATGGAGTGTAAATATTAATGCCTCTTCTGATGCTGCTTCTGTGTCTCCTCTGAACTGCAAAGATGGATTTTGATTGAATGATTTAATTTGACTGGTAACGGTGGTACTGTATAATTATTGTGTAATTAAGTATTATTGTATAAATAAGTATAATTACTGTATAATTTAATTTGAATAATTTGAATGTTAGTATTTGACATAAAAGGTGATGCAGAACTCTAAATAAGTTTAGAAAAAATTTCCATATATAGGTGAAAATGCCCCTGGAAATCAATTTAAGGTGGCAAATATTGCACGTTAATTAATCATTTCTGTCACTGCTGTGAACTGACCACTGCATAGAATATGAAAAATATGAATATCTTCGTGAGTCTGCTGTCAACAACAGGCCTAAACCAGCCATTGCACCAGCACAAAGACACAATCAGTAAAATATCATCTAATTATTATCAACAAAACGTTTAAAATATCGAGATATATTTTTGTCAATATTGCACACCCCTAATGTACGGTCTTAATTTTGATTTCTTCAAGTCTTAAAAAGGTCTTAAAAAGCCTTAAATTTGACTTTAAAAAGTGTGCAGGAACCCTGTTAATAGCACAGCACATATTTAGAGCAGCTCCAGCAGGGTCAGTGCTGAGGATTGGGTCAGGGGTTCAAATGTTCAGACAACAGTGAAATATCAATCCTTTATTCCCATTTTGATACTACAACAAAATCTACCAGACTAATTAATGTGAATTTACAACATTATTAAAGACAAGTAAGCAGTCACTAACCCTTAATCAGTGTTTGGGGTACCAGGGGACCCCACTGGACTTTTCCTTCATTTTTTAAAAGTGTTACCTTCATCTCAGGGGCATGAAACTCTGACTTTTCCTAAATAATCTATCTAAACATGCACAAAAAAATGGGAAAATGAAAAAAATGACTTTTTTTCATTTTGTTTGTCAAAAAAATAAAAGTAAATCCATTATAAATCTGAAAATTTCTACATATAAACCAAGGACTGGTCCTAGAGCATAAATAAAAAGTGGAAAGAACTTTTCATCTCATACACACACACAAACACACACATGTATGTGACTGCAACAGAGAGCATTTTTATAGGAATTGGCAAAAAATCAAAAATCAACTAAACTGGCATAAATCTGAAAAAAAAATTCACAAATGCAACATGGAACAAGCATGTTCACACACACACACACACACACACACACACACACACACACACACACACACACACACACACACACATAGAGAGAGAGAGAGAGAGAGAAAGAGAGGGAAAATGTGACTTGTAATGTTTCTGCAAATGTATGTATAATAATTTGCAAAAGCAGATAATTCAAAACATATCAGACAACGACAACAAATTCTAACTTTGACAAAAATAAATTTATGTATTTCAGAATGTTTAAATATATATTCACAAAATATATATCATAAAGTTGTGAGGAGAAGTTGAAGCATCAAGAAAAATGAAGTGAAAAGTCCTATATGGACATCTATTGGAAATATGTGGTCATTGCACTTTATTGCTTTAATTATAATTTCTAAAGTTTTTCCACAAACCTGCAGATGGCAGTATTCTATCCCTAACACAGAGCAATGTCCTAAAACAATTTAGATTTAATTAAGATCGTCATTTAAGCGATTTTTTTCTTTAAAACATAATTTTTCATGAGCCAATTTATGGCCTAGTTAAGTAATTGTGCAGTAAATTGGTAAAAAACTTCAAAATTTTCACAAAAACACAGCATAAATGTATAGTTGAGAAGTAAATTAAAAAAATGATATATAGTTTTCCATATAAAAAAATCATATTTCCTTATGCAATCGCTATTAAAAAGTTTGGGGTCTATTAGTCCCCCAAACACCATATAGTTATCCTTTTTGAACACTGATCAAATAAAAACAAATAATCAAATAACAAATAGCACAAATAAATACAATATAACAAAGAAAGGCTACAAATGAAATAAACAGTGTCTCTGGAGTTTTTCGGGTAGATCTAACAGTAGTTTTCAGATACAGAAATTTGAATAAAGTAATCAATTGTGAAATAACACTGCATTTTCATTACTGTATAAATTATATATAGACTTTTTGTAAAGTTACAAAAGCTAGGCTATTTAGTCAAGAGCAGTGAGTAATTTCTGTGTGCTTTGTTTGATGAGCATTAAAACACAGCATCAGGTTTATTAGACTGCTGTCCCTTTAAGACCGAACGCACGGACCCCATTTGAATACACTGTCTACGTTCACTTGAGATATAACCCACTTTGTTTACTACAGGATACTCGTCAAGACGGGCGTTTTTACATCATTTTGTGTGAATTTGTCCGTACAAGCACAAGACGTGAAAGAGAATTAAATTCATTATTCGCGCGCTGTCTGAGACGCTGGTTTTCGGGGCGCGCGCTTTGGATGTTTGCGTTCATGAAACTTCTTGACCCGCAAACGTCCTGTAATAATGTAGAGAACCACTCGTTATACATAAACCAGGAACAGTTCATGTTTTACACGTGTGCTGAGTGAACGATCAGCAATCAAGATCATTCAAAAGAAGTGCACACACACTGTACACACACTGTACACACACTGCTGGTATCAGAGCATGTTTATGAGTACGAGTACATGAGCTCAGTATCGGTGCGTCCCTAATCTCTCTTCCTCTGTCTGTTTTATTTGCTGATGAAGATGATGTGACTTTACAGAAGATATCGGCAAAAGTGTTTTTTCTAAGATAAGACGTTCACTTCAGCATGCACACTCCACAATGAACAGCTTATTATCCTTATGTGACTGTTAAACGTAACTGGTATCATCACAAACTTTATTCTGTGCCCTAAAAACTGGCATATTTCATGATATTGTGTCATGCAAGGTCATTGCAAAATCTAGAGAAATGTGTGAGGTGGCCAGCGGGGTAAGTTGAGACACGTGTATCTGTACCCGCGATAGACTTCTATTGTGAAACACTGTTTAGTTGTTCAGTGTTATGATAACAGGTTAAACGTCGTTATTAGCCAGCATAGGACGCAAATGAAAATAAAATTTGATATTTGTGATATTTAAACTGTGTATTATTAATTCATATATTAAATATATTGTTCCTGTTTTAACCAGTACTAATTTAAATAAAATTAATGAATTTAAATGGATGAATAAACAAACATGTTGCCCAATTGTTATTTTCTTTATTTATTGTATTTGCAATGAACGGTTAGTTTCCTTTACATCATTAAAAATGAGTGTCTCAACTGGACCACATATGGGTACAGTTGAGACAAAGCTGAGACAAAAAACACCTTATTTTTATGAGCTAATTGTGGAAAATATAAACTGCTTATGGCTATTATTGATTGATAATATCTTATTTTACAAGCTAATGAAATGTGATGTGGAAATTCACTTCTTTTCAGTATCTATTTTTGTGTGAAAAATCAAAACGCAAAAAGTGTCTCAACTGTACTCAGTCTACCGTACATGCAGAAATCTGCCTTTTCAACAGAGAATAAAGAAGAGAGACGTCAAATAAATGGCTGAAAATGAAAGAGAAGAAACCGTGTCTTCCAGCACACAGAACTAGTGTGACTGGGTTTTAAAACAGACTATTGTAAACTAAATGCTGCTGTAGCTCTTCAATAAGATGATCATCATAGATGTGAACTATTGTTATTTCTCTGTCTTCAGTCTGTATAGATGCAGAATTACAGAGGAACAGAGTCTCATCCTGACTTCAGCTCTGAAATCAAACCCGTCACTGAGAGAGCTGGACCTGAGCTGGAATAAACTAGGAGACTCAGGAGTGAAAAACCTCAGTGATCTACTGAAGAACCCACAATTCAAGCTGGAGAAACTACAGTTAGTATCATTATACTGTACAGCAATTACAGTGTGACTGAAGTTTATTTATTTGAAGACAGCAGGGCTTATGTTTCATTGTTTATAGCAGTGCACTTTCTGTTTTTTTTTAAACTAAAACACTTTATTCTCAATATCGCACAATGAGTCTGAGTTCACATTATATTTGTGTAAAATGCTTCACATTCATGATTTGTTTGTGAGATAATCTCTCTTCCTCTGTTTGTGTCTTTCTAGTCTACAGAACTGTGGCATTACAGATATTTCTTCTTTAACTCAGTCTTTGACTAACTCTAAAGCACTGCAGTTTTTAAAAGAGCTTAATCTGAGTCTCAATAAGATAGGAGACTCAAAGCAGCGGCTCAGAGACGTGATACGAGACTCAAACTGTGTCCTGAGGTGAGGAAACATCACTGTGAGATATTAAAGAGATCTTCATTTACCTCTGATATGTGAACAAACCTTTCTAACATTCGTGAAAGGAAATTATCACAAAGATTATTTGTTTAATTTAGTTTAATTAGTTGTAATTTGTTCCACTGAACACTGATTGTTTTCTCTTCTGTTCCACTTTACAGAGTAGATGAAGATCGATCAGCAAACTGGCTGATAAATGTGTTATATCGTAGTGAGAAATCATCATGAGAGGAGCAGAAACCATCAGGTGATCCACAGAAGAGTCTCACTACTGTCTATGAGGAGAAATAAATGTGGGATTAATGTGTAAATGTGATTCATACAGGTGGAAGAGACTCAGAAGAGACTCATGCGTATTAGAAGCATGTGATATTGAATGATTAATGTTGGTTTATTATTCATTCCAAATTATGGTTTTGTTTTAATTACAGGTGGAACAGGATGAATCATGGGACTGTATTATATCCTGCAACATCTCCTCAGACCTGAGACTCACGCAGGATCTTATTTGTGGACTTCATCTCCGCTTTCAACTCCATCATCCCGGATATCCTCCTGAATAAACTGAGCCAGCTCTCTGTACCAGCTTCATCTGTCAGTGGATCTCCAGCTTCAGACAGACAGACAGCAGCGAGTGAGGCTGGGAAACTCACATCTAGGACCTTCACCATCAGCACTGGTGCTCCTCAGGGTTGTGTGCTCTCCTCACTGCTCTTCTCACTGTACACCAACAACTGAACCTCTAAACACCCTCTGTCAAGCTCCTGAAGTTTACAGACGACACCACAGTCATCGCCTCATCCAGGACGCTGAAGAGCTGCGGACAGACTGGAGGTTATAAATTATGCTTTCACATTATGAGTTGCTAAAGGGACTCAGAATTGCAGGGGAAAAGTCAGACTTGTGAGATAAAAATCAGCCTTTCTTTATTTGTTTGTTTATTTTCTTATTTATTTTATTACGTGGCGGAAACAAGCTTCATTTACATGACTCGCGCGCGCACACACACACACACACACACACACACACACACACACACACACACACACATCCGAGCTTCGAAAGCCAATAAAGAGATTTAAATACAGAGTGTGTGATGTCACAGTGGGCGGAGTCACTTCGGCTTTATGTTTGGGTCTGTTCAAACTCCTTTATACCTAATTTAAAATATGAAAATAAAAATGGGGCATATGAAAAATGATACAAGAAACGAAACGAGGCAGCAGACCTGGAAAACTGCCTATGGATCTAAAACTATATTCATTCCTATATTAATAACAAATGACAATCTATCCAACATGAACAAACTCTATAAATGAGTCCCAGTTTTAGGAGAAGAAGAAGTTTATTTAAACCGATGAGATTGTTCACACGAATATGATACGCAAGTTTTTAATATTTGAAGATCCAGCAACGTTCTCTTTGTCGAATCCCTTTATCCCTGAAACATGTTTCAGATTAAAGTTTGATGGTTTTAACCCTGTGAGAAAATATTTTTTATTCAGTTCATTATTTGGAAACGATTTTAAATAAAATTAAACCAAATACAAAGTTTTGGATCGGTAAGATGTTTTAATGTTTTTAAAATAAGTCTCTTCTGATCGCCAATGCTATATTTACGTGATTAAAAATACAACAACAACTTTTTCTTTTCTTTTTTTCCAATATTTTTTCAGGATTCTTTGATGAATAGAAGGTTTTATTTTGTTTATTTGAAATATAATATTTTATAACTGTAACCCAATTTAACGCATCCTTGCTGAATAAAATTAATTAATTTTAAATTAATCTGAATCTTAAATTAATAAAATTATTGATATCTTTTTATCCCCCCCATATAAAAATTCTTACTGAGCCCAAACAAAAGATAAAGATAAGATTCAGATAAATGCTGTTCTTTTAAACTTTCTATTTATCAAAGAATCCTGAAATAAAAATGTAAATAACTGTTTTTCAACACTATTAATAATCATAAATGTTTTTTGATCATCAAAATATCATGTTACACTGACTAAAACTTTTGAACTGCAGTGTTGAGCTTTAGAGTTTAGATTGTAAAAACCTAATTTTTTACAATCTAAAAATTTGAAGACAAAAAATCCACTGAAGCTGGATTGGCGTTAAAACAAACAAACAAACAAACAAACCTGTCCATGAATTATGAAAACTTCCCTTTGAATTGCGTTGATTTTTCGGACCCCAGTGGCAGATCTTCGTTCTTGTTTTAATCATAAACTTGCTTAATAAAGTTACACAAACACTACACAAAGTTATTTTCTTAACAATGAACTTGATGGTTTGCTGGAGATTTATAGATCAAAATGATTTTAATAACCTACAATGTAATTACAAGAACTTTAATCCTCAAATAACCATAAAGCCATATTGAACCCTTCATCTCCCATTGTTTTATTTTAGGATATTTTCTACATTTCTCTGTAGATTCTGTAATTTTTCAGTTGATTTGCTTGTTTTTAGTTCATCCTGCAAAAAGTCGCATTATAAATCAAATAATAATAATAACTCCTTTTAGCGTTTATTTCAAAATAAGTGAAAACCTCAGGAAAGCGAGCTTATAGAAAGTTAATATGAGACTGAATATGCTCTAAATATGACAACTCAAAGTTTCTGCCATAAGTTTCTTTTTCACTCTGATGTCTCTGAAAATAAAGCGATAGATGATACATTAAACATTATTTATATGATGTGTAAATACCGTATTTGTCACGGTTTGGGTTTTGTTTCTTGTTCCTGGTTCTTGTCTGTCATGTGATCCCCTGTTCTAGTCATGTGATCTTGCCTTAGGCTTGTTCGACTTGAACCGGCGCTGCACAGACCGATCGGTTGATGACATCAAAGTACCGCGAGAGCGATTAGAGAGCAGACGGCTCCTTATGCTTTTGAATCGCTCTCGCGGTACTTTGATGTCATCAACCGATCGGTCTGCGCAGCGCCGGTTCAAGTCGAACAAGCCTCTTGTGTTCCCCTGTCTGTTGTGTCATTGGTTGATTGTTTAAATGTTCACAGGTGTCCCTTGTCTCGTTGTTAGTCCAGTATGTATTTAAGCCCTGTGTCTTGTTCAGTCTTTGTGAGTTCTTAATGTTGTGTTGTTGTACCTTGATGTTGGTGGTTCTGTTCCTGAGTCTTGTGCCCTAGCCAGAGTCTTTATGTAGTTTGAGTTTATTAAATAAAGTGTGCTGCAATTGGATCCTGCTTCCTCCTTGCTTCCACCTCATCATAACAGAAGAACTCACCGCCAATGGATCCAGCAGTTGTTAGCAACCAGGCCTTAAGGAAATTCCTATCATCTCTGTCTCAAGATGGCCAGCCCTTGGAGAGGTATGTGAGGGACTTTTTGGCGTGTTGTCATCTGGGAGCGCTAAATGACGCCCAGCTCGTGGACCTGTTTTGTAGCGGGCTGGATTGGCACATCGCTCAAGTGATGCCGGAGGATCATACTGGCTGGACCCTGAAAGGGTTTGTTGATCTGGCCCTTTCCTTGGGCGGTTCGGCACTTGCAGAGCCTGAGTTTCCCCGCGTCACGCCAGTCAGCGGGTCTGACACCGGATCGGTCTATGGGCGTTCAGGGCTGATGTCCAGCTTGGCAGATTCCCCGCTAAGGTCCGTACGGTCTGCAAGGATCACCGTCCTGCCTGAATCTCGTCCCGTCAAACCAGTTCCAGAGCCTGTCCAGCCAGAGACCGTCCAGCCAGAGACCGTCCAGCCAGAGACCGTCCAGCCAGAGACCGTCCAGCCAGAGACCGTCCAGCCAGAGACCGTCCAGCCAGAGACCGTCCAGCCAGAGACCGTCCAGCCAGAGACCGTCCAGCCAGAGACCGTCCAGCCAGAGCTTCACGTCAGCCACGTCCAGCCAGAGCTTCACGTCAGCCACGTCCAGCCAGAGCTTCACGTCAGCCACGTCCAGCCAGAGCTTCACGTCAGCCACGTCCAGCCAGAGCTTCACGTCAGCCACGTCCAGCCAGAGACCGTCCAGCCAGAGACCGTCCAGCCAGAGACCGTCCAGCCAGAGACCGTCCAGCCAGAGACCGTCCAGCCAGAGACCGTCCAGCCAGAGCTTCACGTCAGCCACGTCCAGCCAGAGCTTCACGTCAGCCACGTCCAGCCAGAGCTTCACGTCAGCCACGTCCAGCCAGAGCTTCACGTCAGCCACGTCCAGCCAGAGCTTCACGTCAGCCACGTCCAGCCAGAGCTTCACGTCAGCCACGTCCAGCCAGAGCTTCACGTCAGCCACGTCCAGCCAGAGCTTCACGTCAGCCACGTCCAGCCAGAGCTTCACGTCAGCCACGTCCAGCCAGAGCTTCACGTCAGCCACGTCCAGCCAGAGCTTCACGTCAGCCACGTCCAGCCAGAGCTTCACGTCAGCCACGTCCAGCCAGAGCTTCACGTCAGCCACGTCCAGCCAGAGCTTCACGTCAGCCACGTCCAGCCAGAGCCGAGGCCCTCTTCGCCACTGGTCCTGCCCAGCTCAAGGCCCTCTTCGCCGAGGCCCTCTTCGCCACTGGTCCTGCCCAGCTCAAGGCCCTCTTCGCCGCTGGTCCCGTCCAGTCCAGAGACTGTTCAAGTCACGTCTGCCGATCCAGAGACTGTTCAAGTCACGTCTGCCGATCCAGAGACTGTTCAAGTCACGTCTGCCGATCCAGAGACTGTTCAAGTCACGTCTGCCGATCCAGAGACTGTTCAAGTCACGTCTGCCGATCCAGAGACTGTTCAAGTCACGTCTGCCGATCCAGAGACTGTTCAAGTCACGTCTGCCGATCCAGAGACTGTTCAAGTCACGTCTGCCGATCCAGAGACTGTTCAAGTCACGTCTGCCGATCCAGAGACTGTTCAAGTCACGTCTGCCGATCCAGAGACTGTTCAAGTCACGTCTGCCGATCCAGAGACTGTTCAAGTCACGTCTGCCGATCCAGAGACTGTTCAAGTCACGTCTGCCGATCCAGAGACTGTTCAAGCCACGTCTGCCGATCCAGAGACTGTTCAAGCCACGTCTGCCGATCCAGAGACGGTTCAAGTCACTTCTGCCGATCCAGAGACTGTTCATGTCACTTCCTCCAAGCCAGTGTCTACGGACAAGATGGCCGAACCAGAGACGGTTCAAGTCACTTCTGCTGATCCAGAGACTGTTCATGTCACTTCCTCCAAGCCAGTGTCTACGGACAAAATGGCCGCCTCCGAGCCAGTGTCTACGGACAAGATGGCCGAACCAGAGACTGTTCACATCACTACCTCCGAGCCAGTGTCTACGGACAAGATGGCCGCTTCTGAACCAGTGTCTACGGACAAGATGGCCGTCTCCGAGCCAGAGTCTGTTCCTGTTCCCGAGCCAGTGTGTGTGTTTTCTGTTCCTGAACCCGAGCCAGTGTGTGTGTTGTCTGTTTCTGAGCCCGAGCCAGTGTGTGTGTTGTCTGTTCCTGTTCCCGAGCCAGTGTGTGTGTTGTCTGTTCCTGAACCCGAGCCAGTGTGTGTGTTGTCTGTTTCTGAGCCCGAGCCAGTGTGTGTGTTGTCTGTTCCTGAGCCCGAGCCAGTGTGTGTGTTGTCTGTTCCTGAGCCCGAGCCAGTGTGTGTGTTGTCTGTTCCCGAGCCAGTGTGTGTGTTGTCTGTTCCCGTGCCAGTGTGTGTGTTGCCTGTTCCCGAGCCAGTGTGTGTGTTGCCTGTTCCCGAGCCAGTGTGTGTGTTGCCTGTTCCCGAGCCAGTGAGTGTGTTGTCTTTTCCCGAACCAGTGAGTGTGTTGTCTGTTCCCGAGCCAGTGTGTGTGTTGTCTGTTCCCGAGCCAGTGAGTGTGTTGTCTGTTCCCGAGCCAGTGTGTGTGTTGTCTGTTCCCGAGCCAGTGTGTGTGTTGTCTGTTCCCGTGCCAGTGTGTGTGTTGCCTGTTCCCGAGCCAGTGTGTGTGTTGCCTGTTCCCGAGCCAGTGTGTGTGTTGCCTGTTCCCGAGCCAGTGAGTGTGTTGTCTGTTCCCGAACCAGTGAGTGTGTTGTCTGTTCCCGAGCCAGTGTGTGTGTTGTCTGTTCCCGAGCCAGTGAGTGTGTTGTCTGTTCCCGAACCAGTGAGTGTGTTGTCTGTTCCCGAGCCAGTGTGTGTGTTGTCTGTTCCCGAGCCAGTGAGTGTGTTGTCTGTTCCCGAACCAGTGAGTGTGTTGTCTGTTCCCGAGCCAGTGTGTGTGTTGTCTGTTCCCGAGCCAGTGTGTGTGTTGTCTGTTCCCGAGCCAGTGAGTGTGTTGTTTGTTCCCGAGCCAGTGTGTGTGTTGTCTGTTCCCGAGCCAGTGAGTGTGTTGTCTGTTCCCGAGCCAGTGAGTGTGTTGTCTGTTCCCGAGCCAGTGAGTGTGTTGTCTGTTCCCGAGCCAGTGAGTGTGTTGTCTGTTCCCGAGCCAGTGAGTGTGTTGTCTGTTCCCGAACCAGTGAGTGTGTTGTCTGTTCCCGAACC
>NW_027509119.1:112500-120000 GCF_051911475.1 Siphateles boraxobius | reverse complement strand
CTGGTTTAAATCCTTAATCTATAAAGTGCATTCTCGTTTTTTTTTTAGCATCTTAAAACTGTTTTTTAAAAAAAAAAATATATCGGTTCGTAGTTTAATTGCACGCTGCAAATAGGCTACACTCTAAGAAAATGCAGGGTTGTTTTAACCCAAATCTGGGTCAACTATTGACGAACCCAACCGTTAGGTTAAAATTTTAATTTTATTTAAAGAATTAACCCAACGGCTGGGTTTGTTTATATTTTACCCAAATTTGGGTTGAAACAACCCATCATTTTTTAGAGTGTACAGTGAACATGCACTGCGTTTAATATTAATTATTAATATATCGATTATTAAGATCGTCTTTTGATTGAGTAAACAAATCAAATCAAATCAAAACTTGCGTTCATTCATCTCATTCTCGTCGAGTTTAATGTTATCACGGCTCATCTTCCTCAGTTAATTTCAATTCAACAGCTTTTCATCATAATAATCAGGAGATCGAATTAGTCTCCAATTCACATAAACTCAATCATGTGGGTCTCGTGAGTCAAATAATAGAAGACGCTCTAGTTGAATTCGATTATCCTCAGTATCATTAGACTGTCTAACATGCATTATTCTGAGATCGTATCGATTAACGAACAGCCTCGCTTCGCTTTGTCAAAGACAGGTTTCGTCAGATAAAATCTAAAGCTTGATCATTGCCTTCATTGAATTAACCGAGTGGCTATTTCTGATCAGACGAGTCTGTGTTTAATCGAGGTGTCAAAGCTTTTCATGATTCTATTATGGCGGAATCACAAACACAAGAGTCTGAGACAACAGGTGCATCAGACAGACGAGTGTGTGTGTGTGTGTGTGTGTGTGAGAGAGAGAGAGAGAGAGAGAGAGAGAGAGAGAGAGAGAGAGAGAGAGAGAGAGAGAGATCTGCTGTCTGGAGGCCATCTTAATAATGTAGCCAATTACTGACTGTGTGTGTGTGTGTGTGTGTGTGTGTGTGTGTGTGTGTGTGTGTGTGTGTGTGTGTGTGTGTGTGTTTCAGGTAAATCCTATACGTTATGGGGACAATATCCAAAATCTTGGTTCTTGTGGGGGTCCATTTTTTGTTAAAGGGAAACCCCCTTATAAATCACAATAAGTGATGTTTTTTGAAAATGTAAAATTGCATTAAGTTTTGTGTGATGGATAGAGAGAGAGAGCGAGGGTGTGTGTGTGTGTGTGTGTGTGTGTGTGTGTGTGTGTGTGTGTTTTAGATGTCAGGCCACATCTGTAGTTGAAGGACATATACATAATATGTGATGTGATCTTGTATCCGAGAGTTCTTCTCCCATTTAAAAAAAAAACATTTAGAGAAAAATTGTCTAAATTTCTGGGGAATATAATTCCAATCCCAATTTTTAATCCCAAGAGGGATACAAGAAAAAATCTGATTTATTGCATTTTCAGTATCCAATAGAAACGTGTTAGTGTCCTAGGCTATATGTAGGCCTATATCGTGTTATTTTAGCCTAAATTATGGTTTCTCCTGACTAGTATTTCTAGCACAAACAACGGATGTCTACAAATTTAAAAAACAATGTTAATATTTTTATACACATTTCGTTAGCGCGCGCGTGCACATCGGCGTTATCGCTCAGGTGAAACATCCCGCGCTTCTTCACACCTTTAATCCACTCCTCCGCCGCTGATTGGCCCGCGCTCCCGTTAAATCCCACTGGATGCCAGAGATGGACCAGGACGAACTCCAGCATGTTCCTCGACCGGATCCTCCCAGAACTTCAAATCGACCCCGCCAGAATGATGCTCGAAAGTCAGCAGTGCCGCGTCGCGTCGCGTTGCCCGGTGTCGCGTTGCCCGGTGTCGGGTCCGTCGAGCCCGGTGTCGGTGGGTTCCGAGTCCTGTTGCTCAAGCCCTGAAGCGAAGACGCTCGCGGAGGCTCGAGTGCGACGCCCTCTGAACGCGTTCATCATCTGGACCAAAGAGGAGCGTCGACGCCTCGCGCAGCTCAACCCGGACCTGGAGAACACGGACCTCAGCAAAATACTCGGTGAGTGTTTCATTACAGCATCAGTTACACCGGAATATGCGTTTCATATCGTTCACTGTTAAAAAAATAAAAAAGGAAAATGTAGGCCTACTGGTAATTTTAGGATATTATACAGTAACTTTACGGAAATTTCGGTTAAATCTTAAAACACAACAATGTAATACGTAATTCAAAATAGCTAAGTAAAAGATGAGGTTTTTTTTTAATACGGAAAAAATCCAACCCGATCTCACTTAAAATCGTACGTATTTTATGAGGTGGCTGATTCGTACGAATTCACACGACCTCACTCGTACCAATTTGTACGGTTTTTGCTCAATTTTCTGCATATTTTACGAGTTACCCAATTCGTATGAATTCCTACGTATGACCTACCCCTGACCCTGCCCCTAAACCTACCCATCACTGGGGTTTAGACAAAAAAAAGTTTTTGTGTTTTTTTTTGACAAAGTTTTTTGGGGGGGGGGGGGTTAGGTTAGGTTTTGGGTCAAATATGGACAACCCAACCATTGGGTTAAACATTTAACCCAACTGCCGGGTTTGTCCATATTTGACCCAAATTTGGTTTAAAACAACCCTGCATTTTTTAGAGTGTATAAACAATGTAAAAAAAAATGTCAGTAAAAACAACACTATCAACCTCACTCCTTCAAATGCATACATTTGTCTAAACCCAACCCATAAGCTTATATGCACATTGAAATAAAGTGAGCAGTGTGATAGCCTATTACCGTTTAAACTAAAACTTTGTGTGTGTGTTTACAGGAAAAACATGGAAGGCCATGTCTCTGGCAGAGAAGCGTCCTTACATGCAAGAAGCAGAACGACTGCGAGTCCAGCACACCATCGACTATCCCAACTACAAATACCGGCCCCGTCGACGAAAGTGCAACAAGCGTGGCATTAAAATGCCTTCAACTGAGAACATCAACTCTCCAAACGCTAGTTTCCACCTCAGCGAGAACATCAACTCTCCAAACGCTAGTTTCCACCTGAGTTATATTCTTCAAGCTCAAGCCTCGCACTGGCCATGCACGCTTCCACACACTGGGTTTTCACTGGAGAACCGCTGTGAGACGACGTCATCGCATGGAAACCTGGCGTATCATAACTCCAGTTTCTCGCAGTCGAGCGGGCCGGAGCTGTGGGGAACACAGGTGTGTGTAGGAGGACCTTCTCTGGAGTTTTACCTGGACCAGGTGAGATCCGACATGCTGGACCAGCTCGACCGCAGCGAGTTCGACCAGTACCTCAATCCTGGAGCACAACACACTCTCAACAGAGACTCCGATGCTGAACGCTTCCAGTGAACCGATGCATGTGTGATAAACAGCGTTTATTTATTACACGGGTAGTAACACCTTACAATAAGGTTCATTAGTTAGCATTAGTAAATGTATTAACTAACAATGAGCAATGCATTTGTTACTGAATTTATGAATCTTTGTTAATGTCAGTTAATAAAAATACAGCTGTTCATTGTTTGTTCATCTTAGTTCACCTTGACTAATGTTAACAAATACAACCTTTGATTTGAATAATGTATTAGTAAATGTTGCAATTAATATCAACTAAGATTAGTAAATGCTGTAGAAGTATTGTTCATTCTTAGTTCATGTTAACTAATGAACTTTATTGTGAAGTGCTACCATTATATGTAATGCAAATGTTGCTGACATGCATGTTGAAAGATCATTGTTCACCTTGAGTTCAGTGTGTATTTATAGATTTTTTTATTTTAATTGTGTAAAGTTAGCTTTTTTATGATGTCATAATAAAATATCTTATCAATCACTTTAATGTTTTAGATTTAATATCTGAATGACAGACAAGTTGGCAGACAACTTACTGATATATTAAAAAAGGAAGAATTTATTTTGTGGATGCATAAAACTTAATTTGTTAGTTTTGAGGAGGAACTTCTGTTTGCTGTTTTGCTCACGCCTTTCTGTCAACAAACCCTCCCCTAAAATCCCCAAACACATATGAGTCCACTGAACACAGTTTCTCAGATTGATGAAGAAACGTAATACTTCATGTGCTTAATGCTCTAGAATTACTGATGTGTTAGTAAATCAGTCGTAAAGCATCAGTATAACACATGCATTGCCTCGAGACACCAAAGAGTACGAGGGTCATTCCTGGTATTCAGTGCCTTTTGGCCATCATTAAATGTAGAAAATCTTGTTTTTAAAATACATTTATGATAGGGTGATGTAAAACATTTGAAAAAATACTCTGGTCAAGCTTGGGTAAATAAATGTAACCATTATTAAACAAAAATAATTAAATGGAAGACCAAAAAATGTTCACCCTGTTATTTATACTTTAGTAAATTTCATGTTTTTTCTGCTGATTTTATGAAATTATGGTAAAAAAAAAAATTGATAACAGTGTGGACAAAATAATAAAAATATGTAAAACTTTCAATTCACTACTTCTTGAACTTCAGATATAACAGGGTGGACGTTCTGATCTAAAATCAGATCATTACCGTAATTTTAAAAATATTTAATATTTCCCTTCACTGAATCATCTTAAAGAATCATAAGATGACTGATAAAACATTATGAAAATGAGCTACACAGGCCAGTGGGGACATTAGAAAATGGAGATATGTGGTGGTTAAAAAAATAAAATAAAAATTTTAATCAACTTAAATATGCCTATAGTTTAAATTGGGTTATTTATGACTTGCATTTATGACAGGTTTAAAATTGATATTGTTTCAACATTTTAAGGCAATAAGACCGAATCCCAGGAAGGACTGAATCTTTGTGTGTAGATTTCTTCCATGTCTCTGCTGGATTTCTTGCCCTAAAACTGAACTCAAGCTAACACACTCATAAATATCTTCACAGATCTGTAAACTACAATTAAGAAAGTGACATTATGCTACAGACATAACTAAAGCAATGATAACAATAACTGATGCTCTTCTACGCCAACTCTGGAATGTGTAATATTGATTATGAGCAGCTCAACATGAGGTAATATTTGCTTGAAGATAACATATTTGTTCAAAATATGTAGTTTCCCTTCTTTTTCAGAAATATGCCGTTTAAGTTAACTTTCCAAGAATGTTTCAGAAGTTTTAAAACAGAAGTTTAGCGGAACAGAAAGCATCAAAGAGGTTTAGAAAAAGGAACTAAAGTCATTCATTTTCTTGACATTCATCCAAATAATTGAATAATTAGCAGTGCAGCTGAATAAGTTAGCTATTTATAAGCAATAACTCTTTAATAAATAAGCTGTTGAAAAACAGTCCATTACTGTTTTATCCCAACCAACTATGTTTGGTTCACAGACCGCTCCCACAACATGTAGTCTATAACGTTTGTTTTTAGTTAGTCAGGAAAGTTTTCGTTACGGAAATATAACTTTTTGTTTTGAACTATTGTTTAATCAATATATATATATATATATAACCCGCGTAGGCTACATAAACCGTCATAATGTAGGATTAAATAAGATACATTAATGTGTAAGATTTCGTGTCTTGTATCGCTGTACAGTAGCCTAACCGATTTTACATTAAGCGCCAAATAACAATAACTTCAAAACATTTAAAAAAAGAATAAAATTATGACTAACATAGGATAACAATAACATTAAATGAATTTCTCACCACGGAATTGCCCAGTCGTGCAGTAAAGAACAAACCCACCTATTTATGATCTTTATGCTTTTCATACTACACATAACTTTGGCTCAAAATGAAAACGTTTTGACTGATCTAATACGGGTTTTAATACACTGTATCTACAAAGTAAAGCCTACTTTGTTTATGAAAAATGACACATTTCAGCATAGCATATAGTTATGAAAATAACACCTAAATATCTTGCAGGGAACTTATTTGTTTCCCAAATAAATTACCAAACGGGAAAGTTAGAGGAACATTGAGGGAATGTTCTGTGTTTGCTGGGATATTCCAAACCAGCCTACTTGTTTTCATAGTATTTTAATTTATTATAAAAATCATAAACACACTGGTTTGTAGTGCAAATAGTTTTAGACTGCAAATCTCCACACATTCACATGAAATGGCTTCTTTCCGCGTCGCAAAATAACCTCGTGAGCTCCTGTCAATCACACGTCACGTACACGTGTTGACCACGTGATGGCGCCATAACCCAACAAGTGTCTTTTCCTGTCAATTATGGCAAAAACAGAAAAAATAACATAAATGCTGGCGTGCGCTTTGAAAACAGCTGACGTTAAGCAAAAAAATAGGCCTATATAAACGTAATGTATAATGTTAAAGTTTGTTTTTACGTTTGACACGCTGCTCGTTTTTTTATTATTAAATGCTTAAAGGAAATAAAATAAAAAACAAAAATATTAACAAGAATTATTGTCATACATCATTGTCATAACATAATACAACAATACTCCAGAGTCCTTCAGTCTGACAATATGCACGTTTTTTTTATTAATAAATGACATCACATTACAAACAATAAACATGACAATATTCCAACACATAGTAGGCTAGTCTATAAAAAATGAACAAATATAGATTACAACAAATAGTAAAATAAAATATAAAGTATGATAATAATACAAGTAAAAAGAAAGAGAAAAAAACAGAAAATAATATAAACAGAAAAAGGAACACGTATGAGATCATCAAATAAATAATAGCATAAAAGCTTCACATCCAGATCTAGTGTTTTTTCCTTTACTACATTTTAACCCAAGTAGTAACTCAATATAAGTTTACATATCTATCTGAAATAACAGAAAGTTGGGTTGGATCAAGTGGCATCCTTCACCCCTCTCTTGAATCCTACACTGAAGTGCCTTAAACTGCAGTTCATCGACTGGCCACTAGAGACCGGCTGCAGAAGAGTCTCAATCCCATAGACACCAATGTTAAAATGCCCAATTTTACAGCAGAAAAAAAACATGTTTACAATCTGGTGAAAAAAGTGGTTTTGATCTATATAACTAATTTTGCCCTTCATGACAACTGTGAAGGGGGTGACATTTTTTATAACTCATCCATTTAAATTATATTCAGCCTTGAAGTTCTACATAATTAGGGGCGTGGCCACTTGAGTGACAGGTGGATTGCCGCTGATGTCACTACTAGTCGTTTGTCTGTGGTCTGTTAGCGTCACGTCACCTTAGTAAATCCCAGCTGCTGAATTTGGCATCTCTGCCGTGTTTGTGCCTTTTTTCGGGATTATTTCATACAATTTAGTACACGCATTATACCCCCGCCCATGCCTTTGGATTCCGTCGTTGTTGAGTATCGAGAGAACAACCAGCGCTGTATTTCAGTTGTTTTGTTCTGTGAACATGCACTCGTGGATGTCTGACAATTTCGTTGTTTTTGGAGTTTTCAGATCTAAAAACGTCTATAGATAGGCTACACTCTTTCTGCTGTAGCGTTGCTCTCACGGAACAGATAGACTATAATATGCCAATGTACCGTCAGATGAAATCCTGCAGGTTTATGT